>NC_081354.1:156211479-156523354 GCF_030684315.1 Stegostoma tigrinum
GATATATCATACACTGTGTAAACCTGAGCTCATACAAAACTCTGCTGACCATATCATAAGTCCAAGTCCTCCTTATGATAGAGGAGATTATAAGATAATTTTTGACAAAGATGTTCAATATCATGATGGGTTTTGATAAGGAGACAGAGTGTCCAATGTCAAAATGGCAAATTTAAATTAAAAAGAACAGATTTCACTTACATCCATCGTTCCTAACAATTGTTTCCCTGGCTTTTAAAGATACCAGTGCTTCTCTATTGTCAAACGATGAAGAGTGGAAAGGTAGTATTTGTGAACGGCAAGCCTTTGCAATCCAATATGTGGTATGACTAGTTGCCAGTATTTAAAATAAACTCTATCAATAAAAGCTCAACTGTATTCTGTAAATTGTGGTATATTATCTTAGCCTAGTCTCACCTTGTAGCACAGTAAAAGTATTATTGCCTCTCAATTAGGAGACCAGGGTTCAAATCCCACCTGCTTTATGGTGAGTACTAACATCTCTGAACAGTTTGATTTGAAAGTATGCCTTATCTTAGTCCCTGTTGAAGCCCTTGAATGTTCTGGGACATGCCATGAGCTCATGTTTAAGATTTTTTTTAGGGATGCAAAGGTCTTTGATTAAAAACATTATGAGATGTGCCTGCAAGTGCACAGTCTTTCTGTACATAGGTAATAATTATGAGATTTACCTATAAGGTGTTCCGATCTTACTTAGAGTGCTAGTTCTTCAAGTTTCTTCCTCTTGCTGAGGGTCACATGTAATGTTAGACCAGTTGTTCTTTTTCCCATGTACACTTCACAATGAATGAAACTAATGCCAATTGATAATGTTTCAATCCACTACTCGGGGGCTGAACTTTCACAAGGGTTTTTTTTCAATCTTCTTCATCATTTCAGAAGACGGTTTGAGGAAATATCTCAATGCAGTGGCTGATTGGAAGAACCTGGTAAAAATTCTTTGTGATAATTTAAGATGCTACTTTAATAATTTTCCAATGAATTGTGAATGATTTCATTTGGTTCCTGTTTTCATTTTTATTGATAGCTTTCGTTACCTGCTGATTGTAAATTAGCTATTTTCCCAAACTCTGAATGGTCTTTCATTAGCTATTTAGGATATTCATTTCCAATCGCATTGACCACATCAAAGCAGTCCAAACCCATTTTGAATCCTGGGCTGCTACATGCATCCACTCCCATTTGGAGACAACAGTTGCTCTGTAGGTGGACTGATTGTTAATGTTCGTTGCTACATGCTGTGAGCTTACTCCCCTGCTTGTATGATCCAGTAATATCACAGTAGTATTCCTTTCTAATATTGGCTGGATCTTTTCT
Organism: Stegostoma tigrinum; assembly: GCF_030684315.1. Lineage (NCBI taxonomy): Eukaryota > Metazoa > Chordata > Chondrichthyes > Orectolobiformes > Stegostomatidae > Stegostoma > Stegostoma tigrinum. The sequence continues at coordinate 156,212,818 of NC_081354.1, forward strand.
ACGTGAATTTCTGAAGAATGAGTGGATACTTACAAGGTGAGGATTGTGCAAATCGTATATGGACACATTTTAAAAGTGATTACATTATTGGTGCAGAAATCTAGAGTAATAGTCCAGAGAACATGAATTCAAAACCTCCTGTGGCAATTTGAGAGTTCAAATTTTTTTAAATAATCTGGAGGTAATATTAAGGAAGAAATTTGGTCTCAGTCAAAGTGCTTATAAAGCTGTCAGATTGACTTGAAACTTGATTGACAGCTGTTTCATGGTCAATGTAATTGGAGAAATGCAGCAATGCTCTGTCCCCTTTTTTGTAAGTAATAAGATGAAAATTGTGCTAATCAGAGTGGATAAAACAGCAGGTCCTGCTGACATGCTTCTAAGGTTGTTAAAGGACATTAGAGAGAAAGAGCAAAGGCTTAACTAATTTCCTTGGGCTGAGACAATTGGAGAATTGCTAATGCAACACTTTTGTTCAAGGAGGAAAGTGGAGATAAACTGAAAAACAATAAACTAGTTAGCATAACATCAGCAGTAGGTATCCTGCAGGATAATATGAACACTCAGAAAAACATTGATTAAATATAGGCATGAAAGAATATGTAAACAACAAGCTATGCTTAACAAATTTAAGTGTTTTTTTTTCAAGGACTGTAGAGAGTATAGATTAAGCATCAGTGAAAATTGCCTATGTAAATTCTCAAAAAATCTTTTGAAGCTGCAACGCATACTACGTTAATTGAATTACCAATGTCCTTTAGGAAGAAAACTGCCATCCTTACCTGGTCAGGCCTACATGTGACTCTTGACCCACAGCAATATAACCTCATGCTCAAGGGCGATCAACAATGGTCAGTAGCGCTCACATCCCATGAATCAATACAAATGCAAGAGTGCACAGTATTAAGAAGAATGGGAAAACAGGATAACTGAAGAGTAGAAAGTGAAGAAAATGGTGAATAAATTCTTTTGCTCTTAGAGACATTGTCATTTTAGAGCCAGAAGCAAGTCAAGGGCCAGAGAGGAGGAATCCAGTGAAGGTTAGTGAAGCAGTTGGGTAGAATGCTGGTAGAGGGATAGACAGTGGGGAAACTTGGAATATTGTTCAGAATTTTTGTCTATGGTACTTTAACACAGCCATATAATTTGAAGATTACTTTCAGATTTGAGGCAGCTAGTGTGGCATGGATCCTTAACAGCAACATCCCAATAACTTATACAAAGGTGGAATTCAGTGCATTTAGGTGTTTGATCAATGAGAGAGAGGTTTAATCATGGATTCAGAATGATAAAGAGCCACAAGATAATAAAATGTGAGGCTGGATGAACACAGCAGGCCAAGCAGCATCTCAGGAGCACAAAAGCTGACGTTTCGGGCCTAGACCCTTCATCAGAGAGGGGGATGGGGGGAGGGAACTGGAATAAATAGGGAGAGAGGGGGAGGCGGACCGAAGATGGAGAGTAAAGAAGATAGGTGGAGAAGGTGTGGGTGGGGAGGTAGGGAGGGGATAGGTCAGTCCAGGGAAGACGGACAGGTCAAGGAGGTGGGATGAGGTTAGTAGGTAGCTGGGGGTGCGGCTTGGGGTGGGAGGAAGGGATGGGTGAGAGGAAGAACCGGTTAGGGAGGCAGAGACAGGTTGGACTGGTTTTGGGATGCAGTGGGTGGGGGGGAAGAGCTGGGCTGGTTGTGTGGTGCAGTGGGGGGAGGGGATGAACTGGGCTGGTTTAGGGATGCAGTGGGGGAAGGGGAGATTTTGAAACTGGTGAAGTCCACATTGATACCATATGGCTGCAGGGTTCCCAGGCGGAATATGAGTTGCTGTTCCTGCAACCTTCGGGTGGCATCATTGTGGCAGTGCAGGAGGCCCATGATGGACATGTCATCAAGAGAATGGGAGGGGGAGTGGAAATGGTTTGCGACTGGGAGGTGCAGTTGTTTGTTGCGAACTGAGCGGAGGTGTTCTGCAAAGCGGTCCCCAAGCCTCCGCTTGGTTTCCCCAATGTAGAGAAAGCCGCACCGGGTACAGTGGATGCAGTATACCACATTGGCAGATGTGCAGGTGAACCTCTGCTTAATGTGGAATGTCATCTTGGGGCCTGGGATGGGGGTGAGGGAGGAGGTGTGGGGACAAGTGTAGCATTTCCTGCGGTTGCAGGGGAAGGTGCCGGGTGTGGTGGGGTTGGAGGGCAGTGTGGAGCGAACAAGGGAGTCACGGAGAGAGTGGTCTCTCCGGAAAGCAGACAGGGGTGGGGATGGAAAAATGTCTTGGGTGGTGGGGTCGGATTGTAAATGGCGGAAGTGTCGGAGGATAATGCGTTGTATCCGGAGGTTGGTAGGGTGGTGTGTGAGAACGAGGGGGATCCTCTTGGGGCGGTTGTGGCGGGGGCGGGGTGTGAGGGATGTGTCGCGGGAAATGCGGGAGACGCGGTCAAGGGCGTTCTCAATCACCGTGGGGGGGAAGTTGCGGTCCTTAAAGAACTTGGACATCTGGGATGTGCGGGAGTGGAATGTCTTATCGTGGGAGCAGATGCGGCGGAGGCGGAGGAATTGGGAATAGGGGATGGAATTTTTGCAGGAGGGTGGGTGGGAGGAGGTGTATTCTAGGTAGCTGTGGGAGTCGGTGGGCTTGAAATGGACATCAGTTACAAGCTGGTTGCCTGAGATGGAGACTGAGAGGTCCAGGAAGGTGAGGGATGTGCTGGAGATGGCCCTCACCTTCCTGGACCTCTCAGTCTCCATCTCAGGCAACCAGCTTGTAACTGATGTCCATTTCAAGCCCACCGACTCCCACAGCTACCTAGAATACACCTCCTCCCACCCACCCTCCTGCAAAAATTCCATCCCCTATTCCCAATTCCTCCGCCTCCGCCGCATCTGCTCCCACGATAAGACATTCCACTCCCGCACATCCCAGATGTCCAAGTTCTTTAAGGACCGCAACTTCCCCCCCACGGTGATTGAGAACGCCCTTGACCGCGTCTCCCGCATTTCCCGCGACACATCCCTCACACCCCGCCCCCGCCACAACCGCCCCAAGAGGATCCCCCTCGTTCTCACACACCACCCTACCAACCTCCGGATACAACGCATTATCCTCCGACACTTCCGCCATTTACAATCCGACCCCACCACCCAAGACATTTTTCCATCCCCACCCCTGTCTGCTTTCCGGAGAGACCACTCTCTCCGTGACTCCCTTGTTCGCTCCACACTGCCCTCCAACCCCACCACACCCGGCACCTTCCCCTGCAACCGCAGGAAATGCTACACTTGTCCCCACACCTCCTCCCTCACCCCCATCCCAGGCCCCAAGATGACATTCCACATTAAGCAGAGGTTCACCTGCACATCTGCCAATGTGGTATACTGCATCCACTGTACCCGGTGCGGCTTTCTCTACATTGGGGAAACCAAGCGGAGGCTTGGGGACCGCTTTGCAGAACACCTCCGCTCAGTTCGCAACAAACAACTGCACCTCCCAGTCGCAAACCATTTCCACTCCCCCTCCCATTCTCTTGATGACATGTCCATCATGGGCCTCCTGCACTGCCACAATGATGCCACCCGAAGGTTGCAGGAACAGCAACTCATATTCCGCCTGGGAACCCTGCAGCCATATGGTATCAATGTGGACTTCACCAGTTTCAAAATCTCCCCTTCCCCCACTGCATCCCTAAACCAGCCCAGTTCATCCCCTCCCCCCACTGCACCACACAACCAGCCCAGCTCTTCCCCCCCACCCACTGCATCCCAAAACCAGTCCAACCTGTCTCTGCCTCCCTAACCGGTTCTTCCTCTCACCCATCCCTTCCTCCCACCCCAAGCCGCACCCCCAGCTACCTACTAACCTCATCCCACCTCCTTGACCTGTCCGTCTTCCCTGGACTGACCTATCCCCTCCCTACCTCCCCACCCACACCTTCTCCACCTATCTTCTTTACTCTCCATCTTCGGTCCGCCTCCCCCTCTCTCCCTATTTATTCCAGTTCCCTCCCCCCATCCCCCTCTCTGATGAAGGGTCTAGGCCCGAAACGTCAGCTTTTGTGCTCCTGAGATGCTGCTTGGCCTGCTGTGTTCATCCAGCCTCACATTTTATTATCTTGGAATCTCCAGCATCTGCAGTTCCCATTATCTCTGATAAAGAGCCACACTTCAGTTTAGTGATGCATCGCCTGATGCTCTGATGGGTGCAGTCAGGATCAGGCTCTTCCCCCAGCGATGGGAGTGGTACGAGAGGAAATGGCCAAAACCCCCTGTTAATTAAATTAAAACACAAGCCCCAATTTGTTACGACAGCAGTAGGGGCTCCCCTCTAATAATTACCCCCGAAATACCCAGAGAAGCTCATCTTTCCACTCGTAATCTATTAAAAGAACGGTTAAAAGAAAGATAATCCCTGATCTCCACTTTACCAGTAACAAGAAACAATTTATTGAACCCAAAAATGAACAAATTAACAAAATTACTAACAAACCAATAATACCCACCTAAGCAACTAGCTACTCCATAACTGGTCTAAATTCTACTGGAATGCTGTTCAAATGAAGACAAGTCAACTAAGATAAACCCAGTTAATAAGGGACAATAAATTACAACAATCTCTCCAATTTGGCACAGACTGTCTTCTGGAATATCCTGTCATCTCTGCTCTCTTCACAAACACCTTTCTCCCATTACTTCTGCGGTCAGGAATGTTTTGTCTCTATAATTTCTTCAGTGAGGACTTTGAGCTAAAATGCTGTTGTACCTTTGATTAATTAGATGGGCTTTCTCTGAGAGCTGAATGGTGCTAACTCTGTCAGGTGGCAAATGGTTCTCTCTCTCTCAGATAGTTGTCTCTCCCTGATTTTTCCAAATGTCCTTGTCTTATATACCCATGATGACATATTCAAATTCCTATAATATGTTTGGTTTCAGGCAGTCAACACCATCAGGATTAAATTCAATGGTTTTCTGTATCTAGGTGTTTTGTTTAAATTAATTGTCTGAATTCAAACTCATTGTCACAACATCAAAACAAGACCACTTTTTTGTCTGCCACCTGTAAGGCCTTTTTGATCAGAGGTAATAGGAACTGCAGATGCTGGAGAATCCGAGATAAAAAAGTGTGGAGCTGGATGAACACAGCAGGCCAAGCAGCAGCTTAGGAGCACAAAAGTTGACGTTTCGGGCCTAGACCCTTTGTCAGAAAAGGGGGATGGGGAGAGGGTTCTGAAATAAATAGGGAGAGAGGGGGAGGTGGACCGAAGATGGATAGAGGAGAAGATAGGTGGAGAGGAGAGTACAGGTGGGGAGGTAGGGAGGGGATAGGTCAGTCCGGGGAGGACGGACAGATCAAGGGGGCGGGATGAGGTTGGTAGGTAGGAAATGGAGATGTGGCTTGAGGTGGGAGGAGGGGACAGGTGAGAGGAAGAGCAGGTTAGGGTAGTGGGGACGAGCTGGGCTGGTTTTGGGATGCAGTGGCGGGGAGGGGAGATTTTGAAGCCTGTGAAATCCGCATAGATACCATTGGGCTGCAGGGCATCCAAGCAGAATATGAGTTGCTGTTCCTGCAACCTATGGTTGGCATCATTGTGGCACTGCAGGAGGCCCAGGATAGACATGCTGTCCAAGGAATGTGAGGGGGAGTTAAAATGTTTTGCGACTGGGAGGTGCAGTTGTTTATTGTGAACCAAGCTTAGGTGTTCTGCAAAGACTTGTTTTACTTATTTTGAAGATCTCTGCACTAGCAACTTCAGCTACTGCTTACAAGTCTCTTAAAGGAACCACACATTCTTTTCCCTGCCTTGCACTTCACAATTCCTCTAACCAACCTCATAACACATCCCTGCTTTAGAAACAAAAGAGCCGGTAATTTTTAGAAATTCATTTTGTGGGATGTTGGCATTGCTGGCTGACCTGCATTTCTTGCCCATCCCTAGGTGCCCTTGAGAAGGTGGTGGTGAGCTGCTTTCTTGAATGGCTGCAGTCCACCTGCTATGGGTTGACCCACAATGCCTTTTGGGAGGGAATTCCAGGATTTTGACACAGGGACAGTGAAGGAACGCTGATATATTTCCAAGTCAGGATGGTGAGTGACTTAGGGGAACATGGAGGTGGTGACAGTCCCATATTTCTGCTGCTCTTGTCCTTCCAGATGGAAGTGTTCATAGGTTTGGAAGGTGCTGTCTGAGGACCTTTGGTGAATTTCTGCAGCACATCTTGTAGAAAGTAAACACTGCTGCTACTGAGCATCAGTGGTGGAGGGAGCAAATGCCTGTGAATGTAATATGCTGCTTCAAGTGGTTTGCTTCATCCTGGATGGTGTCAAGCTTCTTGAGTGTTGTTGGGGCCGCAATCATCCAGGCAAGTGGGGAGTACTCCGGACTTGCGCCTTGTAGTTGGTGAACAGGCTTTGAGGAGTCAGGAGGTGAATTACTCACTGCAGTATTCCCAGCTTCTGGCCTGCTCTTGTAGCCACTCTGTTAATGTGGTGAGTCCAGTTGAGTCTCTGGTCAATGGTAGCCCCCAGGAGTTGATAGTGGGGGATTCAGTGATGGTAACACCATTGAATATCAAGGGATGGTCGTTTGATTGTCCCTTATTGGTGATGGTCACAACCTGGCATTTGTGTGGCACGAATGTCACTTGTCAATTGTCAGCCCAAGCCTGGATATTGTCCAGATCTTATTGCATGTGAACATGGACTGCTTCAGTATCTGAGGGGTTACGAATGGTGCTGAACAATGTAAAATCATCGGCGAACATCCCCACCTCTGACGTTATAATGGAAGGAAGGCCATTGAGGAGGCAGCTGAAAATGGTTGGGCTGATGACACTGTCCTGAGGAACTCCTGTAGAGATGTCCTAATCTCAGATGATTGACATCCCACAACCACAACCATCTTCCTATGTGTCAGATATGACTCCAACCACTGGAGCTTTTTTGCCCCCTGATATCCATTGATTCTGGTTTTGCTAGGGCTCCTTGATGCCTTGGTCGAATTCAGCCTTGATATCAAGGGCTATCAGTCTCACCACACCTCTGGAATTCAGCTCTCTTGTCCATTTTTGAACCAAGGCTGTAATGAGGTCGGGAACTGAGTGGCCCTGGTGGAACCCAAACTGGGTGTCACTGAGCAGGTTATTGACGAGCAGGTGCTGCTTGATAAAACTGTTGATGACACCTTCCATCACTTTAGTGATAATCGAGTGGAGACAGATGGCTGGGTTGGATTTGTCCTGCTTTTTATGTACAGGACATACTTGGGCAATTTTCCACATTGTCGGGTAGATGCCAGTGTTGTAACTGTACTGGAACAGCTTGGCGAGGGGAGTGGCAAGTTCTGGAGCACAAGTCTACAGCATTATTGCTGGAATGTTGTCAGGGCTCATAGCCTTTGCAGTATCCAACGTCTCCAACCTTTTCTTGATTTCACGTGGAGTGAATCGAACTGGCTGAAGACTGGTATCTGTAATGCTGGGCACCACTGGAGGAGGCCGAGATGAATCATCCACTCAGCACTTCTAGCTGTAGATTGCTGTGAATACTTCAGCCTTATCTTTTGCACTAATGTGCTGGGATCTTCCATCATTGAGGATGGGGATATTTGTGGAGCCTCCTCCTCCAGTGAATTGTTTTAATTGTCCACCATCATTCACGACTGTATGTGGAAGGACTGCAGAGCTCAGATCTGTTCCGTTGGTTGTGGGATCGCTTAGCTATATCTATCACTTGCTGCTTTTGCTGTTTGGTGTGCAAGTAGTCCTGTTTGGTGGCTGCATTAGGTTGACACTTAATTTTCAGTTATGTCTGGTGTTGCTCCTGGCATGCCCTCATGTACTCTTCATTGAAGGGTTGATTCCCTGGCTTAAGATAACAAAGTGTGGAGCTGGATGAACACAGCAGGCCAAGCAGCATCTGAGGAGCACAAAAGCTGACGTTTCGGGCCTAGACCTGAAACGTCAGCTTTTGTGCCCCTGAAATGCTGCTTGGCCTGCCGTGTTCATCCAGCTCCACACTTTGTTATCTTGGATTCTCCAGCATCTGCAGTTCCCATTATCATTGATTCCCTGGCTTGATGGTAATGGTTGAGTCAGGGATATGCTGGGCCATGAGGTTACAGATTGTGCTGGCAGACAATTCTGCTGCAGCGAATGGAACACAGCGCCTCATAGATGCCCAGTCTTCAGTTGCTAGATCTGTGTGAAGTCAGTTCCATTTAGCACAGTGATAGTGCCATACAACACAATAGAAGCTGTTCTCAATGTGAAGGTGGGATTTCATGTACACAAGGACTGTGCGATTGTCACTCTCTTACAAAATACTGTCATGCACAGAAGCAACTGCAGTTGGCAGATTAGTAAGGATGAGAGTAAATCTGTTTTCCCCTCTTGTTGGTTCCGTCACCATCTGCCACAGACCCAGTCTAGCAGCTATGTCCTTTAGGACCCGACCAGCTGGATCAGTAGTGTAATAAAATGTGAGGCTGGATGAACACAGCAGGCCAAGCAGCATCTCAGGAGCACAAAAGCTGACGTTTCGGGCCTAGACCCTTCATCAGAGAGGGGGATGGGGAGAGGGAACTGGAATAAATAGGGAGAGAGGGGGAGGCGGACCGAAGATGGAGAGTAAAGAAGATAGGTGGAGAGAGTGTAGGTGGGGAGGTAGGGAGGGGATAGGTCAGTCCAGGGAAGACGGACAGGTCAAGGAGGTGGGATGGGGTTAGTAGGTAGCTGGGGGTGCGGCTTGGGGTGGGAGGAAGGGATGGGTGAGAGGAAGAACCGGTTAGGGAGGCAGAGACAGGTTGGACTGGTTGTGTGGTGCAGTGGGGGGAGGGGACGAACTGGGCTGGTTTAGGGATGCAGTAGGGGAAGGGGAGATTTTGAAACTGGTGAAGTCCACATTGATACCATATGGCTGCAGGGTTCCCAGGCGGAATATGAGTTGCTGTTCCTGCAACCTTCGGGTGGCATCATTGTGGCACTGCAGGAGGCCCATGATGGACATGTCATCTAGAGAATGGGAGGGGGAGTGGAAATGGTTTGCGACTGGGAGGTGCAGTTGTTTGTTGCGAACTGAGCGGAGGTGTTCTGCAAAGCGGTCCCCAAGCCTCCGCTTGGTTTCCCCAATGTAGAGGAAGCCGCACCGGGTACAATGGATGCAGTATACCACATTGGCAGATGTGCAGGTGAACCTCTGCTTAATGTGGAATGTCATCTTGGGGCCTGGGATGGGGGTGAGGGAGGAGGTGTGGGGACAGGTGTAGCATTTCCTGCGGTTACAGGGGAAGGTGCTGGGTGTGGTGGGGTTGGAGGGCAGTGTGGAGCGAACAAGGGAGTCACGGAGAGAGTGGTCTCTCCGGAAAGCTGACAGGGGAGGGGATGGAAAAATGTCTTGGGAGGTGGGGTCGGATTGTAAATGGCGGAAGTGTCGGAGGATAATGCGTTGTATCCGGAGGTTGGTAGGGTGGTGTGTGAGAACGAGGGGGATCCTCTTGGGGCGGTTGTGGCGGGGGCGGGGTGTGAGGGATGTGTTGCGGGAAATACGGGAGACGCGGTCAAGGGCGTTCTCGATCACTGTGGGGGGAAAGTTGCGGTTCTTAAAGAACTTGGACATCTGGGATGTGCGGGAGTGGAATGTCTTATCGTGGGAGCAGATGCGGCGGAGGCGGAGGAATTGGGAATAGGGGATGGAATTTTTGCAGGAGGGTGGGTGGGAGGAGGTGTATTCTAGGTAACTGTGGGAGTCGGTGGGCTTGAAATGGACATCAGTTACAAGCTGGTTGCCTGAGATGGAGACTGAGAGGTCCAGGAAGGTGAGGGATGTGCTGGAGATGGCCCAGGTGAACTTACGTTTGGGGTGGAAGGTGTTGGTGAAGTGGATGAACTGTTCGAGCTCCTCTGGGGAGCAAGAGGCGGTGCCGATACAGTCATCAATGTACCGGAGGAAGAGGTGGGGTTTGGGGCCTGTGTAGGTGCGGAAGAGGGACTGTTCCACGTAACCTACAAGGAGGCAGGCATAGCTGGGGCCCATGCGGGTGCCCATGGCCACCCCCTTAGTCTGTAGGAAGTGGGAGGAGTCAAAAGAGAAGTTGTTGAGTGTGAGGACGAGTTCAGCTAGGCGGATGAGAGTGTCGCTGGAGGGAGACTGGTCGGGCCTGCGGGATAGGAAGAAGCGGAGGGCCTTGAGGCCATCTCCATGCGGAATGCAGGTGTACAGGGACTGGACGTCCATGGTGAATATGAGGTGTTGGGGGCCAGGGAATTGGAAGTCCTGGAGGAGGTGGAGGGCGTGGGTGGTGTCACGGACGTAGGTGGGGAGTTCCTGGACCAAAGGGGAGAAAATGGAGTCCAGATAGGTGGAGATGAGTTCGGTGGGGCAGGAGCAGGCTGAGACGATGGGTCGACCAGGGCAGGCAGGTTTGTGGATTTTGGGAAGGAGATAGAAACGGGCCGTCCCCTCGTTCTCACACACCACCCTACCAACCTCCGGATACAACGCATTATCCTCCGACAATTTCGCCATTTACAATCCGACCCCACCACCCAAGACATTTTTCCATCCCCTCCCCTGTCAGCTTTCCGGAGAGACCACTCTCTCCGTGACTCCCTTGTTCGCTCCACACTGCCCTCCAACCCCACCACACCCGGCACCTTCCCCTGCAACCGCAGGAAATGCTACACTTGTCCCCACACCTCCTCCCTCACCCCTATCCCAGGCCCCAAGATGACATTCCACATTAAGCAGAGGTTCATCTGCACATCTGCCAATGTGGTATACTGCATCCACTGTACCCGGTGCGGCTTCCTCTACATTGGGGAAACCAAGCGGAGGCTTGGGGACCGCTTTGCAGAACACCTCTGCTCAGTTCGCAACAAACAACTGCACCTCCCAGTCGCAAACCATTTCCACTCCCCCTCCCATTCTCTAGATGACTTGTCCATCATGGGCCTCCTGCAGTGCCACAATGATGCCACCCGAAGGTTGCAGGAACAGCAACTCATATTCCGCCTGGGAACCCTGCAGCCATATGGTATCAATGTGGACTTCACCAGTTTCAAAATCTCCCCTTCCCCTACTGCATCCCTAAACCAGCCCAGTTCGTCCCCTCCCCCCACTGCACCACACAACCAGTCCAACCTGTCTCTGCCTCCCTAACCGGTTCTTCCTCTCACCCATCCCTTCCTCCCACCCCAAGCCGCACCCCCAGCTACCTACTAACCCCATCCCACCTCCTTGACCTGCCCGTCTTCCCTGGACTGACCTATCCCCTCCCTACCTCCCTACCTACACTCTCTCCACCTATCTTCTTTACTCTCCATCTTCGGTCCGCCTCCCCCTCTCTCCCTATTTATTCCAGTTCCCTCCCCCCATCCCCCTCTCTGATGAAGGGTCTAGGCCCGAAACGTCAGCTTTTGTGCTCTTGAGATGCTGCTTGGCCTGCTGTGTTCATCCAGCCTCACATTTTATTATCTTGGAATTCTCCAGCATCTGCAGTTCCCATTATCTCTGGATCAGTAGTGTTGTTGCTGAGCTACTCTTGGTGGCGGAGTTTGAAATCCCCCACACAGACTCCGCTTTGTGCCCTTGCCATCCTCAGTGCTTCCTCCTAAGTATTGTTCAACATTGAGGAATACTGATTCATCAGCTGAGGGTGGACGTTACGTAGTTATCTTCAGGAGGTTTCCTTGCCCATGTTTAACTTGAAGCCGTGAGATTTCATGAGGTCAGGAGGTAGTGTTGAGGACTTCCAGAGCAATACCCTCCCAGCTGTATACCACTGTGCCACCCCCTCTGCTGGGTTTGTCCTGCCGGTGAGACAGGACATATCTAGAGATGGTGATGGTGGTGATTGTGAAATACATAATTCAGTACTTTAAAGTTATACCTTTCATACTGACTCTAAATGTATCTAACATTAGACCATTCTGGTTCTCAGTTATCCACACATTTTCTTTAAACCCGTGATAAGATTCCTGTAACAACATTTTTCAATCCCACAGCATGTGCAATTTGTAAGTTAAGAGCCTAAAACATAATACTCCAACAAAATAGTCTAATATTTTCGTCCTTAAATCTTTCCAAAAAAGAGAGCGTTGTGTTCTGTACACACCACCCTCTCTGAAATATTGTTCATAGCATAAACCTTAAAATGATGTAAGGCCAATATCACACTCAATAATTCTTTTTCAGCAGTGGAGTATTTTTTCTGATGAATATTGAGTTTCTTTGAAAAATATCCAATTGGCCTTTGAATTCCATCATCATCCTTTTGCATCGGCACAGCTCCAACCCCCGTATCACTGGCATCCATAGCAACTTTAAAGGGTTTCAAGAAATTATGGGTGGCTGACATGGCTTTTAAATTCTCAAAGGCATCCTGGCATTGTTCTGTCCACCCAAGTTTCATGTTCTTCTTTAGCAAATCTGTCAGCGGTGCCACCACGCTACTATAGTTGGGCACAAACTTCTGGTGGAATCTGTTCAGTCCCAAAAATCAAAGCACCTCTTTCTTCAAGGATGGTCTTGGAAATTCCTCGACGGCCTTCATCTTTTTGTTCCTCGGGGTCAACTTCCTATGTTCGATGTTATGCCCCAAGGGTATCCCTTCTGCCTTCGCCAATTCAGCTATTGCTAAGTTTATAACCAGTTTTACCTCCCAAAAGCTTTCAAAGAGCTCTGCCAAATGAACCATGCAATCTTTCTATGAATGGCTAAAGATCAAAACATCATCTATAAACACAGCAAAATTATTCAATCCTGTCACAACTCTGTTCATAAGTCTCTGAAATGTGGCTGGTGCATTCTTCATACCAAAGGGTATGACTTTAAATTGATACAGTCCATTTGGGGTTACAAACATAGAAACTTCTTTTGCTCTCTCTGACAGAGGTACTTTCCAGTAACCATGGAGTAAGTCCAACTCAGTGATTTTTTTTTCCCCTTTATTCATTCACGGGATGTGGGTGTTGCTGGCCAGGCAGCATTTATTGCCCATCCCTAATTGCCCAGAAGGCAGTTAAGAGTCAACAATAGTGCTGTGGGCCTGGAGTCACATGTAGGCAAGAGCAAGTAAGGATGGCAGTTTCCTTCCCTAAAGGACATTAGTGAACCAGATGGGCTTTTCCTGACAATTGGCAATGGATTCATGATCATCATTAGACTCTTAATTCCATATATTTATTGAATTCAAATACTGCCATCTGCCATGGCAGGATTCAAACCCAGAACATTATCTGGGTCTCTGGGTCAACAGCTCAGCAATAATGCCACTAGGCCATCACCTCCCCATTGCGACATGCTTGGCTTGTCCAACTGTTTTCACACAGACCTCCAGCCTTGAAATTGGGTATGATTCTGATTTAGTTATGGCATTGACCTTCTGACAATCTACACAGAACCATTTGAGTACGATCAGGTTTCAGAGCCAACACGATTGGCGAACTCCATTCACTTTGACTCAGCTCAATGCCATCTTCCTGCAGTATCGCTTCCACTTCCTTCTGTATCTGTGCGGCTTTGAGAGGATTAAGCCTGTAGAGGTATTGTTTTATTGGAAAAGCATTCCCTATGTCAACCTTGTGCATTAGAGTACTCATCCTCCTCATTCTATTCCCACATATATCCTCATATTCCTGCAACAAATTTGGTTCTGTGTTCTTGAGACAGTAGCTCACTATCCTTTCCCATCTATAATAACTTCATCATTATTTAACTTACTTTGAGGCACATCAAAATCAGATGATTTGGATTCTGATCCCTCACTCTGAGGGTCAGTAACTAATATCTGCTTCTCTGGTTCCCTGTCCAAAGGTGCGAGTTCTCTTACTTCCTGTGGCTTCTCTACCATTTAACAAGTATGACAGGTACGGCAAAATTCAACCACATCCTTATGCAATCCAAGCGAATAGAAGCGTTTTTGTATTTTAACCTCACTCCTAAATGACAACCTATTGGTAATTCATGTGCTAACAGTAATGCTTCCTGGCTGTGTGTTACTGGCACACAATTTGGTGCACTTCCACCCATTTGTCCTCTGTACTAGCCAGCCAGTGACACCCATGTGCCCAAGAGTCAATTAAAAAGCTTTACAACTCAAGCCACCCAAATGAGCTAAACAGCCCTTTACATGTTTATACAGACACAGCATTGCAGTCCAAACCCTGGACACAGGCTCAGCGAAATCAGGAACATTACAAGACAGGATAATTGATGTGTCAGTGTGTGTTTTTATTAAACATGCAGAATTGTCTTGTTGAAGTAACCATGCAAGAGGTGTGCCTGAAATGAATTAGAAAACAGATGTCCCAAAGGCACACCCTGAAAGAGCTTTCATTCCTTACCCATTGCCTCATTCATTACCTCACTGCCTGTGAGAAGTGGCAGGTGTACAGTGATGGATGCAGTGGGTAGTGATCTGTGCTGTCAGCAGCCAGCAGCAGTGAGGTTTGGAAATGGCCAACAGGAACACTGGCTGGCTGGAGAGGGAGGAGGGGTGTTAACTGAAGGCTTTATCACTGTCAGTGATCACATCACAGCCTTCTACATGCTTCACACCTCTCTGTATTCGATTTTTATTAATCACTTGGCCATCTTGCTATCTATCACCGTTCTCTTTGCCCATAGTAGTTGTGAATTCTCAGTCATCTCCCCATTTTTGAATTGTGTCCTTTTTTCGACATTCATTTGTGGGACATTGGTGTCTAGATGGTTGTGGTTGTGTGTTTGGAAGGTGCTGCCACAGGAACCATAATAAATTTCAGACCCAAGTGTTGATGTCAATATAGAGCAAAAGAAGCATGCTCATCCTAATACCCCCTGGGCTACCTCGTGACATTCTTCCACCAGTCAGAAAAGTTCTCAACAGCAAAGTTTTCAAAAATAAGTGGAATTGAACACTTTCCAATGTATCGTATTTTGTGGCAGGAAGCTAAAGGCCTGCCTCAGTTGTTTGTGATTCCATCTCAAATATTTTCTTTAATATTAGGCACTCCCTAACCTCCCAGAAACCTCCCTCACCTACCTTCCCATACTAATACATATGGCAACTCATGCCCCAATACATTCTAATGCCTGTCATACACTCCATGCTAATGTGTGTCTACCTGCATATTCCATAGCTCTTTATAGCTCTGTGGCAACTTAATGCCAAATTATCATCCTTCCACACGGCCCTTCATATCCCCTACACAAACACATACCCACCTTTGCCCTTCTTCAGGATTCTCAAAGGTCACTGAACCTGAAGCATTAACTCTGCTTTCTCTCCACATATACTGCCAGGTCTGTTGAGTTTTTCCAGCTGATTCTGTTTTTGTTTGCCCTTGTGCCTTCCATGCCAATGCATTCACAAGAAGACCTTTGAAGCTAAGAGGAAATTAAACAAAGTTCTAAATATCTAATACAGACTTCACTACTTTAAAAAGAAACTCAAATTCACAAAGGCCGTTTTAATATATTGACATTCCCTCAATACTTTACCCATTATAAAACAAATCTCTGTGTACAATACCCCATAACAAATGTAGCTACGTTTTAAACTGCTCAGGGGAAGTTGGTATCAGTGGCTAGCTGAGAATATAGCTCCAATCTTTAATTACCCAGGTAATCCATTAATAACCTATTTCAGCTGATGATAGAACTATGAACTTGCAGCAACTCCTCAGGTTTTGGAAAGGAGCCAAGAATCATTACTGGTGCTTTGGGTCATACAGTCAGCGACATATAGCATAGAAACAGGCCGGACAGCCCACTATATCTATACCGACAACAAACATCAAATGATATTAGTTCCATTGACCTTCACTTCACCTATACTTACTATGCCTGGCATTTTAAGTGATTGCCCAGATGCTGCTTAAATGTTGGTAGAGTACCTGCCTCTATCGACCTCTGAGTCCTATATTTCTATCACCTCTGGGTAAAAAAATGTTTCCATAGATTTCCTTTAAACCACTTATTCCTCAAATTAAACTTATGCTGTCTGGTCTGAGACACCTCTGCCATGGGGAACAGATTCCCATGATCTACCCTGCTCTAATAATCTTGTTTACTTCAACCAGATCCCTCCCTAGCCTCCTCTGTTCCAAGGAAAACAAACTCAGCCTATCCAGTCTATTTTCATAACTGAGATTTTTCATACCAGGCACCGTCCTGGTGAATCTCCTCTGCATCCTCGCCAATGCAATCACATCCTTTCGATACTATGGTGACCAGCACATGCACATTATTCACCTGTGACCAAACCAATATTTTATAAAGTTGTATCAAGATTTCCTTGCTCCTATGTTTTATGACCTCGCTAATGAAGACAAGCAATCCCGTTTGCCTTCTATCACAACAGCTACTGAGAGGAGGTGAGGGTGACTGCCCTCGACATCAAGTTCTCTTATGATTGATTGTGGCATCAAGGAGCCCCAGCAAAATTAGCTTTACTGTGAATCATGGGGGAAGCTTTCTGCTGGTTGGAATCATACTTAATACAAAGGAAAATGGTTTTGGTGGCTGGAAGTCAACAATCGAAGCTCAAAGGTACACAGCAATGTGTACCATCTAAAAGATGCACTGCAGAAATTCACCAAGAGGACATCTTTCAAATCCATGACCTTCTTGAAGGATGAGGGCAGCAGACAGATAGGAAGAACAGTACCTGCAAGGCACACAAAATCCTGACTCGGAAGCATACCTCTATTTTACCACTGCCTCCTGATCAAAATCATTCATTTTCTCTCTAAAAATACGCAACTGTTACAAAACCTAACGGACTGCAGTTGTTCAAGAAGGAATCTCACCGTTGCCTTCTCAAGGGTAACTAAGGATAGGCAATAAATTCAGGCCCAGCCAGCAATGCCCACATTCACTGAATGAACAACAACAAAAACTATTGAGACAGCATTTTTTCAACTTTTACGGATGCAAACAGTTTTTTGGAAATTTTTTAAAGCTTTGGTTACTTAAATAAATTGCCATCATGAGTTTCCAACTCTCACAGACACAGGCAATTTATTATATTTTGAAGGACTTCTATTTAAATGAATTGATAGTTCTGCATCCTTATCTATCCATCAACAAAGTCTGTGACCTCTCCAAATATTCACACCTCTGACAGCATGAGAAGGGCCCTTACTCCAGGGAAAATGAGGTCCGTTTGAACTTAACACTAGGTTCAAATGCCCTTGCCAGGTTGTTTGACTTTCCCAAACATGAGTCTTGTTCCACCCTGTTCCCTCCTCAATCCAGTGAAAATATGGATCTATGAGAAAAGCAATCCCAGGTGTGAGTATGGCCCATCATTCTGAAAGGTCTGCAAAGTCTCAATGACTACATAAATAGCTGATGGTGGAGGATAACACCATTAACTGCCTGTGATACGAGTGGATGTTTCTGCCAAAGAGTCTGCAGGTTCCATATGTCTTTTACTTTAGTTCACAGGCATCCAAGTGTGACAGAACTCATTATCTCCCGAATTCACAAAAACGGAACCATTGTCAGTTCTATTGCAAACATGTGCATTATGAGAGCACAGACTCTTTCTCATTTAGAGAATTCATTTCATCCTCCAGGATTTAATGTGCAGGCTTAATCAGTATTGACAAAACCAAGCATGTATTGCCTTCCTCACTGCAACAAAATATAAACGATTGTACTCAGTGTAACATTTTTATTATAATGTTTTGTAATTAAAGAACAAAGGCAGGTTTTTTTTTGCCTTTATCTAAAATGTCACTTCCTGAAGTTCAGAACCGCGCACGTTCTGTGTGCTGGGGGAGATATGTTCTTCATTCTCTTGATGTAAACTTGTTTATAAAGGAAGGAAAGAAAGAAAGAACGTTTGAACATCATACTTCATATCTCAGATATCCCTAAATAATTTATAATCAGTGATGTGTTACAAAATGGTGGAGTCTGACTGAGTTGGTTAAAGAACCTGCCGAGTAAACAGTAGATCCTGGGTTCACATCTCAGTCATCCCTGTAATTTGGCGTGGCCTGGTGACTCAGTGGTTAGCACTATTGCCTCACAGTGCTAGGGACCTGGGTTTGATTCCACCCTCAGGCGATTGTAGCAGTAGAGTTTGCACTTTCTCCCTGAGTCTGTGTGGATTCCTCTAGGTACTCCAGGTTTCTCTCCCGGTCCAAAAATGTACAGGTTAGGTGGATTGGCCATGCTAAATTACCCATTGTGCTCAGGGATGTGTAGGCAAGGTGGGTCAGTCATGGGAAATGCAGGTTTACAAGGTTAGGGGAATGGGTTTGGGTGGGATTCTCTTCAGAGCATTGGTGTGAGTTTGATGGGGTGAACGTCCTGCTTCCAAATTGTGGACAATCTATGAATATAATATTGACTCCCATTTAAAGAAAGAAATGATATAAAGATTCACAGCAAACTAATATAAACAGCAACATGATGAATGGCCAGATAACATGTTTGGTGAGATTGTTCAAACTTAAGAAAACTCCTTTACCCGCAGAAGCAAATTTCAAAACTGATTTGTTAAGTAAATTAGTCTTCATTATCTGACAGAATCTGTTCCTATCAATTGTAAACAGAAACTAACAAGCAAGGAAACATTGATTGAGCACTGTAAAGACCACAAAGGTGAAAATTATTTTACTAGTAGCTGTAAGTCACCCATGTTTGACTGCCGTATGACAGTTTTGTAGGAAATATTGTGTTATGTTTGACGGCTACACTTTTAAGAGACATGCCCATGATACAATGATGGTATCATAGCATGTGACCTCAGGATATAAATCTCTTACATCCCATTCTTAACTTGGTCCTCTTGATGCATGACATGCTAATGGAAGCATGCTACTCTTTGAAACCAAATAGCCTAATATTAGGCCAGACATGACTGCACCTACGAAAGTAATATTTGTATACGTTAGTGAATGGCGCTAAACAATTGTATATTTTGGTACCACAGAGCCCATGTCTATTTTTGATGTTATGAGGGATAACATAAACATTATTCTAACTGATACAACAGCTGCTTGAGGCAAAACGCACATCATGGTCAGCAGTAGTGGCCAGTTACAGCAAATGATTCCTAGATCTCAGAGGTAGATATTTGTAAATCTCATTGAAGACAATAAGACAACAGCCCAAGAAATCACAAATGTGGACAATTAGCAACATCAGCGACTGTGAATATATATCTGTGGATAACATTGCCAGCCAGACAACTGAGAGATGTTCTTTCTGATTTAAACTTTTAAATTCTTTCAAGTTAGAAGACCTGAGTCCCTTTAAACACAAACCCTGAGAAAACCTGTAGTTCAATTTTTGAAATAAAGGCAACCAAATGTTCCACTTGCCAAATCTACAAAGTGCTCCTGAACAAAAAAAAATCTAGAACAAAAAAGTAAAACTGCATCAAGAAAGCTTACCTTCAAAGGTCAGTCAGTTTCACAATTTTGCTTCTTCAAATTTAGATGAAAATAGATGATGCCCATATGACACATCATTCGTTACTTGGTGCGAACATCATCTGGTGGCTGAAACCTGAAACTACAAACTTACAATTTTAAACAAATGAGGCAGTAGCTCTTAAAATATTTCTCGCTAACAACAGAGAAGAATAGGCCATTTGATCATAGGAGCAAAATTTGAATATTCAGGCAAAGAAGTCTACTACCATTTGCTCATGGCTGATATGTTTCTTGACCCCCATTCTTCTGCCTTCTCCGTGTAACCCTTGATCCCCATACTAATCGAGAAACTATCTATCTCTGTCTAATATACACTCAATGAATTAGCCTCCACAACCTTCTGTGGCAATGAGTTCCACAGATGCTCCACCCTTTGGCTGAAGATTTTCCTACTCATATCAGTTCAAAAGGATCGTCCCTTCACTCTGAAGCTGTGTCCTCGGGCCTTAGTTGCTCCTATTAGGGGAAACATCTTCTCTGCATCCACTCTATCGAGACCTCTCAGTATTCTGTAAGTTCCAATGAGATCCCTGTTCATCCTTCTAAACTCAATTGAGCACAGACCTAAAATCCCCAACTGCTTCTCATATGACAAGCCCTTCATTCTAGGGTCATAATTCTCTACTCTGCCAGATCCCTTCCAAGGCCAGAAAATCCTTTCCAAAGAGCCCAAAACCTTTCCCTGATTTGATTTTTTTAAGAAAAAAATGATTTATTATTGTCACATGTACCTAGGTACAGCTCACAATATTCCAAATGCAGTCTGACCAAAGCTTTATACAGCCGCAGCAGCACATCTCAGCTCTCGTGTTCTAATCCTTTTGAAAATACAGCGAAACGGAGGCAGAAAAAGGAAAATTAAAAGGAGAGAGAAGCAAAACTAATAAGAAAAATAGACAAGTATGACATTGCTTCTATAATTTAAAAAGAATGAACACCTCCAAACTGAAATTGAAGGCAAACATTTAACTATAGTCGGGTGGCCAATTATGCATCGAATGAACTGTCACTGTGTAAACTGTCCTCGCCCCACAAATCAAGCAATAGATGATCACCAGAAGTGAGTTCTGAATATCCTGGACAATATCTTATCCATGGACAATTAGAAAGATCCTGAAAAGATTGAAGTCCAGCCAAAAGTAAAATAATAACATCAGGACTAATAGACACCAACTCATGTTACATGGACAGTTACCTAAGAGTCTGTTGGTTGTTCAGCTGTTCAGAAGATGTTGTAGTAAAGGGCATGAGGATTAATATTTCCAAAGAAGGACTCCTAGAGAGGTGCATTGAATTAATAATCACTTCTGCACAAATTTAAAAGGAAGCCAAATGCAATATTGGCATTTATTTTGAGAGGCCTTGAATATAAAAGCAGGGATATACTACTGAGGATTTATAAGGCCCTAGTCAGGCCATATTTGGAGTATTGTGTGCGTTTTGGATCCCCAACCTCAGGAAGGATGTACTGGCCCTGGAGTGGGTTTAGAGGATGTTCATGAGAATGATCCCAGGAATGAAAAACTTAACATATGAGGAACTTTTGAGGGCTCTGGGACTATAGTCATTGCAGTTTAGAAGGATGAGGGGGGTGTCTAATCAAAACTTAGAACACTGAATGGCCTGGACAGAGTGGATGTTGGGAAGATGCTTCGATTGGTAGGAGAGACTAGGACCCAAGAGTGCAGCCTTAGAGTGAAGGGAAGGCCTATTAGAACAGAGATAAGGAGAAACTTCTTCAGCCAGAGAGCAGTGAATCTATGGAATTCACTGCCACAAAAGGCTGTAGACGCAGATCTAGAGACTGAGATAGATAGGTTCTTGATTATCAAGGGTTACGGGGAGAAAGTGGGTGAATGGGGGTTGAGGAAGTTATCAGCCATTATAGAATGACAGAGCAGACTCGATGGGCCAAATGGTCTAATTTCTGCTCCCATGCCTTATGGTCTTATGGGCCTTCTTGTCAAGTGAAAGGACCATATTACAGATGTT
Source organism: Stegostoma tigrinum (assembly GCF_030684315.1). Classification (NCBI taxonomy): domain Eukaryota; kingdom Metazoa; phylum Chordata; class Chondrichthyes; order Orectolobiformes; family Stegostomatidae; genus Stegostoma; species Stegostoma tigrinum. The sequence continues at coordinate 156,234,227 of NC_081354.1, forward strand.
TTACTTGAGGATGAACACATATCAAGTGTGAAGCTAGATGAACACAGCAGGCCAAGCACCATCTCAGGAGCACAAAAGCGGACGTTTCAGGCCTAGACCCTTCATCAGAAAGGGGCATAGGGAGAGGGTTCTGAAATAAATAGGGAGAGAGGGGGAGGCAGACTGAAGATGGATAGAGGAGAAGATTGGTGGAGAGGAGAGTATAGGTGGGGAGGTGGGGAGGTGGGGAGGGGATAGGTCAGTCCGGGGAGGACGGACAGGTCAAGGAGGCTGGATGAGGTTAGTAAGTAGGAAATGGAGGAGCAGCTTGAGGTGGGAGGAGGGGATAGGTGAGAGGAAGAACAGTTTAGGGAGACGGGGATGAGCTGGGCTGGTTTTTGGGATGCAGTGGAAGAAGGGGAGATTTTGAAGCTTATGAAGTCCACATTGATACCAATGGGCTGCAGGGTTCCTAAGCAGAATATGAGTTGCTGTTCCTGCAAACTTCGGGTGACAACATTGTGGCACTGCAGGAGGCCCATGATGGACATGTCGTCTGAGGAATGGGAGGGGTAGTTAAAATGATTCGCGACTGGGAGGTGCAGTTGTTTATTGCGAACCAAGCGGAGGTGCTCTGCAAAGCAGTCCCCAAGCCTCCACTTGATTTCCCCAATGTAGAGGAAGCCACACCAGGTACAGTGGATGCAATATACCACATTGGCAGATGTGCAGGTGAACATCTGCTTGATATGGAAAGTCATCTTGGTGCCTGGGATGGGGGTGAGGGAGGAGGTGTGCTCAAGCCACACCTCCATTTCCTACCTACTAACCTCATCCCGCCTCCTTGACCTGTCCGTCTTCCCTAGACTGACCTATCTCCTCCCTACCTCCCCACCTATACTCTCCTCTCCACGTATCTTCTCTATCCATCTTTGGTCCACCTCCCCCTCGCTCCCTATTTATTTCAGAACCCTTTCCCCATCCCCCTCTCTGATGAAGGGTCTAGGCCCGAAACATCAGCTTTTGTGCTCCTGAGATGCTGCTTGGCCTGCTGTGTTCATCCAGCTTCACACTTTGTTACCTCAGATTCTCCAGCATCTGCAGTTCCCATTATCTCTGATCACAATAATTACGTATTATAGGTGTAGCCAGCACTATTGTTAATTTTAACAACATGTACAAAATCAACACAATCAGCTCCGATATGGTTTATCATGCCTACAAAATTGTGTACAAAATGACCAGAGGTACAGATAGAGTGGGCAGCCAGGGTGGAGATAACTATTATGAGGGGACATAGTTTTAAAGTGAGTGAAGGTAGATATAGGGGAGATGTCAGAGGTAGGTTCTTTATTCAGTGAATGTTAGCGATGTGGAATGCATTGCCGGAGAAGGTAGTGGAGTCAGACTCATGAGGCGCATTTAAGCTGCTATTAGATAGGCAAATGGATGATAGTATAACATAGTGGTGGAGGTTAAATAGACCTTAGGTTTAGGTTAAAAGTTCGGTACAACATTGTGGACTGAAGGGCCTATACTGTGCTGTACTGTTCTATGTTCTTTCCAAAAGCTGTGCAGCTTTTCTTAATAACTGCAAAACATGTGGCACCAAGGAACATCTCGTACATATGTAACGGAAATTTGGTTTCAAAGGCCAAGTCAGACGCTAGTATAAAATGCATGTGACTGACAAGGTGATGCACACTACAACACTGGGAAGCTAGCAAAATGCTAAGAAGGTACACAAACACAGAAGTATCTGTGAAATTCAGAATCAACCAAGTGAAAGGCCAATATCAGAGGATGACCAAGCTTTCCGTATTGTTAACCTCACTAAGAGATGATGAAAACACCTATGACCATTGTCATCAAATGCCCTGAAAACACCTTAAAGTCAAAACCAACACAGGAATTAGTGCTACTATCTCACTACTATAAATTTTAGAAGATTTTAAATCTTAGAAAGCGGCAACTTTTGGTACATTTTGAGAAAAACCATAAACAGTTGGGTGTCATGGTATTAATTGGTACAATGAATATATGAGAAAAGGATGAGATCCTAAAAACAGAACATCAGGGTTTAGGGAGTAAATGGAAAGGTCTTAGGATTGCTCCCAGTGACAGGTACTAGTCAGGGTAGAAATAGCAAGATGTTTCAGATGAATGTGGGCTGAAGAACTGGTGGGGGGGGGGGTAGAATTTTGGATCCCGGGGGCATTGGGGCCAGGTCTGAGGGAAGTGGACAACTCCAAACTGGATGGGTTTTACCTCGGCAGGAACAGCGCTAATGGCCTTCAGGGGAGTATTTGTTGGAGTTGCTGGGGTGACTTTAAACTAAATTGGCATGGGAATGGAAACCTACGCAATGAGCCAGAGGAAGGGCGAATGATGAACAAGCGAAAAGACAGAAGCAGGAATAAAATAAATATGATAGGTAGAGAAATGAAGGGTATCATTTGAGTAGGAAGGTAATCTAGTTGTACGAGGCCCCTCAGGGATGAGTGGCCATAATGATAAAATTCCTCATCAAGATGGAGAAAGATGTAGTTCATGCTGAGACCTGGGTCTTGAATCTTCACAGAGAAAATTATGACCCTATGAGGTGCAAATTGGTCATGATAGAGTGAGGAACGTTACTTAAAGGGATGATCTTAGACAGAAAATGGCAAACATTCAAAGGGTGCGTGGGTAAACTGCAACAATTGTTCATTCCAGTCTAGTGCAAGTATAAAACATTTTTTGAAGAGGGTCTAGACCTGAAATGCCAGCTTTCCTGCTCCTTTGATGCTGCTTGGCGTGCTGCATTCATCCTGCTCTACACCTTGTTCAAGCTATGGATTACAAGCTATGAAGATCCAGTTCAAGAGCGAACTATATGGTAAATAGAAAAGCCCTGGGGAAAATTGATGCACAGAGTAATCTGGGTGTTCAGGTCCATTGTACCATGAAGGTTGATAGGGTGGCCAAGAAGGTGTATGGCATGCATTCCTTCATCGGATGGGGTATTGAGTACGAGTGTTGGCAAGTCATGTTACAGTTGTATAGGACTTTGGTTTGACCACATTTGGAATACTGCGTACAGTTCTGGTCATTACATTACCAAAAAGATGTGGCTGCTTTGGAGAGGGTGCAGTGGAGGTTCACCGGGATGTTGCCTGGTATGGAGGGCGCTAGCTATGAAGAGAGGTTGAGTAGATTAGGATTATTTATGTTAGGAAGATGAAGGTGGAGGGGGGACCTGACTGAGATCTACAAGATCATGAGAGGTATAGACAGGGTGGAAAGCAAGAAGCTTTTTCTCAGAGTGGGGGACTCGGTTACTAGGGGTCATTATTTCAAGGTGAGAGGGAAAAAAGTTTAAGGGAGATATGCTTGGAAAGTTCTTTACGCAGAGGATGGTGGGTGCCTGGAACGCGTTGCCAGTGGAGGTAGTAGAGGCGGGCACGATAGCATCATGGGCAGGGAGCAGAGAGATACAGATCTTTGGAAAATAGGCGATAGGTTTAGATAGAGGATCTGGATCGGCACAAGCTTCAAGGGCCAAAGGGCCTGTTCCTGTGCTGTAATTTTCTTTGTTCTTTGTACTACAAAGAAAAATAGTGATAATATTACATCCAACAAAGAGGCATACAAACAGGTCAAAAAAAAAAGCAGCAGATTGGAGGAATGGGAGCAGATTAGAATTCAGCAAAAGGGACAAGGTGGATTGACTAATTTTCTTTTCTTAACATATTCATTCATGGGGTGAGGGTGTTGCTGGCTAGGCAACATTCACTACCCATCCCCAATTACCCAGAGGTCAGTTCAGAGTCAACCACATTGCTGTGGGTCTGGAGTCATATGTAGGCCAGACCAGATAAAGATGGTAGCTTCCTTCCCTAAAGGACATTAGAGAACCAGATGGGTTTTTCCTGACAATCAACAATGAATTTGTGGTCATCATTAGGCTCTTAATTTAGATTTTTAAATTGAATTCAAATTCCACCATCAGCCATGGCGGGATTCAAACCTGGGTCCCCAGAACATTATCTGGGTCTCTGGATTAACAGTCCAGACATAATACCACAAGGCCTTTGCTTCTCCATAGAAAATGGAAAATAGAGTACTAGTGTAGGCTTCAGAGAACATAAAATTAACTGTAAAATTTTCTGTAGGTATTCAAGTGAAAAGAATTGGTGAAGACTAACGTAGGTCACTTTCAGTCAGCATCAGCAGAATTTGTAATGGAGAACAAAGAAATGGTCAACCAACTAAATACATACTTTGGTTCTGTGTTCGCATAGGAGAACACAAATAACATATCGTGAACATTGGGAAGCACACGGATTAGTGAGAGGGATGAACTGAAAAGCATATGTATTAGTAGGAATTTAGCGGGTGTCAGGGATATTGGTGGGATTGAAGGCTATAAAACACCATGGCTTGATTATTTGCATCCCAGAATACTCAAGGAAGTGGCCGTAGAATAGTGGATGCATTGGTGGGCATCTTCCAAGATTCTATAAATTCGACAACAGCTCCTACTGATTGCAAGGTGGCCGGTATAACTCTTCTACTTAAGAAGGGAGGCAGGGAGGAATCTGAGAAGCATAGACAATTTAGCCTGAAGATAGTTGTGGGGAAAATGCTAGCGTCTACAACGAAAGATTTAATAGCTGACCCTTTGGAAAACAGTGGCAAGATTGTACAGAGTTAGCATGAATTTACAAAAGGGAAACTATGCTTGACAAATGTACTGGAATTGCTTGAAGATATAACTAGTAGAGTTGATGAAGAAGAGCAGTGGATGTGGCTTATTTGGCTCTTCTGAAGGCATTTGACACAATCCCAGATAAGAGACTCGTGTGTGAAATAAAAGAGAATGAGTTTGGGATAGTTTATTAAATTGGATGGAAAACAGGGTGGCAGGCAGGAATTAAAGAATAAGAATAAATAGGTATTTTTCTAAATGACAGGCAGTGATCAGGGTGGTACACTAGAGATTAGTACTTGGACCCCAGCTATTCACAACCTACATTAATGATTTTGGATGAGAGAATGAAATGTAATATCTCTAGATTTGCTGATGACATGAAGCTGTGTGGGAGGATGAGCTGTGAGGAGAATGCAGAAATATTTTATTGTGATTTGACAAGCTGAGTGAGTAGGCAAATGGACAGTAGATGCAGTATAATGTGGATAAATATGAGCTTACCCACTTCGGTAGCAAAAATAGGAAGGCAGCTTATCATCTGAATGGCTATAAATTGAGTGAGGGAAATGCACAATGAGACCTGAGTGTCCTGATACACCAGTTGCTGAAGGTCGGTGTAGATGCAGCAGGAGATGAAGAAAGCAAAAGGTATGTTGGCCTTCATAGTGAGAGGATTCAAATACCGGAACAGGGATGTCATGCTGCAATTATACGCGGTCTTGGTGAAACTGCAACAGAAATATTGTGTGCTGTGACAGGGGCAGACCTCATAGTTAACCAAATAATTTTAACAGCTCTAGACAGGGGAGATATAGAAAAGACACACCTGATGGTGGGGGAATCCAGATCCAATGGTCACAGTCTCAGGATACGTGGTAAAACACTTTGAAGTGAGATGACAAAGTGTGGAGCTGGATGAACACAGCAGGCCAAGCAGCATCTCAGGAGCACATGTGCTCCTGAGATGCTGCTTGGCCTGCTGTGTTTATCCAGCTCCACACTTGTTATCTTGGATTCTCCAGCATCTGCAGTTCCCATTATCATTGAAGTGAGATGAGGTGAGTGTTACCTGAGGTACTTGTCTTATTTTTGCTTAATTGATGAAGGCTTCTCATTAAATCGAATGCTTTATTAGGGATGATGTGGATGTTGGATTGGGATGGCCAAGGTCAGAAATCACACGATGCCAGGTTATAGACCAACAGGTTTATTTGAAATCACAAGCTTTAGGAATGCTTTTCCTTTGCCAGGTGAAGTGAAAAGAAGCACACTGGCACAGAATTTATAGGCAGAGAGATCACACAAATAGTGACACTTTACTCGCACCATCTGAACGTTTTGATCAGCTGCGGAGACTTATTGTTCAGTCTGTCGACAGTCCACTCACACCATTGTACAATCTGTTGATCTCTATGCCTGGGTGCTTCTCTTTATTTCACCTGACGAAGGAACAACACTCCAATAAACCTGTCGGACTAGAACCTGGTGTCATGTGACTTCTGACTTTATTAGGGGGCTAATGTAATCAGTGGCACTGTCCTATCTCTGAGCTACAAGGCCTGTGTTAAAGTCCGACCTGCTCCAGAGATCTGTCATAACATCTCTGAACAGGATGCTTAGAAAATTATCTATTAGTGGCTACTGGGGCACAAGGGGCGCAGTGGTAGTGACTATGTCTCTGGATCAGAAGGCCTTCTATGCAAGATCCACCTGCTCCAAAGGTGTGTCATAACACATCAGAACAAGTTGATTGAAGATTCGTATAAGTGGATTTTTGTTTTACAAAGCCACCAGCTGGGGAGTGTTTTTAGTGGAATTTAGTGCTTGGGAGAGCATCCTTTCTGAAAAAAAACATTTAAGGGTGATAAAGTTACATATGGCTTAAGATCATACAAGTTAAAACTAACATGGACAGCAGTGAATTGCACATGGACAGCAGTGAATTGAGGGGAATGTAGGTTAGGTTATTTTATTTTTGGATTAGGATTATTCCACGGCACAAAATCGTGCGCCGAAGGGCCTGTACTGTGCTGTACTTTTCTCTGTTCTATGTAATAAAGAAAATTACAAAGTAAGTATGAACGGGAGGTGCATAATGACAATTAGTGTATAAATGTTGTTAGTGAAGTATACATATACATTAATACATAGTGCTGAGTGAGAAAAAAAAAATCACAAACGATTGATTATACAGTCACAAATGTAATCACATTCATTTACAACTTAACTCTAACACCATAACTGCATTGAACAAATATTAGTGCTTCTCTATTTCAAAAACATTTTTACAATAAAAACTAGTCTAATGTACATCACTGCTCACCCCACTCCTTTTAAGCCATTTTGTAACTTAACCTGTGATAATGATAACAGCGGATACTCGATAGTGATTTGACAATGTGAGCCTACTCAGTTAATCTTGAAAGGCTTTAAATTCTTGCTTGGATATGAAAAGAAACTTGGCAGCGACCATCTTTCAATTGAAGGATGGGTTAGGAGCTGAGCCAGTTACATGGTGCAACACTGTCCCTCACTGAATACACTTAGAAGGAATAAAATAATCCTGAGCTAATTGCTTAGTGCACTTTTTATTGTTTAGTCACAAATAAGATAAAATTAATTATTAAACATAGAGTTCCCTGTACTTGTTACTTTCTTCTCGTTGCCTCAGTCAGGCCTAGTTCACAAAGGGTATAGAGGAACTTCACTAGAATTGATAACAGAGATGAAATGAAATTTGTCTGTAGAGGCTGGGTCACTTAGTATATTCAAAAGCTGCATAGGCAGATGTTTAATAAGTAGGGATATCAAGGATTATGGGGAAAAGATAGGAAAGTGATATTGAGGATTATCAGATCAGCCACCATTTCATAGAATGGTGAAGCAGTCTTAATGGGTTTAACAGCCTGAGTCTGCTCTTTTGTCTTATGGTCAGAGGAGAGACTTCAGTTATTTGGAGAGACTCCATAGAACAGGGGAAATTAGAGGAGGTTTAAATGTGATGTTCAAAATTGTGAAGATTTCTAGTAGAATAAACAGAGATTTATTTAATTGGCTGATAACCTGAGGGCAGCTGAACAGAATTTTCTTTTTTGATATTGACCTGGAAAACACCTTCAGAAAGCATACTGGAAGCAGATTCAATGCTAAATTTCAGAAAGCAATTGAGAAAATACTTAAAGGACAACAAAGAGGGCATTAGAGAAAGAGCAAGGCAGTGATAAATAACCTTCAAAGGACACAGGAATGATAGACTGAGTAACTGATAAAAAGAAAACTAGTCCAATGGTGATGGTGTAATCATTGTTGCTCTTAATGAAATCCCATCTGGTTCACTATTGTCCTTTGAGAAAGAAACCTCCATCCTTACCCGTCAGGCCTACATGTGACTCCAGAACCACAGCAATGTGGTTGATTCCTATATGTCCTTTGAGCAGTTAGGATGAGCAGTAAATGGCCTAGTGAATGAAGCCCATGTTTCATGAAAGAATAAAATGAAAGCCTTACCTTAACCCTTTGAGTTAATAGATCCTTCAAAAATGGCTATCATTTCTGTATTGCATCCCAGCCTCTGTTGTAATCCTTAGGCATTCTGGACATGTTGTACTTGTTACTCTGGGAATGGATGTCTTACTGCAGTTATACAGTGCATTGGTTGTGCTGCGCCTGGAATATAGTGAGCAGTTTTGGTCTCTTTCTCCTGGGAAAGATGTTTATGCTGGAGATGGAGTGAAGTGAAGGTTTACCGAATAGATTCCTACGATGGCAAGGCTGATGTGTGAAGAGAGATTGAGCCAATTAGGATTGTATTTGCTGAAATAAAAGCTGAAGTTGCTGGAAAAGTTCAGCAGGTCTGGCAGCATCTATGAAGAAAAATCAGAGTTAACATTTTGGGTCAGCGACACTTCCTCAGAACTGAGGAAAGGTCACTGGGCCTGAAACATTAACTTTGATTTTTCTTCACTGATGCAACCAGACCTGCTGAACTTTTCCAGCAACTTCAGCTTTTATTTCTGATTTATAGCATCTACAGTTCTTTTGGCTTTGATTTTGTATTCACTTGAGTTTAGAAGAATGAGGGGGGATATCATAGAAATTTATGAAATTCTAACATGACTAGACAGATTCATAGCAGGAAGAAGTTTTTGATGGTAGGGGAGTTCAAAATCAGAGGTAATAGTTTAAGGATATGGGGTAAACCTTTTAGGATTGAGATGAAGAGAAATGTTTTCACCTAGACTGTAGTGATCTTGTGGAATCCATTACCACAGAAAGTGGTGATGGCCAAAACATAATGTGTTTTCAAGAAGTGGGTAGATATAGCTCTTGTGGCTAAGGGGTCAAGGGATGTAGATAGATGATGGGATCAAGGTATTGAGTTTGATTATCAACCACAACTGTATTGAATGGAGGACCAGGCTCGAGGGATTGGGATGGCCTCCTGCTCCTATTTTCCATATTTCAGCTAGTACTTTTGACTGAGCATCAGATATTTGTCAATTGAAATGAAAATGGTCAATGATTTACACCAGCACAATTCTCCAATGTTACATGAGTGTTTTGCAAAGTCAATGGATATTTAAACGATCCACCCCTTTTGTAGTGATTGGAACCAGGTGGATCATATTGGCTATAAGATCCTTGATTGGAGTTGTTAACCTGTGCCAATCAGAGAGCCCTGGCTGACAGATATAAACAGAGGATTCAGAGCACCTCCTAAATTCAGGGACTGGCTGTGAGCTGGCTGGTCGTAGCCAGTATATTGTGCACACGTAACTAAAGGGTGACTTAGTGATGAGATATTGGTCTCTGAAGTTAGTTTGGCTTTGATTTACAATAGGATTCACTCTGCATCCAACTATTGAGTGGAATTGCTGTTGCTTGGCCACATTACAGATATAACTAGCCTCATTTTTGCTGGACCACTGAACTTTTAATTCGTTGTTGGAGATACAACTTCATGTATATCAGTGCTACTGGAATCCTCCAGTTCTTATTTTCAGAGTCTAGCTAGCCTGGGTTGCGATCCAGTCTTTTGATAGGTAATATGTAATGGATGAACTGTCATGGATGAGAGCTGGAATGGTCACAGATGCTCAGTCAGGAAATGCTGAGAGCAAAGTGAATTAGCTAAATATTTCTCAAACATTTATGGTGCAAATTTGAACATTTATTTTGAATATGTGGATGTTCTAAGTGATCATTTGAATTCAAGCATAGAAAATAGGATTTATCACTTTCCTGCCCTTAACGCCTAAACTAAAGAACCTGAAGTGAGCTTGAAAGACAAAGACTCTGCAATGGATTAATAAACAAAAGTAAGTGGGAAGAATGGACCTGCTAAGAAGAAACCCTCAAGCAAGAGAATGAAATCAAAAACATTAGAAAACAAATGCCAGGGAATCTCACAGCTGGGCAACAAGGATTAAACTCAGAATATATTTATAAGAAATATAAACCATGCCTGAAATAAAAATCACTAAACTGACAACTGTCCCAAACAGCATTGACAATGCTTTTATTTTTCTCCTCTCCTGTCTCGAAGGCAAATTGACTCATCTTCAAACAGAGTTTCACATTGATCTCTGACTGAAGACAAACTCTAAAGATACATCCTGCTGCCTTGGAAGTTTTCAGAGCTGACAATGAAGTCAGACTGCTCCCCACTTGACTTTTGAAAGGAGCTTCTAGAGCTTTAAATCACTCCTACTTCCTGTTACCCCATGGTGTAAATTTTTCTCTTGCGTCCTTGGAATACAGGCTTTGCTGAAAAAGTCAGCATTTATAGCCCATGCCTGTTTGTTCTTAAAAATGATGCTGAGCTATTTCCTTGAATCACTGCAGCTCATATGGTGTAGCTACTTGGGTGGCACAGTGGCTCAGTGGTTAGCACTGCAGCCTCACAGCACCAAGGACCTGGGTCTAATTCCAGCCTCGGGTAACTGTCAGTGTGGAGTTTGCACACTCCCCCTGTGTCTGCGTGGGTTTCCTCCGGGTGCTCCGGTTTCTTCCCACAGTCCAAAGATGTGCAGGCTAGGTGGATTAGCTATGCTAAATTGCCCGTAGTGTTCAGGGGAGAGTGTGTTATTAGGGGGATGGGTCTGGGTGGGATGCTCCAAGGGGCAGTGTGGGCTTGTTGGGCCAAAGGGCCTGTTTCCACACTGTAGTGAATCTAATCTAGTCTACACACTCAGTGTTTTTACAGCATGAGGTCCTGCATTTTGAACTACCAACATCAAAGCAATGATGCTTTCCATATCATAGAATCGCAGAATCCCTACCGTGTGGGAGTAAGCCATTCAGCCCAGCAAGTCCATACTGACTCTTCGAAGAGCATCCCACCCAGACCCATCCCCCTATCTGATATTGGTAACCCAGAATCTCCCTTGGCTAATCCATCTTGACTGCACATTCCTGGACACTATGGGCAATTTAGCATGACTGATCTGACTTTCTTCAGATCCACTTTCCTATATTTTGGCAGCAAGCGGATTTTCCTGGTCCTGACCGGCTTAAATGTACTTACTGAGACCGTCTGGCATGAAACTCAGGGAGTGGCTTCGCCTTGTAGCAGAACCAAGTCAGGAAAGTGGGCACACAGGAGATTTTATGCATGTCCATAAGATCAGCTGGATGGATGAGAATGGAGTGTGGTTGTGGATTGGTAATTGTGAGGGGGAGGTTGGAGAGTAAAAAAGAAGTGGGGATACAACCCAAAGAGAGAGCAGAAAAGTTGGACAAAGGAGTGGTTAAAGGTCAGTCTGGAGGAATGAACATCTGCAAGTAAGGGCTATTAGTGGCTGATAGAAAGTAGTGTGTAGAAGCAGCACATGTGATGACAAGGCCTGGTGTATGGGGCTTAGGGGAAAGCATGGGGAAAGAAAATTGTTGAGCCTGATATTAAATCCAGAAGGCTGCAGGGTTCCAAATTGGAAAATAAGGTGCTGCTCTTCCTGAAGCAAGAAAAGAGATTGCTGGATAAAACCAGCAGGCCTGGCAGCACCTATGGAGAGAAATCAGAGTTAATGTTTATGTTGGGTGCCCCTTCCTTGGAACAGTGCATTGAATGTTCCAACTGGAATGCTTCTTGTGTAGATTCTGCCTCCAACAGAATCTCCTCTACTAATACTTTGGATCGCAGTTACATATCAACATGTGTGGTGACTACGCAGTGAACTGGTGTTCTTCCAGCTTGCACTGAGGTTCACTGGAGCACTGCAGCAAGCCTGAGTCAGAGACACTGGCCAAATAACATGGTGGTGTGTTGAAGTGGCAAACAACTGAAGCTCAGTGTCTCTTTGTGGACAAAATATAGGTGCTCTGTCAAGCAGTTACTCAATCTGCACTTGCTTTCCTCAATGTACAGGAGACAACATAGAGAGTAGCCAGCACAGTAGACTAGATTGAATGAAATGCCGGTAAAGCGCTGCTTCACCAGGCTGGTGCCTTGGGGCCTTTGATATCGAGGAAGGAGGAGGGAAATGGGCAGGTTACACTTTCTGTAGTTGCAGGGAAGGTGCCACGGGGCTGTGGGGAGGTGTTGGGAGTGAAGGAAGAGTGGACCATGGTGTCTCAGAGGGAATGGCTCCTGCGGAAGGAATGGGACGAGAATATGGGCGGCATCATGCTGAAATCGTGGCTAATCATCTCTGGGTGTGGCTGCTGGTGGGATGGTAGGTGAGGGCAAGGGAGACCCTTTTCTGTTATGGCAGTGAAGAGATAGAGTGAGGACTGAAGTGCGGAAGATGGGTCAGAAATGGCTGAGTTGTGTCAACTCTGGTGCTGAATAGCCCTCAGTCGTGAAAGAAAGTGAACATTTCTGAGGCTGCCTTATTGAAGTTGGCATAATCAGAACAGATACAGCCATTCATTCAATTAGCAGCTGTTTATTCCCCCAAAATGACCTTTACTAACTACTTTCTCGGTTTGGGTTCTATCTCCATCTATCATTTACTCTCCCCCACCCCGTCTTCTGTATAAAAGCCATCCTTCTCCTAGTTGCCATGAGTTCTGAAGAAGGGTCACTGGACCTGAAACACTGACTCTGATTTCTATTCACAGATACTGCAAAACCTGTGGAGATTTTCCAACAACTTCTGTTTTAGTTTCAGATTTCCAGGATCAGTTCTTTCATTTTTTCAAAAATTATTTTATGGATTTGTTATCCAATTGCTGAATGCAATCAGCACATAAACTCATCAGATTATTAAGTATGTGGTATTAATGGGACCTGCACATTGAACATTCCAACTGGAATGCTTTTTGTGTCGATTCTGCCTCCAGCTGAATCTCCTGTATTAATGCCATGGATGACACAATTACATTTGAACATGTGCAGTGACTACTTAATGAGCCGCTTAGCACTCAGTGTGAGGCCAAATTTCTTGACCGGAGTTTGGATTTGTTTCAGCTATATTCTGGCTAAACAAAACTACACTGCTTCCATTTTTCAGTGCTGCTCATTTTTCATTTAATATATGTAACCTGCTCTTTAATTGACGTTTTATGGTCCATTAATCATAATATATTCATTCACAACTATATCGTTTTCTCTGACATATTGACAGTACTTGTAGAAGTAAATATATTTTTCAAAAATGAAAGCTGTTTGACAAATTGTGATTTTTTTTTGTCCTTTCATACAATGTGGGCACTTGCTGGTCATACATATTTGCCCTTGAATTGAACAGCTTGCTTGGCCATGTCAGAATGTCATTAAGAGTCAACCACATTGCTGCGGGCCTGGAGTCACAGATAGGCCAGGCCAGGTAAGGGCAGCAGATTTCCTTCCCTCGAAGGCATTAGTGAACAAAAGAAGATTTTATGATGGAGGGTTACCAGAATCGAAACATTGACTTTGCTTTCTATTCACAGATGCTATCAGGACTTCTGAGTTTTGTCAACAATTTCTGTTTTTGTTTGGGATTTTATGCCAACTGGCAATTTTGTGGTAAGCATTACTGAGACAAACTGTCAATTGTACATTTACTAATGGAGCAGTTTTATAGATTGATTTTGTTTTTGTAGTGAGGGCAATTGAAAGGTAATCAGGAGTATTTGGGAATGCTGAATTAAAAACACAAACAGATTAACCATGATCTTATTGAATGGTCGAGCAGATTTGAGGGGCCAAATGGCTCACTACTTCTTTTAATTCATGTGTCTATATGAACTTAAATTTTGAAAGGTGATCTCATGTCTGAGAGATTTAGTGAGGTACCTACACTACTATCCCAGTGACATTACTTTCTGCTTTCTGTAACATGAAGAAGATTATACGCTCTATTGGATCAGCAATACATGACAAAAATGGTGAAACCTGAGAGATGTTGGGTGCTGATGCATCTACATCGGGGAAATGTGGAGTAATTGGGACTTATCTTCTGAAATTGCATTCCAAATCAACAAGTGCATCCTATATCCAGATGCTTAATGTATGAAATGATCTTTGAATATATATCTTGGGGCCCTGATTGCATTTAATAGGTCTCAACCATTTAAAGAGTAAGATAACCCCTCCATTCCTTTAGGCCCTTTTTTGCCCTAATTTTATCCTGCTTGGAGAGATAGGGTACTAAGGTTAGGGTGCCAGGCTTGGGTGAATGGGATAAATATTTAAATTAATCTGGTTATGGAATTTGGGGCTGGGGTCAATTGGCAGTCGATTGGGCAATCAAAACCCTACAAAGCGGTCAAGCAGTTTCAAATTCCACAATGTATATTTTACCTTCAGCATTTTTGTTTGATAAGGAAAACATATAGGGATTCTGGGAATGTGGAATTGAAACAACAATCAGATCAATTGTGAACTCATAGACACATAGAAGAAAGAAGCAGCAGAAGGATATACAGCTCATTGAGTCTGCTAGGCCTTTCAATATGATCACCGCTGATCATTTAATTCTATTCCCACTTTCTCCCATGCCTTTTGATGCCTTCAGCTGCTAAACTGGGTCAACAGCAGGTAGTGAGGGAACCAATAAGAGGGAAAAGCATACTTGACCTCATCCTTACTAATCTGACAGCTGCAGTTGCTTCTGTCCATGACAGTATCAGTAAGAGTGACCATCGCACAGTCCTTGTGAAGATGGAGTCCCACCTTTACTTTGAGAACAACCTCCATCGTGCTGTGTGGCTCTATCACTGTGCTAAATGGGACAGATTTCGCACAGATCTAACAACTGAAGACTGGGCATCCATGAGGCGCTGTGTTCCATTCACTGCAGCAGAATTGTCTCAACCATTGCCATCAAGCCTGGGGATCAACACTGGTTCAATGAAGAGTGCAGGAGGGCATGTCAGGAGCAACACTAGGCATACTTGAAGATGATGTATCAACCTGGTGAAGCCACCAGACAGGGCTACTAGCACACCAAACAGCAAAAGCAGAGAGTGATAGACGCAGATAAACGAACCCACAATCAACGGATTAGACCTAAGCTCTGCAGTCCTGCCACATCCAATTGTGAGTGGTGGTGGCAATGAAACAACTCACTGGAGGAGGAGGGTCCTCAAATATCCCCATCCTCAATGATGGAAGATCCCAGGACATTAGTGCAAAAGATAAGGCTAAAGTATTCGCAGCAATCTATAGCCAGAAGTACTGAGTGGATCATCCATCTCGGCCTCCTCCAGGCATCCCCAGCATTACAGATACCAGTCTTCAACCAATTCAATTCACTCCACACGATATCAAAAAAATATTGGAGACACTGGATACTGCAAAGGCTATGAGCCCTGACAACATTCTGGCAATAGTACTGAAGTCTTGCGCTCCAGAACTCGCCACTCCCCTCGCCAGCTCTTCCAGCACATTTACAACACTGGCATCTACCCGACAATGTGGAAAATTGCCCAAGTATGTCCTGTACACACAAAAAAGGACAAATCCAACCCGGCCAATTACCACCCCATCTGTTTCCGCTCGATCATCAATAAAGAACATAGAACATAGAAAAGTACAGCACAGTACAGGAGCTTCAGCCCACGATGTTATGCCATGGAATAATCCTTATCCAAAAATAACCTAACCAACATTCCCCTCAATTCACTGCTGTCCATGTCAATGTCCAGCAGTTGCTTAAATGTCACTAATGACTCCGCTTCCATGACTAACACTGGTAAACTATTCCATGTGCTCACAACTCTCTGAGTGAAGAATCTCCCTCTGACGTCTCCTCTATACCTTCCTCCTAACACCTGAAATCCATGACCCCTCTTGGCAGTCAATCCTGCCCTGGGGAAAAGTCTCTGGCTATCGACTCTATCCATGCCTCTCATTACCTTGCACACCTCGATCAGGTCACCTTTCTTCCTCCTTCTCTCCAGAGAGAAAAGTCCGAGCTGAGTCAACCTCTCCTCGTAAGACAAGCCCTCCAGTCCAGGCAGCATCCTGGTAAACCTCCTTTGCACCCTCTCCAAAGCCTCTACATCTTTCCTATAACAGGGCAACCAGAATTGGATACAATATTCCAAGTGTGGTCTCACCAGGGTTTTGTAGAGCTGCAGCATAACCTCGCGGCTCTTAAACTCGATCCCCCTGTTAATGAAAGCCAAAAATACCATATGCTTTCTCAACAACCTTATCCACCTGGGTGGTAACTTTGAGGGAGCTATGCACTTGAACACCAAGATCCCGCTGTTCCTCCACAATGTTGAGAATCCTGCCTTTAATCCTATATTCAGCATTTAAGTTTGACCTTCCAAAATGCATCACTGCGCATTTATCCAGGTTGAACTCCATCTGCCATTTCTCAGGCCAGCTCTGCACACTGTCAATGTCTCGCTGAAGCCTGCAATAGCCCTTGATACTATCAACAGCACCTCCAACCTTTGTGTCATCAGCAAACATACTAACCCGCCCCTCAACCCCCTCATCCAAGTCATTTATAAAAACTACAAAGAGCAGAGGCCCAAGAACAGAGCCCTGTGGGACACCACTCAGCACTGACCTCCAGGCTGAATATTCACCATCTACAACCACTCTCTCCCTCCTGTCAGCCAACCAATTCTGAATCCAGACAGCCAAATCACCCCGTATCCCATCCTCCTGACTTTATGAATGAGCCTGCCATGGGGAACCTTATCAAATGCCTTGCTGAAGTCCATGTACACCACATCCACTGCTCGACCCTCATCAACCTGTCTCGTGACTTCCTCAAAGAACTCAAAAAGATTTGTAAGGCATGAGGTGCCCCTCACAAAGCCATGCTGACTCCCTTTAATCATGCTATGCTTTTCTAAATAGTCATAAATCCTATCCCTCAGCATTCTTTCCAAAACCTTGCTGACTACAGACGTAAGACTGACTGGTCTGCAATTTCCAGGGATTTCCCTATTCCCTTTCTTGAAAAGAGGAAGAATATTTGCCTCCCTCCAATCTTCCGGTACGACTCCCATGGAGAGTGAGGAAGCAAAGATCTTCACCAACGGCTTAGCAACCTCCTTTCTCACTTCCCGGAGCAACCTAGGATAAATCTGATCTGGCCCTGGGGACTTATCAATCTTAATGTTTGCCAAAATTTCCAGCACATCAACTTCCTCAATCTCGATCTGTTCAAGGCTGTTTTCCTGCTCCTCAAAGTTCTCATTCACAACAAGGTCCCTTTCCTTAGTGAAAACCAGAGCAAAAAACTCATTTAGGGCTTCCCCTATCTGCTCAGACTCCACGCACAAGTTCCCTACGCTATCCCAGATTGGCCCTACCTTCTCCCTGATCATTCTCTTATTCCTCACGTATGAGTAAAATACCTTTGGGTTCTCCCTAATCCTTCCTGCCAAGCCTTTTTCATGCCCCCTCCTGCCCCTCCTCTGTCCACTTTTGAGCTCCTTCCGAGCAAGCCTGTAATCCTCTAAAGCTGTGCTAGACCCTTGCTTCTACCACCGTACGTACGCTGCCTTTTTCCTTTTGACAAGAAGCACCTCTGTACCCGTCATCTAAGTCTCCTTAATCTTACCCCTTCTTACCTGTCTCAGAGGAACAAATTTATACATCACTCGCAACAACTGCTCCTTAAGCAGCCTCCACATGTCTGCTGTGCCCTTTCTGTGGAACAATTGCTCCCAATCTGTACTTCCCAACTCCTGCCTGATAGCCTCATAGTTTCTTTTTCCCCAGTTAAATATCTTCCCCTGGTAACTGCTCCTTTCCCTTTCCATGGCTATGGTAAATGTGAGGCTGTTGTGGTCACTGTCGCCAAAGTGTTCTCCCACCACGAGATCTGACACCTGCCCTGGCTCATTACCGAGCACCAAATCCAAAATGGTCTCTCCCCTCGTCGGCCTGTCGACATACTGAGTAAGGAAACCCTCCTGAACACACCTGACAAAAATGGCTCCATCCAAACTATCTGCACTAAGGAGGTTCCAATCTATATTGGGAAAGTTGAAGCCACCCATAACAACAACCCTGCTATGTTTGCACTTTTCAACAATCTGCCGGCCAATGAGTTCTTCGATCTCCCTACTGCTATTCGGGGGTCTGTAGAAAACCCCCAGTGAGGTGGCTGCTCCCTTGCTGTTCCTAACTTGCACCCATACTAAGTCAGTCGACAAACCTTCCTCGGCAACCTCAGCCCATACCACCTCAGTAGACGAGTCCTCATCAATGGTTCTTTCAGCCACCATACTGTCCTTGACCAACAAAGCCACACCTCCCCCTCTTTTACCACCTTCCCTGACCTTAATGAAAGATCTAAACCCTGGAACCTGCAACATCCATTCCTGACCCAGCTCTATCCATTTCTCCGAAATGGCCACAACATCGATGTCCCAGGTACCTATTCAAGCTGCAAGCTCACCTACCTTATTCTGGATACTCCTGGCATTAAAGTAGACACACATCAATCCAGCTTGCTGTCTGCCAGCACACTCCTGTGACAGTGAGGTCCTGACCATGTTCTCCCTTCGCTCATCCTCCTGTGTACTAGGACTACACCTCAGTTTCCCATCCCCCTTCTGAGCTAGTTTAAATCCACCCGAATAGCACTAGCAAATTTCCCACCCAGGATATTAGTGCCCCTCTGGTTCAAGTGGAGACCGTCCTGTTTGTCGAGGTCCCACCTTCCCCAGAATGAGCCCCAATTGTCCATGTGCCTGAAGCCCTCCCTCCTGCACCATCCCTGCAGCCATGTGTTCAGCTGAAATCTCTCCCTGTTCTTTGCCTCGCTATCACGTGGCACGGGTAACAAACCAGAGATAACCACTCTGTTTGTTCTAGCTCTCAACTTCCACCCTAGCTCCCTGAAATTCTGCCTGACATCCCTATCCCTCTTTCTGCCTATGTCGTTGGTGCCTATGTGGACCATGACTTGGGGCTGGTCACCCTCTCCCTTCAGGACCCCAAAGACTTGATCCGAGACATCACGGACCCTGGTACCTGGGAGGCAACACACCAATCGTGAGTCTCTTTCGTTCCCGGCAAACCTTCTATCAGTCCCTCTAACTATTGAGTCCCCAATGACTATCAGTCTCTTCCTATCCCTCCTTCCCTTCTGTGTAAGAGGGACAGACTCAGTGCCAGAGACCTGCACCCCAGTGCATGCCCCTGATAAGCCGTCCCCCCCCAACAGTATCCAAAACGGTATACTTGTTTTTCAGGGGAACGACCACAGGGGATCCCTGCATTGACTGCTTTCCCCCGCTTCTAACAGTTGCCCAGCCCTTCTTCATGCTTAGGAGTAACTACTTCCCTGTAACTCTTGTCTATCACAGACTCTGCCTCCCGAATGATCCGAATTTCATCCAGCTCCCGCTCCAGGTCCCTAACACGGTCTTGGAGGGGCAAGAGTTGGGTGCACTTCCTGCAGATGTATTTGGATGGGACACTAATGGCGTCCTTCACCTCATACGTCATGCAGGAGGAACATTCCTCTACCTGCACTGCCATCCCTGCTAATCTCCTAAACAGGAAGTTAAAAAAATGTGAAGCTTACCTTGATTTGTCCCTGGTGCATAAGGTTAGAGGAGGTGGATGGGTGGGAGGCCCTACAAGGGTAGGGTGTCAGGGTTACACAACGATCAGTTACATAGCTGAGGGATGAAAAAAAAGTCACTCCCTTCTCAGAAGCCTCTGCTCCAAGGTGCTGCTGATCGACGTAAGCTTTTTAAAGATTCAAAAACAGTGACTCACCGGCTTCCCGACAGGCCCCTGCTCCAAGCTCCCGCTCGCGCTGCTGATGGAAGATGTCATTAACAGTGCTATCCAGCAGCACCTGCTCAGCAATAACCTGGTCAGTGACGCCTAGTTTGATGCCAGGGCCACTCAGCTCCTGACCTCATTACAGCTTTGGTTCAAACATGGACAAAAGAGCTGAATTCCAGAGGTAAGGTGAAAATGACAACCTTTGATATGAAGGCTACATTTGACTGAGTGTGGCATATAGGGAGTGTGCAAAACTGGAATCAATGGATATCAGGGGGCAAAAGCTCCAGTGGTTGGAGTCATACCTGACACATTGGAAAATGGCCGTCGTTGTGGGAGGTCAATCATCTGAGATTAGAACATCTCTGCAGGGGTTCCTCAGGATAGTGTCCTCGGCCCATCCATCTTCAGCTGCTTACTCAATGACCTTCCTTCCATTCTAACGTCAGAGGTGGGGATGTTCGCTGATGATGTTACAATGTTCAGCACCATTCGTAACCCCTCAGATACTGAAGCAGTCCATGTTCACATGCAATAAGATCTGGACAATATCCAGGCTTGGGCTGACAATTGACAAGTGACATTCACGTCACACAAATGCCAGGTTGTGACCATCACCAATAAGGGACAATCAAACGACCATCCCTTGATATTCAATGGTGTTACCATCACTGAATCCCCCACTATCAACTTGACAGATGTGGATAAAGGTAAATTTACCACTTTGATAGCGAAGCCAGGATGGTAGATAAGTGCCTGAATGGCAATATATCGGGAAAGAGGGAGATGTGATGAGACCTGGATGTCCTTGTAAACCATCATTGAAGGTGAGCCTGCAGGTACAGGTAAAGTGATGAAAGCAAATGGCCTTCATTGTTGGGAGATTTGAGAACAGGAGCAGGGATGTCTTGCTGTTATTACAAGGGCCTTACTGAGACCATGGCTGGAGTATTATGTGCAGTTTTGCTCTCCATATCTGAGGAAATATGTTCTGACTGTGAATGAGACTAATGAAGGTTTATCAAACTGATTCATGGAAGAGCAGGACCATCATCAGAAGAGACACTGCATCAGTGAGGACTACATTCATTTGAATTTACAAGAATTGGAAGGGGAATCTCATAGAAACCTATGAAATTCTAATAGGACTAGATCGGGTAAACACAGCAAGGATGTTCCTGATGAGCAGGGAGTCCAGAACTAGTGGTCACAGTTAAAGGTTACGGACCGGTCTGTTTACAACTGAGAAGAGGAGAAACCTTTTCACCCAGGTAGTGGTGAGCCTGTGGAATTATTTGCCCCAGAAACATTGAATGCTTCCAACAAGGAATTTATTTTACTATTCTTTTGTGGGATGTGGGCATTGCTGGCTGGCCAGAATTTCTTGCCCATCCCTAGTTGCCCGTGAGATGGTGATGTTGAGCTGACTTCTTGAACTGCTGCATTCCTCTTGCTGTGGGTTGACCCACAATGCACTTAGTCAGGGAGGTCGAGGATTTTGACTCAGTGATACTGAAATAATGACGATGAATTTCCAAGTCTGGATTGTGAGTGGGTTTCTGGTGAGCATGCGGACAGTATTTCCATATGCATGTTGTGTTGTGTATAGAACATAGAACAGTACAGCACAGAACAGGCCCTTCAGCCCACAATGTTGTGCCAACCATTGATCCTCATGGATGCACCCTCAAATTTCTGTGACCATATGCATGTCCAGCAGTCTCTTAAATGACCCCAATGACCTTGCTTCCACAACTGCTGCTGGCAATGCATTCCATGCTCTCACAACTCTCTGCGTAAAGAGATGGCAATGGAATGTATGTAATGGCAATGGATTTGAAAGTTGCTGTCAAAGGAACCTTGGTGAATTTCTGGTAATTGTTGCACGCAGCTGCTCCTGAGCATTGGCAGTAAAGGGAGTAAATATTTGTGGATGTAGAACTAAGCATCAAATGGATTGCTTTGTCCTGGGTGGTCTCAAGCCTCTGGAATGTTGTTGGAGCTGCACCCATTTAAGCACATGGGGAGTATTCCATTACACTCATGATTGCTGCCTTACAGATGGTGGGCAGGCTTTGGAAAGTCAGAAGATGAGCTACTTGTTGCAGTATTTCTAGCCTTTGACTTCCTCTTGTCTTCACAGTACTTATACAATTTTTTTTTTTCCAGATTTTTCAAATAATTGTACCTAGAGGAAGATGAAATTAAGCTCCCGATAGAAGTTGGGAAGCTTGGCAGGTGAAATAGTCCCAGTTATTTACATGTCTAGGAAGCCACTATGTTCGAATTTAAGTCCCCTTCTGAACATGTGACAAAGACAAGTGCCTGAAGCAGTCCTCAAAATTGTGTTTAATAATATTCATTGTGGTGGCTTGAGGAACAAGGAATTTCCAAAGCCAAAGGCTGGACCACGAGCACTTTCCAAACCCACAACCTTTCCCACAAGAAGGACAAAGGCAGCCAGCGATGCCCACATCCCACAAAAGAATAGTAAAATAAATTCCTTGTTGGAAGCATTCAATATTTTGTCTTCAAACACTTTCTGGGGCAAATAATTCCACAGGCTCACCACTACCTGGAAGAAAAGGTTTCCCCTCTTCTCAGTTGGGAGCACCACCACCTGCCAACTCCCTTTCAAGTCACTTACCGACCTGACATAGAACTGTATTGCTATTCTTTCAAAACCAATGGGTCAAAGGCTGGCAAGTCCCTCCTGACCAAAATACTGGGGTTATGTAGTCCTGTGATAATACTATGGTTTTCAGAGGTATATTTTGTCCTGGTCTTTTTTGCATGGAGAAAGGTGAAGAGCAGTCTACTCAAAGCCCACAATGTAAACAGCTTATGAGGCCTTGCTTTTTTTTCTGTTGGAATAATAGAAGCAGCCTGAATGGGTGGTGTCAAGCTCTCAAAGAAACAAGATTTTTACCTTTAGTTTCTCAGTGGCAGTTGCTGGAGTCTTGAAAATGGGTTTAGAAACTGCATACATCTCTCTCTGCTACTGTTTCTCTCAGTTTTCTCGTGTTTTTCTTCCTGGACTGGAGAACTGTCTGTGAGACAATCTATTTTCTGAATTTGCCTTTGCCAAGGGTAGGTTTATGGGATGTTATTATATTGGTCCCATTGCTGTTTAGTAGATAAATAATCTATCATTCTGTTAAGTTTTCTAATGTAGTTAAGTTATTCCAATTTCTTCTGTCTTTTCTTGTATTTTATCTGTTGTGAGTGGAAAAAAAAAGTGTGTTTTGGTTCTAGTCTAGTAGTTCAGCCAATATAGTTGAATCCAGAATGCAACACCCGGCACTTGTTATTAAAATAAGAAAATGTTAGCATCTAGGCTATTTTCTTAATATACTTTGAGGGGTTTAGTCTTTTCTATAACACACTGTATGAACTGCAGTGGCTCGAGAAGGCAGCTCACTAGCATTTTTCCCAGGACAATTAAGGATGGGCATCAAATGCTGTTCCGTTCAGTGGTGCTCACATCCCAAGAATGCATTAGCAGATACGTTTAAGCATATCAGGCCCTGGATTGGTCCTCCACCCATATTTGGAAAGACCTTTCCAAATATCCATTCTCCAAAATTACCTACCTATCACCAGAATGGGCAGGGAGTGAACTAACATCATAACAATCAGGCTGCAAGCTTGTAGTCAGTGTAAACCTCACATTGCAAAAGTTGGGTAGTTAGTGATGGAAATCATCAGCAAGTTTGGATAAACCCCATTTTCTTCAAGATGTACTGTTTGAAATGGAGATAACAAAGTGTGGGGCTGGATGAACACAGCAGGACAAGCAGCCTCTCGGGAGCACAAATGCTGATGTTTTGGGGGTCTAGGCTGAAACGTCAGCTTTTGTGCTCCTGAGATGCTGCTTGGCCTGCTGGGTTCATCCAGCTCCACACTTTTGCTATCTTGGATTCTCCAGCATCTGCAGTTCCTGTTATCTCTGTTTGAAATGGAAGTAACATTCTGTGCTTCAGATGCCTTCTATAATCAATGTGGTTTTATAAATAAGTGCAAATGTTTTAGTTTAATTTCAGTAAGTTAACCATTAAATTGAAGGTGATGAAAAGATATATCCCTCACTCAATGTCCTGAGAAACTCTAAAACATTGTAAGGTATATTTTCTACAATAGATTTGGAGAACCAGAAACTTGTTACAGCACAAAACAGGATCACTCACCCCATCAAGGATCAATGTCAAGTTTCCACAAGAGCTCCTTAGTTAGTCTCACTCCCTGCCCTTTGCCTGTAGCAGTAGCTCTAGCAGTATATCAACTTTGGAGAATTGAAGTAAGCAATTTGGGCAGAGGCCGAGACAGATTTTTGATGAGTAGGAGAATCAAGTGTTATGAAGAAAGGGCAGGAAATGGATGTGGGGAATGCCATGATCTTATTGAATGGCAGAGCAGGATTTGAGGGCTAAAAGACCTATTCCTGTTCCCATTTCTTATGGTCTTATTTCCAGGGGTGTACTTTGCAAAGGGTGTGGTGGGGCATTGAAAGAATCGCTAGTGAGTCAAGGTTGTACTGAATATTTTCCCTCTTCAGTCTGAGCTGTTGTGAATATGTATATCCAACATTTGATCCTCAGGCCTGTACTATGAAAAAAGCTTTGAATGCTTGACTGATACATTTCATAATAAAATAATTTAGACAGAGATTGATCATGTTTTGTATCAAAACTTTATTTATCAAACAAAAATGCACCATTGAAATAACATTTCTATAAAAAACGAACATCTGACTGTTCTACTGTGTATTACAAAACTTTTTTTGTGTACATGTTTTATGTAGAAACAGCCATTCCATGTTTCTTCTTTTAACTGTTTGCAATTCAATGCACACTTAAATATTGTGGTTGCTAATCTAATTTAGTTAACATTGCCTATACTCCAACATATGACAGTTTGGTCATTTCACAAAGAGATTTTATTGTGGCGTGCAAAGCTCCACCACATTTACCCTTTATTGTAGTCACAAAAGAGCCTACTCCAGACTCACCAGTATGTTGACACTTTTTTCTTCATAAATTATTGAAAAAGGACAGCCTAATAAATTAAATATTCATTATAAAAGGTACAGTTCCCACCCTCCCTTCAATCCCCCAGTTAGCAACTCACAAAGAAATGAGTTCTTAAACATTATTATACAATAAAAATGGCGCCGTTCTTTCCGCAATCATGTATTTTCAGCTTGCCTTAATTTACAGTAAATGGTAATAGTAACAATATTTAGCAATGCATGTGTAAGATAGTCCTCACTGAGATGGCTGCTTTGAGACATGGTTGTTCCGTGGTAGAAAACCAACCTACAGTTCAACAAGGAAACAAAACTGATTGAAAAACTACCATGCAGTGTCAAGCAAAGTGAACAACATTGAGGAAGCCTTCTGCAGACTTTACTTTAACTTGGTACCTGTATTATGTTGTAGCTACTCAAAAGAATATCGTACAAGCAACAATGTTCTTAACGACTGCTCTGTTCATGAATGTTAAAGAACCACATGATCAGTTGTATTTTAATGCAAGCAAAAGAACAGCAGCAGCCTAATTCCCATATAATACTCAAAATGCTGTGCAGTCATTGTGTGAATCAAGTTTAATTAAGGGTGTTTGGCAAAAGTGGATTGGAAAATAAAAACTTCAACTCAAATCAGGATCATTCTGAATGGCATCAATACATTGCATGCTAAATATATTTTTTCTTGGAATGGTTTCAATAACATGACTAAGCTGATATATTGAATGAAACTTCTAAAAGATAATTGAGTTAAAAATGTGCAAGGAGACAGTTTTGTTTTGGAAGGGTAAGGCATGTGGGCAGACAGGATCCCTGTCACTAATTTAGGAATATGTCTGTAGGGTCAGAGTGACTTGCACAGTGATGGACAGCATGCTAGTTAGGCCAAAACACAGGTCCTCACCCAGCTAAGGGGTTGAATGATGCCAAGAACAAAGGTAAAAGGGGCAGGGTAGTGTCACAGGGCGGGAGCAGTGGTGGGGTTGGGAGAAGAGGAAAGATACTTGAAGATCCATCCTCCCATCCTCTGAAAGAATAAATGAACCTTTTGTACTTAATCACAACTCTGTAAATATTGATCCTCTGAAGTTTCCAGAGGACGGACTTGATAAGATAGCTATGGAACAATTCGCAACGTGGACTTCCTTCCACCTGTCTATAATATGTGGTCCTCTTTTGGTACACCGTTGTTAAACTTGCCGAAGGATTTGCCATTTCATTCTCTGAACTATTGCCTCGTAAGACAGTCAGCAAAATAATAATTCTCTTAGGAAACTCTGGAATGTGGCACATGATCCTATTAATAGTTGATTTTGTTCTTTAGTGTTCCCAAGGTATTTACCATCTAATCCTTTATTCCTTCAATGTTGGACCATGTAGATTACATTATCCTTCATAACTTCTGTTATGTTCAGAATCACTGCATTGCCAATCTTCTAGGTGATACAATTTAAACAAAGGCATCTATCCTTTCCCAAAAATAGTCATCTATCTTAGCCCTTGATAGAAAACTCACCCAAGTTCTCTTGTTCAACATAAATTTGATACTGCATCCCATGCCCATGGAATAGACAAGTACAAATCTTAAATGTGACTGCATTCAGAATTTCAGTTAATAATCAACAGCTCTCATTAGCAAGCTAATTATGCTCCAAGTTGGCACAATACATAATCATATAGTATAATTGAATTAATGTGCAACTAATTACAGTTCCATGAGAGTCAAACCAATAGCCATGGAAGAAATATTTCCCTTGCCAGCAGTTGATGTATTTTATTGGTTTAAATATTAATGTTATGAAAATGAAAATATTTAAATAGCTGAAAAGCCCAAGTTTTCTGCTACATCACCTTCAAGCTATCATTGGCCAATAACATCATTCAAATGATCCAGGTTTCCATCAAGGATACACGTTCACTATCACAGGAATAGAGCAACATAGTGTAATCAGCTTCTCATCGATTTTCAAAAGACAATAGCATCATGGCCTGGTACTGCACTGTGGGCCTTGACCTGCCTCAAGTATTTCTATATTTAAAAAGTTACATTCCCTAATCCATCCACTTCGTCCATGCACAAGTCATCATTGCTGAATTTGGTTTCTCAGTTTTCATTGTGATTCTTCTTCATTCATTCATGAGATGAGGGTGTCGCTGGCTAGGCAGCATTTATTGCCCATCCCTAATTTCCCAGAGTGCAGTTAAAAATCAACCACATTGCTGTGGATCTGGAGTCACGTAAATGCCAGACCAGGTAAGAATGGCAGTTTCCTTCCCTCAAGGACATCAGTAAGTCAAATGGGTTTTTCCCGACAATTGGCAATGGGTTCACAGACATCATTAGATTCTTAATTCCAGGTGTTTATTGAATTCAAATTCACCATCAGTTGTGGCAGGATTTGAACTCGAGTCCCCAGAAAGTTATCTGGGTCTCTGGAATAACAGTCCAAAGATAATACCACTAGGCCATTGCCTACTTTAAAAGGATCGATAAAGAAAGTTGGAAGGGAATAAATATCTTTGTTGGGTTAATCATATCATATTTTCTATATGGTGGACCTTTCAGATTCCCTGCTGTAAAGTGTGTGAAAGGAAACAAATTTAACAATATGCAAATATTGGTCTATTCGTTTTACTATAATAGATGAGGAATCTAAATATTGAAGACAAGTTAATTTCAATTCTAATAATTAAAGTTAAAAGAAAAGTTAGTCAGATTTTGTCTTGATATAACAGTGGTTAGCACTGCAGCCTCACAGTACCAGGGACCCGGGTTCAATTCCAGCCTCGGGCAACTGTCTGTGTGGAGTTTGCACATTTTCTCCGTGTCTGCGTGGGTTTCGTCCGGGTGCTCTGGTTTCCTCCCACATTCGAAAGATGTGCAGGCTAGGTGGCTTGGCCATGCTAAATTGCCCATAGTGATCAGGGGTGTGGGTTATAGGGGGATGGGTCTGGGAGGGATGCTCCAAAGTAGGGTGTGGATTTGTGGGCCAAAGGGCCTGTTTCCACACTGTTGGGAATCTAATCTAATCTAATCGAAATGAATACAAATAATGAATTAAACACAGTATTTAATTGGGGTAACCGTCAGTTTGGACCAACTTCAGACATCAATGCCATTGTCAAACTCCAAGCATTTTTAACTGATTATCAGTGAGGTTCCAAAGAACAAAGAAAATTACAGGACATGAGCAAGTCCTTTGACCTTCCAAGCCTGCGTTGATCCATATCCTCTATCTACACTGTCATCTATTTTCCAAGGATCTCTATCCCTCTGCTCCCTGACCATTCATGTATCTGTCTAGATACATCTTAAACTAAGCTATTGTGTCTGCCTCTACCACCTCTGCAGGCAGCGTGTTCCAGGCACCCACCACCCTATGTGTAAAGAACTTTCCACGCATATCTCCCTTAAACTTTTCCCCTCTCACCTTGAAATCATGACCCCGAGTAATTGAGTCCCCCACGCTAAGGAAAAAGCTTCATGCTATCCACCTTATCTATACCTCTCATGATTTTGTAGGCCTCAATCAGGTTCCCCCTCTCAACCTCCGTCTTTCTAATGTAAATGTTCCTAATCTACTCAATCTTTCTTCATAGCTGGCACCCTCCATACCAGGCAACATCCTGGTGAACCTCCTCTGCACTCTCTCCAAAGCATCCACATCTTTTTGGTAATGTGGCAACCAGAGCTGTACACAGTGCTTCAAATGTGGTCGAACCAAAGTTCTATACAACTGTAACATGACCTGCCAACTCTTGTACTCAATACCCCGTCCAATGAATGAAAGCATGCCGTATGCCTTCTTGACCACTCTATCGATCTGCGTTGTCACCTTCAGGGTACAATGAACCTAAACACCCAGAACTCTGCATCAATTTTCCTCAGGACTTTTCCATTTACTGTATACTTCGTTCTTGAATTGGATCTTCCAAAATGCATCACCTCGCATTTGCCTAGATTGAACTTCATGGCCTGCCTCTTGTTAATCTCAGTAAACCATTGAATTATGTATGAGTAGCCATTGCTTTCATTCTGTAAGTGTACGTGTGTTAAGATAGGAATCTTGCATGTGTAATCTTGTAAAAGTTTAAATATCACCTTAACAATGAAAAACATCAAAAAGTACAGAAATTTCCTTAGTCTGTACTGTTCCCTCTTCATTGTAATAGAATCTGTAAAATCCCATGGGACAGTATTTGACAAGAAAATTTTGAGAAGCACACAGAACAGTGATTGTGTTTTGTGGTGTTGATAACCAATCAGCCCTGTTGCCACGTTTCTAGGCTTGTAGGACTGAGATGATGTGGAAAGAGTGATGAAACGGTTAAGAGAAAATCAGTGAACACCTTTCATCATTTTTACAAATAATACTTTGTCATATTTGTTTTTCGAAACTGCAAACAACAGTGTAATTTTCTCTTTCAAATTGAAGATCATTCTTGACAGAGACAGAGAACATTGCTGGGGATGGGGACTGGGGGAGTCTCAGCCAAGACTGCGTGAAATTAAGTGAGTTACATTGTTTCTGCTCTTCCAGTTTTAATTTTTTTTTGCTTTGGAATAAATTGAAAGCTGGGAGTAAAATTATTTCCAGCTCCTGTTATGCTATTTTATCATCAGTTACCTTAATGAATTCAGAAAAAAGACTTGATGCTGCTCAGTTCAATTAATTAAACTAAGTACGGAAATAATAATGAACGATTATTTAAGTTATTACAGGCACAAGGAACACTCTTGAATTACATGTTTTTTGTATGGTCTGTCTTGCTGACTGTATTTATCTATTTGAATTGTTAATTATTGCTGTGTTAATAGTTTAGGCAACTTAATAAACAAGTTAACTTATAAAGCTGTGAATGGCAGCAATAACTCAATATTAGCATTTTCATTCACTTTCTACTGATATCTATAGAAGCAACATGGTTAAAATTTTCACAATGAAATCAACAGTTTAGCATTGTTATTCTATGCAAATGTTGGTCTCAGATGCAGATGGTGCTGAAGGCCTATTTATTTATTGCCTACCTTAAGAGTCCTGAAACACTACTCAATAAATAGTTACAGTCCTTGTGGCACTGTGCTCTCAGAGCGCCTTATTATGCTGCTTTTGGGGGTTAATCGGTATTGATCACACATTATGGAATGCGTCACATTGTTGGCACTCATTCTTTGTTAAATAATATTAGCAATCTAATTCTGCAGCAAGTCAGAAGCTGTCTAGGTCATTTCCTTCTTATAAAGCCCCACATATTTCCAGATTAACTTCTGCTAATTTGAAGGTTGCCAAAGAGGAATTGTTACAACATTAACTTGGAAAGTTGGATCTTGAGGAGGGTAACCAGTAGGCTATTATGACAAAGTAATATTCAATGTGACTTTGTTTTAATTCAGTCTCAGAAGTGTATGTCACAGTCAAATTCAGCATCTATTCTTGAAGCCTAGATGCTCTTCACAAAGCGGTGAGGTGTCTTCTATAAAAATAAGAGCAAGAGTAGACTATTCAGCCTATTAAGGCTTTTCTGCTACTCAGCTAGTACATGGCTGAGTTACGTCAACACCATTTTTACATCCTATCCCCATATCTCTTGATAATTTTAAAAACAAGAAAATTGTTAATCTCTGCTATGAATATATTTGAGCAGGAAGAAAAATGGAACAAAGTTACTATAAGTAACAGTGACAAGAAAGCTATCGGATTTTAGCAGTCACAAAGTTTGTTCTCTAACTTCATGTTAGGAAAGGAAATCTAACAGTTTGGCACAATCTGAGCCTGAATATCACTTCAGGCCCATAGCAATGGAATTGATTCTCAAACACAATGTTGTCACACAGCCTTGTCACGGCAACTAGGGAAAGATTACAAGAACTAGCTTCACCAGTACGATCCACATCTCATGAATAAATGACTGAGATTTTTAGCTTTTGTAATCATTAAAAAAAATATTAAACTGCCCTGGTGCAATTTGAACCTGTGTTCTCTAGGTTATTGTTTCTAAACTCTGGATTACTATTTTGCAACATAACCACGACTACATCACTCTACTTGTACCTTTTAAAATAAAGATCTGAAACAAACTAAAATAAGATAAAGATACAGTTTCAAGAGTCAACAGAAAAGAGAGAATGGCACACAAAATGGGTGGTTTGAGGTTTGAAAGGTGAGAATTTTATTTTCTCTATCTAAACGTCACAAGATGACCCAGTAGATGTATGCAAAAGAGGTAGAAGTAAAATGAAACTGTTAAGTTAGCAGCCGAATGTGTTAGATGTAATGAAGGTATGGGGACAGCAATTTCATTGAGGCATCTAACTCTCCCCTCTGTTTGTCTTACAGAGTCCATTCTCTGAGGAGTAGAAAATACATTAATTATAAAATGACTCCTATTCAAACAACTCAGCATCACTATTTTTAGTGTGAAAAATATGTTGTGCTTTCTGGAAACTGCTCGTCCATTATTTAATCATGGCATCAACAAATAGTGTTTGAAATGAAATCTACAAGAACCAGTTAACTTGAATGGAGTTTTCTTTAGGATAAACTAGAAGATGAATGTAAAGAAGAATGGAAAAAGAATCAATATATATTCATTTAGTAAGCATTGAGTCAAATGCAAGGTTTTAAAAGTCTTTGTAACATCTAATGCACAATCTGATAAATTCAGTCCTACAGCCAAACCAAATTTGATTTTCCAGTCTCACTTCCTTCTACAGCAGATCAGGACCAAATGTTCTCCTGCCTTTATATGACTTACTGAAAGCATGAGACGAGATCAGAGTGAAGTCAATTCACAAGATAACAGATTTCAGAGACATTAATGATATGTTATACAACAGTTGTTGTAACACGAGATGATTTCAATCATTCAGAAATATCATTATTATTTTACCTCTGCTGTTCAGACTGCCCTTGCAAGTTCTTGTGTTTGGTTGCAAGGGGGATTTAATGTGGTGATAGGGTCCAAGCTGTCTTCCCACCCTCTAACTCATTTCAGTCCATGGCGATAAAACATGTGGATAGTCTTTTCTGTCCTGCTATCAATGGGGTCCTTGAGTGGGTGATTAACGTCTGCTTGCCTTGTGCCTCTACCATTGGTATGAGCAAAGTGGTGAATGGGATACAGCCATGTGGAGACCATGAGAAGCAAACCCACATAGCATTACTTGTAGGCAATCTAAGGTTTTGGAGGATGGAGGCTTTTCTTTTAAAGGCACTCAATGCCTGAGAAGATCTGAATAAGGAACGAGCATTTGGGCGTTGGGATTCTGAGAGCGAAACTCTTGGCTTTGCTGCTGAAACTGGCCCTCCAGCCTCTCCCAGTGACACCCAGTGTCCCACCTTCCACAACTCTATTTACAATCTGCATCAATGATTTGGAAGAAAGAACTGACTACATGGTGTCTAAATTTACTGATGATGCTAAGGTAGGTAGAGTCATAAATTATCAAGATGTGGATCTGCAAAGGGAGACAGACAAGTTCAAGAAATGGGCAAAAAATTGGCAGATGGGGTATACCAAGAGGAAATGTGAACTGGGAGGATAGAAACCCAATTAATTAACCCTGAATTAAAGAGACTTTTAATGGTTAAGGGAGCCAACGGCAATGGAATGCAGAAGGGGAAGTGAAGCAGAGACCACAATCAGATTAGCCATAAATTTATTAATTGGTAGAGCAGTTGTGATGGGTCAAGTAGCCTATTCCTGATCCTAAGGACAATGTTCCTGTCATCATTCACATCTGGGTCCAGTAATAATCCTTGGCATCAGGTGACTGGACTTGTATCAGACTGCCCAGCAGTGCTGCTGATCAAAAGAGATGCCTGCATCTTCTCCACCTTCTTGATGCTGGCGAAGCTTTACCATTGTTAAGTGCCTGATTGGCCCCATAATTCAGTAGGCCTTTTTGAAAAGGGAAGAGTTGGGTTCCAATCAGCTCTCAATCTGGCAGGCAAGACACTCTTGGTCTTCATTAAATTTGCTTTTTAATTGGAATAATTGGGAAAATATTATGTCCTCTCTGTAATGTAGAAGTAGGTTAAATCTGTTATGAAGTTAGTAATTGATTTTTTGAGGTTAAGTTGGGAAATTATCTTTATTCCACTCTGTTTATTTTACAGCTCTCAATTTGCAATTTGGAGGCGGGTGCAATTTCAAAGAAGAATGTGATCTGATTGGAAAAAATAAAAACAGAATTGCCACTCAGTCAAATACATTGGGAAATTAAACGGCAATTACTAGAAGAATAGCACATTTATTGTATAGCCATAATCATAAAGACATTTATTACCAATCAGGAAGAGCTTATTGAAGGATGTGCAAAATTGTCAATAGGACCAGGAAGAGGGAATTTGGAAAGCTGTTGTTGCGGGTCATGGCTAAATTAAACAGGATCAATTTTTGTTCCTATAATTTGGCTTACACTGACCAGTATGTTCAAAGAGAAAAAATTCTAACTGTAACTGCTATTGTATGAGGTCAGAAGTTCACAGGATTGCAGAATGACAGAATTGTGACAACACAGAAGGAGACCAATCAGCTCATTGTGCCTGCATCGGCTCTTCAAATGACCATTGTAACCGAGTGCCAATCTACACAAACTCACCTTCAGATCAGATACGGTCTTGTTGATGATCTGGTTTCAATTCTCTCCCAGATGCTCAGGGTCAGTACTTTTCTTAAATCCAATTAACAGGAAGATTTCTTATGGGGTAGTCTTAACCCCTACAATACTTTGTATCAGTGTAACATATGCTGGTAACTTGTATTACAAGGCTTATTGGTTCATCAACTACAAAACATTTCTAGCAAAGAACTTGGGAATAAAATATTGAGGCAGGTGTCTAAAGCTAATAAACAGCGGCCGCTCATTAGATTGCAGATGTCAAAAATGGTATATTAGCCAATGAAAATGGATATACAACAGATCTTACTATAGTCCAAAAGCTAGGAAGCGAATGGGGTTGGGAATAGTTTACGTTTCTCAATAAGGAAAATTTGCAACTCCTGGCAGATCAGGCATATGTCCTGAATGGCCTGATCATCCTACATCTATGTTCTTATTTAATATCAAGCAACTTAATTTTTAGCACAGAATTGGCAGGAAAGAAAATCTTCTCAGGTTCTTCCATTTGTATCCCACAAACACAGCTTATTTCTATTCAGCTTTGACACTTTTATCGCGAGTAAATCCATTACTCTTCCATACCTTGACCATTCCTACTGCAATCCATGTCATCTCAGTGTAAGCAGAAGGGATGCAGAGTTTGGCAAACAATGGTATATTAGCCAATGAAAATGGATATACAACAGATCTTACTATAGTCCAAAAGCTAGGAAGCGAATGGGGTTGGGAATAGTTTACGTTTCTCAATAAGGAAAATTTGCAACTCCTGGCAGATCAGGCATATGTCCTGAATGGCCTGATCATCCTACATCTATGTTCTTATTTAATATCAAGCAACTTAATTTTTAGCACAGAATTGGCAGGAAAGAAAATCTTCTCAGGTTCTTCCATTTGTATCCCACAAACACAGCTTATTTCTATTCAGCTTTGACACTTTTATCGCGAGTAAATCCATTACTCTTCCATACCTTGACCATTCCTACTGCAATCCATGTCATCTCAGTGTAAGCAGAAGGGATGCAGAGTTTGGCAAACAATGGTATATTAGCCAATGAAAATGGATATACAACAGATCTTACTATAGTCCAAAAGCTAGGAAGCGAATGGGGTTGGGAATAGTTTACGTTTCTCAATAAGGAAAATTTGCAACTCCTGGCAGATCAGGCATATGTCCTGAATGGCCTGATCATCCTACATCTATGTTCTTATTTAATATCAAGCAACTTAATTTTTAGCACAGAATTGGCAGGAAAGAAAATCTTCTCAGGTTCTTCCATTTGTATCCCACAAACACAGCTTATTTCTATTCAGCTTTGACACTTTTATCGCGAGTAAATCCATTACTCTTCCATACCTTGACCATTCCTGCTGCAATCCATGTCATCTCAGTGTAAGCAGAAGGGATGCAGAGTTTGGCAAACAATTGATTTAGCTAGCCATGTTAAATCTGGCTTGACTGAGCAAGATTGAGTCCTGCCCCCTCAGCTAAAACTCCTCACTATTCAAGATCTTCCTAGGATACAAGGATAACCCACAGCTACTTTTCTTTACAACAAACTATCCCATTAAGCACTGCCCCACGTCTCCTTACCCTCCACCCTCACCTCCAATAATAAGTGTGAGGGACTGACCTCTTTGTCACTAAGATCAAGAACATCCAATCAGTTACCTCTATGTCCTCGCTTTCCCAGCAGGCCAATATTGGTCTAAAATAGCCTCCCACCTAAGTTTTGAACTCACATCTTTCTCCAGTTTCCACTCATGCGCTCTGAGTTCAGCTTGGCTGTGAGAACCTAATCCCATTAACCTGCTGATGACCTGGGTTCACTTCCTCGTTCCTAAATTAGCTGATATTGTAAGCAGTGCCCCGCTTTCAGATTTTGTGCTACTCTCTTTTAAATCATTGTCACCGTCCCTCTTAATAAATCAACCCTTACTTCATCCTGTTTGCACACTGCTGTACCATCTCCAAGCTTCCTTCCTGCTCTAAAAATCTTGCCCATCTTGTTGCCTCTCGAATTAATGCCAATCTTTTCTGCAAACAATCGAATCAGGTTTCTGCCCTGCCACAGCACTGGAATGGCTCTAATCAAAGACCCAATCTACATTTTGTAAGGCTGTGATAAAGGTGAACACTCCCTCCTTGTCATTCTTAGCTAAACTGCAGCCTTTGACATGGTTAACCACAGTATCATCCTTAAACGCCAACTGGCACCTTCCCCAACTGGTCAGGAGGCCAACGGGGACTGTGCGGGGAGACGATCGCCAGGGTTTTATTTTGCTTTTTGTTTTTTTCTTTTAGTTGGTGTACGTACCCCCAGGGTAGCCCGGAGCGGCTAGCATGACCGTATAGGTGTGTAAATTCTTTGTATATTCTACGAATAAAGTATATTTTTTAAAATAAGAAAACCATCCTTAAACGCCTCTCCACTACCATTCAGTTGGGATTGCCATTGCCTGACTCCATTTTGACCTTTCAGATAACCGCCAGAGTATTAGCTTCTCTTCCTGCTCCTGAGCTCCTGCTTCTGATGTCTCACATGCATCTATTCTTAGCCTGCTCTTATTTCTCAGCTGCAAGCTACCCTTCAGCAACCTCTCTCAAAAGCAGAGAGTTGGATTTTATACATACGATGCTGCCTCTTAGATCCACCCCATCGTGACTTCTCTGTTGCTAAATTAGCAGGGTCTTTAATCTGGCAACCACTGCTGCACCTCCAGAAATTTCTTCTACTTTATGAGAAGGAAGGCTGAAGTCTTCAGTCCTCTATTCAAACTCTAGTCCATAGCTACCACTGCCATCCCTCTTTTAGTTGGTGCCTTGGACTAAACCAGATCATCAACCAGACCATATCTGATCTGAAGGTGAGTTTGTGTAGATTGGCACTCGGTTACAATGGTCATTTGAAGAGCCGATGCAGGCACAATGAGCTGATTGGTCTCTTTCTGTGTTGTCGAAATTCTGTCATTCTGCAATCCTGTGAAGTTCTGACCTCATACTTTCTCGATACTGTTAAAACCAACTAGTTCCAACCCCTAACTCTGCTAATGTCTCAAGTTATCTGCTGCTGAAAACCCTCATTCATGCCTACCATATCAAGAACTGCAGATGCTAGAAAAAAATCAGCAGGTCTGCTAGCGCCTTTGGAGAGAAACCAGAGTTAATATTTCAGAGATAACGGGAACTGCAGATGCTGGAGAATCCAAGATAATAAAGTGTGAAGCTGGATGAACACAGCAGGCCAAGCAGCATCTCAGGAGCACAAAAGCTGACGTTTCGGGCCTAGACACTTCATCAGAGAGGGGGATGGGGTGAGGGTTCTGGAATAAATAGGGAGAGAGGGGGAGGCGGACCTAAGATGGAGAGAAAAGAAGATAGATGGAGAGGAGAGTATAGGTGAGGAGGTAGGGAGGGGATAGGTCAGTCCAGGGAAGACGGACAGGTCAAGGAGGTGGGATGAGGTTAGTAGATAGGAAATGGAGGTGTGGCTTGGGGTGGGAGGAAGGGGTGGGTGAGACGAAGAACAGGTTAGGGAGGCAGAGACAGGCTGGGCTGGTTTTGGGATGCAGTGGGGGGAGGGGACGAACTGGGCTGCATCACACAACCAGCCCAGCTCTTCCCCTCCCCCCACTGCATCCCAAAACCAGCCCAGCCTGTCTCTGCCTCCCTAACCTGTTCTTCCTCTCACCCATCCCTTCCTCCCACCCAAGCCGCACCTCCATTTCCTACCTACTACCTCATCCCACCTCCGTGACCTGTCCGTCTTCCCTGGACTGACCTATCCCCTCCCTACCTCCCCACCTATACTCTCCAATCCATCTATCTTCTTTTCTCTCCATCTTCGGTCCGCCTCCCCCTCTCTCCCTATTTATTCCAGAACCCTCACACCATCCCTCTCTCTGATGAAGGGTCTAGGCCTGAAACGTCAGTTCTAAATGTCATGCCAGTTTTAAATTTCGGTCTACCTAATTATGACAGGTTTTTATCTGTACTAGACAGTTGTGTTTAGCAATGAACTATGTAAGAGTCAAATTTTCTCAATATCCAAGAACAAGGCAGCAGGAGACTGATTTGATTGTAGTTATTTTTCCGTAAAGATTCAGCAGACCCACAAGGTTAGAAATTGATCTGGGCCTGGTTTTCGTAGGTTTGGCACTTCACAACCAGGGCATGGATCTTCCTATGGGTTGAACTAAGAAACTAACAGTAGCAGCTCTTCTAATCAGAGATATGGATATCAGGCATTCCTCTGGTAATCTTGCAACACATCAAGGGAAGATTTCATGGACAAGAAAATAACAGGAGGAATTGCTTGGCACCAGATGGCATAGTTAGCAGAGTGGATTGGTGACAGAGTCATCACCCCACATCACTTCCTGCATTTCTTGAAATGTAATATTAATAATCTGGCCAGGATGCTAAGATGAAATTCTTCACTCCTATCTATCAGTACTCTTGCACAATAACCCTTTGTTACCTAAAATGACAGCACACTCCTTCCCGATGAACAACACTCTCCTCGATTTCCTCCCTCCACTTCTTTCTGTTGCATTGTGCTCCTTTTACTCACTGCACTGTT
Organism: Stegostoma tigrinum; assembly: GCF_030684315.1. NCBI lineage: Eukaryota > Metazoa > Chordata > Chondrichthyes > Orectolobiformes > Stegostomatidae > Stegostoma > Stegostoma tigrinum. Next base: position 156,272,273 of record NC_081354.1, read on the forward strand.
GTTTACGGAGTTCACCTCCTCATATCTGTGCCATTTTTCACACACGAGCAACACATTCCCAAAGCCTCTCTGTGCACTGCCACTTGCATTCTCCCTTGGCTTTCTCGATGGGAAAGCTCATGAACCACAGCAAGGCAAAGGGCTGAAAGAGGAAGAACCTACATTCAGGCACTGTCTATGTCATGGAGGAAGTCAAAGAGTCTATGATAAGCGTGGCTTACCCAGAGAATGGTGAGGCTGGGAAGGCAAGTTCTGCATCTCCAAGATTTTAGTTTTACACTCTTTCACATCTCACCAAAAGCTCATTGTCACCCACTTCCTGACTGAATGAAGTTCTTTTCAGCAGCCATCCATCAGTCTGTGCTCATCTTTGACAGTAAGGGTCCAATTATTCCCTTCCTAGATTTGGTCAAACTGGCCCCAAGAAAGGGAAGTTGGTCCCGGAGAGAAACTCAACTCTTTCTCTCCACCATACTAATTATGTTCCAGGTAAGAAAGTCCACTGGTAACTTTCTCAACTCATTATGAATTAAGGCTCTTAGGGTGGTCAATTAATGGCTACTTAAAGGCTTCTCCTCATTACGTTCATAATCACCTGCTTCTTTAGCAGGTAAGAAAGGTACCTAGTTACATGACTTAGTGAACAGGGTGACTTCCCCACCAGGACTGGGGTGGGGGTCTGCAATTTCACCAAGCAGATGCATGGATGAGGATGAGGATGAGGGTGGTGCATGGTGTGGACTCCAAAAGACAACCCTCTTCCCTTTCCTCCCATATCCCCATGAATCCCACCCTACAAGGAGAACACAAGAAGCATTTACCCTCTTGGCAATGGATGGCCCCAAGGAATAAGCCTTTAATCAGAAATAATGGGAACTGCAGATGCTGGAGAATCCAAGATAACAAAGTGTGAAACTGGATGAACACAGCAGGCCAAGCAGCATCTCAGGTGCACAAAAGCTGATGTTTCAGGCCTGGACCCTTCATCAGAGAGCCTTTGATCAGATTGGCCAGCAGCTTCTGAAAGCCCCAGCTTACTAGTGTCAAGGCCTGTGTTTTACTGCCCAGCTCCTAATGAGGTGACTGGCAAGCTGTCAGATGCATTTTCTGAGTTTTGTTCTTTGAAGTCTGTGGCAAGTGTTTTAAATGGCAAAAAAAAGTTTACAATTCTAACTAAATACTAATCCTCAAATCCCTCTTCCATTTAAGCTGAAGTATGTGCATTGTGTCTGGAGGCTGAGGGCTGGGAGAAGACACTGTCAGTTGATGTTATCTCATGAACCTATTCAGAGATTCACATTGCATACACATTAAAAGCATACAGAGGTCTAAATATCATGCACAGCCAGAAAGCCCCAGATGTAGAATCACAGGATTGTGTGGAAGGATAACACTCAGGCCATTATGTCTGCATTGGCTCTGCAAATGCGCAACTCATCTTGTGTCAATCTCCTGTCTTCTCCATGTAACCATGTACATAGTTTTTGAAAAGGAGCAATCCAACAGACTTCTGAATGCCTCAATTGGACTAGGTCAGTTTGGAATGCCTGGTCGGCACAGTCAAGTTGGATCAAAGGATTTGCTTTGGGGCTGTATGTCTCTATAATTCTAACTGAGCCTGCTTCAACTACACTCTAAGGCAATGAATTATGGGCCCTAACCACTTGCTGCATGAAAATGATTTTCTATATGAATAGTATTGTTGGTTTGGAATAATCTACAATGATTGTAAATTAAGACATTGGTCCAGGGCTATAACTGCAAGACACCACTATTTTAGTGTAAGGGTCTTTGCTTGAGGGCTTCTGGTTTGTTAATGTGGAAACTCTTGTCTCGTGAGCTCCATGCATAGGCTTCTGTATTTGTTCCCAGGTTCCCCTGCCAGGGATCTCATCCAGCTGCATAAGGGATATCCTCGTCTTCAATGAGGGAGCCACTGACTTGATTGGCAGGCAAAGTGCTTTAAGGAGAGTTGAAGGCATTGTAAGTCCGATCTGCCAGGGTGGCAAAATGGCTCAGTGGTTAGTGTCGCTGCTTCGCAGTGCCAGGGAGCCCGGTTCAATTCAGCCTTGGGTGACTGACTGTGTCAAGTTTGCACATTCTCCCTGTGTCTGCATGAGTTCCCTCTGGATGCTCTGGTTTCTTCCACAGTGCAGTTTAGGTGGATTAACCATACTAAATTTCCCACAATGTCCAGGGATGAGCAGACTAGGCAGATTGGCCATGGTAAATTGCCCACAGTGTCTAGGGATGCCCAGGTCAGGTGGATTAGCTGTGGGAAATGCAAGGTTACAGGAATAGGTTCTTGGTGGGTCTGGGTAATTTGCTCTTCAGAGGGTTGGAACAGATTTAGTAGGCCAAATGGCCTCCTTCCACACTGTATGGATTCTATCATTTGGAAATTGGGCTCAGAGGTACTTTGTTCACAGCCTCTGGTCACAAAATAGCTGAAAATGCAATGATGAAAACCCTTTCCAGTTATGAAATTTTGTTAGTTTTTGACAGGTACAACATAGAGTGGTGTGTATGCAGACAGTGAGGTCTTGAACCTGAGGAAATGCAGTAACATAATCTGACAGCTTTCTCACTCTGATCAGCAGCATCTCTTGGGAAGGTGTTGCCTCCTTTCAAAATAGGACATCAATCACTGAATTGCTAATCACAAGGGCAGAAAAAACAAACTAGAGTGTCTAACATTCCCCATCACAGCCTGAAAATAGTTGACAATATAGCGGATCACAGTTCTAGGTAGTGCTGTGTGTTTCCAGTTCCTACAAGAATACGAGTCAGTGACTGCCTGTCTGCTGAAGGATAGCCTCCTCATGTGCTATGACTTCATCAGGTTGAGATGAAATAGCGTGTTGCAAAGTCCCTGCATGTTGGAAGGTCTCCTAAACTCTGGCCTCATGATTTCCTGCTACTCTATCCCTTCGTGCCACTGGGCCTTTTCATACTTTTACTCCATTAAAAGTAGAAGCCTTGATTCCACCTACGCTGCTATCTTTCCCACTAAAACAGCCTCAGACAGTGGCATATGTCCAATCTAAGTTAAAAATTAATTCATTGCAGACAATATCTAATAACAACAAGAATTAGAATATGTGTCTTTTGCTGCCATTAAGCTAATTTGGCTTGGTTGCTCTAGTAGTCTAAACACTTGTAACATCTACAGCTTTAACTAACTTTTCTCATCAATTTTCTTGATTCAAAACTTCTTTCTCAATCTTTATTGCCACCAAGTTATGAGTTTCACTGAAACTCATAAGGTCATGGATATATAACTCTGACAAAAGGATAAAAGAGTAACACATGGTTGATTCACTGACAGGACAACATTGTTTGAGAGGTGTGTTTTGATAAAGATGATGGGATCAGATTTAGAGACACGCAGGCAAGAGACACGGTTCTACGGTTTATATGTTGCTACTCTTCCTTGCAGATCAAAAGCAAGCAACATATAGCAGCAACACTTGAGAGGAACGGCAATAGTTGACAAGAAGATGACATGCCACACCATGAGAATGCTGTGATTCTTAGCCTCACAATTCCCACAGTAAATCTACAACATTAAATACTTGGTACACAAAGTAATCCAATTAGTAAAAAAAAATTCCAAAACTTTGACAGCTACAATTTTGTGATCAAATTACAAGCATAATTAATCCTCAAAGGATCAGTGGTTGAATGATAAATCCATCATGGCCATACATCGAACAACATGTCCTTGTTAAGATAATTTGACCAAGGGTGCTCCAGAAATCTGAACATCGTGCTGCATCTGCTGCTTTAATTACTTTCTCTCTTATCAAATGAGCAAAAGAAAAACAATTGGTTGCTTCAAAGATCAATAAAACATCCCTGATGATTTCATTTTAAACTAGCCCACAAACAAGTTCATCACAGCACACAAAGTTGAACAGAAGTTTTGATCCTTTCTGGCCTGCAGTATGCATTTAATGAAACTGTCTGAGGCTGTTGTACTCTGTTCTCTGGATGGAACCTTTGAATGTAAGCTGATGTGAATAATTTAAGATATTGTCTCATATTAATACCTCCCCAACACAACTATATTTTTGTTTTAGCAATCAATATTTAGGTGCTCGTATGAAATTGTTCTGTTTTCTTCCCCAATTGTTCATGGCCAACAGGTGTCTCTCGAGTCTCATCTAAATACCATGTCTTTTCTCCCCACAAGCTGAATTGGATCACCAAATGGAGTGAGTTTACAAGCTCCACTCTACATGCAGTTGACTGTCATGTTGTGGAAGTAGCATTTTCTGGAAATATAATTTACTGCTAATGTAATTCCAGATCCCTCTCCCCCACCCCCACTCCATCCCCCCTCCCAGCCCTATGTGCACCATTCACCCTTAGTCTTGTTCAAAGTTAGCATAGTTTCTTGTGATCTAGTTGCAAGTGAAACATTCAACCAGTCACTAAACTCCAGCACGTTACTCTAAAACGGTGTATATATACAGATGAACAATGGAATAGTTGCCAACAGAACAATGTCCTTTTGAGAAATTTTCTTGTTTGAACTATAAGTTGTTGAAGAAGGGGACACATTAGGTGTCCCAAGGTCAGTAGGTAAATACTGGCATAGTGCCTGGCTCCTGGTTGATTTATCTCTAGCAGATGTTGGTGTTGGTTAGAATGCCGAACCTGTGATGGCATTCAGCTGCTTCATTAGGCCTTCCAGACTGGCCATTTGCTCACTCAAGTCATCTTGCTCATACACCTGAATGAGGAAACATGACAGCTATGTTTTATACTGTGCAGACATTCTGAAGTGTGGAAAAGACAAAACACTACAACGAAAGTGTCTCCCCAAAAGAAAAACTATCAGAACTTTTCTAAATACTGTTTAATATATCTTGTGACTTACTTATCACTCCTCGGAGTGCAACTCAGTTCCAAACTCAAACTATTAGTATAAGATGAGATGAAAAGATATCTATACAATTCATCATTTTAGGCTTTTTTAAAAAATATATTTTCAGATCCTTCTATTATGCTGTTTTATATAAAATGTTAAATATATGGAATGTTAAACAATGGCAAGTTGCATGGTGATATCTAGGTGGCTGTTGAATGGAGATATAACTTTGGGAGATTCAGATATTTAATGTGAAGCCGACTGTCAAGTAAACTTACAACGGGTGAGCCTCAGTGACATAAAATGTGTGTACTTGAAATGTGACAGTGTTTTAGATTCTGACTGAATGGGAAAGAAACATTCAATTTGTAGCCTTATCTGCCAAACCAATGTCCATCACTTACTGTCTTCCTGTTTGCCTGGTATTGCTAAATCTGTTGCTATTGTATTCTATGAATAAAAGCAACTGCAGAGAAATGTCATCTTGCTGACAATATGCTGATATCAATTATAATCTTACTGAGGGGAATATGCTACCAACATGGGAAACAACAATGACACCACTTTTTTTTCCAGCATCAGCTGTTTTGTTTTCAAAATGTAACTAATTCTATTGACCTTACATTAGAATGATCCTCTGTCCTGTGGCTCTCCTCTGTGACCTCTGGGGCTGTTGGGACGGAAACAGGAAGCAGCGGAGATCTCGCTTTTCCAGCCAGTCCCAGCGAGGCCGTCTTACCATGACTCAGCGTAAGATTAGAACCTGTGATCAAAACCCGCAAAATAAAAAGAATTAGACAACATATAACCCTCAAATGCCAGGCAAGTCAATACAATTGTATGAAATAACTGCACACAAAGTTGGGCTTGTAAGGCATCCTTAATGGAACTGGAAGCCTGCCAAATGTGTAAGGGATCAGCAGAGCACACAAACCTGGATGAAGTGGGGATAGATACTCTCACAAAGTGGATTGTGGAGTGGTTCTCCCGATTTGTCACTCCAGAGCACTTCACATATACACGCGTAGCAGAAGGTGGTAGCTCGGCTCAACAGTTTGATTGGAACCTGGAAGACACCCAGCACCTTGTTTTGCACATCTACCTGCCAAAGGGAAAAGCACATGACACTATGGCCACCCACCGAGACCAGGCCAGTAATGGGAATGGCTTCAGGGGCTGTGCCATGGGGTTCTCACAATGGAAGGTGGCAGAGTTCGTCAGGCAGAACAAGAGTGAGCTTTATTCATGGGACCTGAAAGAGAATGATGGGATCTTTGCCACTTCCCATTCTACACATTCAGATTGATCACAATTATGTGATTGAGATCCACACGTAAATCTGAAAAAGGTCTCGATCTGCCAGATCTGGGATACACTGGGCAGGTTAAAAATCGCAAATGATGGAATGTGCAAGGGCTGGGAGGAGTGTGAAGCTGAGCTAGTTAAAAGTCATGGCTCAGTTCTCCAACAAACTGCCCAGCTCCCAAAATAATTTAAAATCCCTCTGAGTCTCATTTCTCAACCCGTCATCACCCTGATGTTTTTGTAAGTCACCAAATCTATGCCCCTCCCACGTATTCTCCATATTCAATCACACAACTGTCACTAAGTGCAGTCTTTAAGAGTTTTGTAAAAGCAGTAGAAATTATTGTAAATTATTGGAAGAACATTAACTGTTTAAAAGTTAAAAAAACGCTTAATTCAAACATCTGTCATTAATGATTGTAAAGAAAACAACTCCAGTGGGGAATCAACTATGATTCTAGAAATTGCCGATATTGTTTATAAGAGAAAAAGATACATTAACGATAGTTGGTGCTTTTTAGGAGCCTTTTTGAAGTTTCAGTCCTTCTTTTATCAGACTTTTACATTCACCTCTCATGGATTAAAGGTGATCTTTCTCTGCACATTCTCTGTAGCTGTACCAGTATATTTTGCATTCTGTTCTACTATGCTGATATGCATTTGTAAGAAATGATTTATAATGTCAGGGGTCTTGGAAATGTACAGCACAGAAAAAGATCCTTCGGGCCAACTTGTCCACGCCAACCAGAGATCTTAAATTAATCTGGCTCCATTTGCCAGCATTTCACCCATTTCCTTCTAAACCTTTCCTATTCATATTACCTATTCAGATGCCTTTTAAATGTTGTAATTTTAACAGCCTCCACCTGGTTAACATGTAAAACAATACTTTTCATTGTATCTCAGTATATGCAACAATAATAAGTCAAATCAAGAATAAAATAGATACCTGCTGAACTGAAGCCAACAAATGTTGAAATTCTGCCAAGCATTCATAATGGCTACAGTTCACATAACATCTCCAGCCACATTGCTGTAGGCTGACAGAGAAGAATGTTGTCTCATTTCCATTTCTGGGCAGAGTGTCTATTAATCAATGGAAGGGAACATTTATAGAAATTTCCTTCCAATTCAAAAAGCGGGGGTCTTTAACTGCCAGGGTTGTCAATTGATTCAAGTCACAGCACAAAGCATGACAGCAAAAGATGACAGGACACTTTTGTTTTGGAAATGTAGTGTAATTCATGACTGCAATTACGGAATGTTGATCAATGCAAATGTAAATTTATACTTGCACGAGATCTTTCTGATGCATCACCACATTAAAAACAAATTTAGATTATAATAAAACATTGAAAAGGTGAGTTGCTAAATATTTAATACTTAGGTTTCAGAATGTCCCCAACTCTGCAGCAGGCTGCCCTGATTGTATATTAACACTCCAAGAGTGGAATTTTTTTTAGGATTTATGAAATCCAGACCACCACCACGTGGGAGGAAAATTAACATTGTTCCAGTCCTCAAAAAGGGGAACCTGACCTTTGTAGAGGTCATAGAGTCATTCTGCATAGAAACAGGCTGACTTTAATCCCAAACTAAACTAGTTCCTCCTGCCTGCATGTGGCACATTTTCCTCCAAATATTTCTTATTCATGTCCTTATCCGCGTGTCTTTTAAACATCATAATTGTACCCACATCCACACCTCCTCACATGAATCGCTCTCTATGTAAAAAAGTTAACCCTTACGGATTTTAAAACTCTTTCTCCTCTCACCTTAAAAGTATAAGGAAAAGACACTTGCTATTCGCCTTACCTATGCCATAAAACCTGAAGGCCATAAGACATAGGAGCAGAAATTTGGCCATTCAGCCCTTTGAATCTGCTTCACCATTCAATCAAAGCTGGTAAGTTTCTCAACCCCATTCTCCCACTTTCTCCCCATGACCCTTGATCCCCTTAACAGGCAAGAGCCTATCCATCTCCTTCTTAAATATATTCAATGATCTGGCCTCCACAGCCATTTGTGGCAGTGAATTCCATAGATTCACCTTTTTCTGGCTGAAGAAGTTTCTCTTTATCTCCTTTCTAACAGATCTTCCCTTTACGTAAGGCTGTGCCCTCGGGTCCTAGTCTCTCCTTCCAACGGATACATCTTCCCAACATCCACTTTGTCCAGGCTATTCAGTATTCTGTAAGTTTCAAAATTAGATCCCCCTCATCCCTCTAAACTCCATTGACTACAGACCCAGAGTGCTCAAACATTCCTCATATCACCCTTCAGTCTCTTAGACTCAGTGGGTAAATGTCCCAGCCTATCCAGCCTTTCCTTGTAAATCAAACTCTCCATTCTCAGCAAAATCCTGGTAAATCTTTTCTGAACACTCTCCAACATAATAATATCCTTCCTAAAGCAGGGTGATCAGAACTGGACATAGAAGAGGCCTCACAACGCCCTGTACAACCTCGACACGATGTCCTAACTTTTACTCTAAAAGGTGTGGGCAATGGATGCAATTGTGTTATACTCCTCCTTAACTACCTTGCCTACATGTGATGCTAACATGTACCTGAACCCCTAGGTCTCTGTTTTACAACACTACCAAATACCCTACTTTTAATCGTATAACTCCTGCCTTTGTCTGTTTTATCTAAATGCAATATCTTGCATTTATCCAAATAAGACACCCTCTGCCATTCCTCAGCCCATTGGCTCATTGGTCAAGATCTCTTGGCAAGGTTGATTAATTTTTTTCACTGTCCACTATACCTCCAAATTCAGCGTCATCCACAAACTTACTAACCATGTTTTCTGTTTTCTCATGGAAATATTTATATAAATGACAAATAAAAGTGGACCCAGCACCAGTTCCTGTAGAACACTGCTGGTCACAGGCCTCCAGATTAAAAAACAACTCTCACCACTTTCTGTCTGCTACTGTTAAACCAATTTTGTATCCAGTTGGGAAGCTCAGCCTGAATCCCATGTGATCTAACTTTACTAGTGGTTGAATATGCTGCACTCAAGCATTATCAATCCATGAAAAAGCTACACAAGAGTGGTATAGGTCAGGAAGGCAGAGGGAAGTTGATTTTTCCAGGGTGAAATAAAAATTAAGTTCAGGGTTTTCCAACCTGATACACATTGAGAGGTGAAAATCCAGATCAAAATGTTGGGCCTGCAAATCAACACATCAGTCAATTTTGACATACATGTGTGATTTTTCTTTTCCCCCTGGCCTTACATGGAAAGATCTGAGTGATGGCCATGGCCGAAGCAATGTGAGATACACGCCTGATGGTACAAGTTGGGTGATAATCTGCAGAGATGCAGAATCAATTGCCCTTGGTCATTCTGAGAAAGTATGCCACGATCAACAGAAACATTTACTGGCATAATGCGATGTTGCTCCCTGTTTGGAGCGAGCGCTTTCTGAAAAACCTCTTTCATATATATCCCCTCTCCTATTATATTTCTGACCCGTTGACTGCTAATGTTTAAATGATTGTGGGTTCCTAGGAATTTTATTTTACTAATCCATATGCTTTATTTTAATATGACATCCTGACCTTGCTCTAATAACACAAAGAGAGTGAGAAATACGAAATTAGGAAGAAAAAGAATAAAAACATAACTAGGATTGAGAAAAAGAATATGCAGTTACGAATGTCTCTGCCTATTTCATAACCTTTTGCTGCAAAGTGTGTTTCTGTACATCCATGACAAAAATTGGCAGGCTGAAAGCACAGCAGGATCATGCTGTGAAAATGGGAAATCACAACTCTGATTAGAAGCAGTTTAGGCCTCAGTTAAAGTTCTCTCAAAATACATTTACTAAAACAGGCTGTGTTAACAAGCATAGAAATTTGCATGCAATAAGATTACTGCAAGGATAGAAAAGATCAGAGGTCCCTAAATTTCTTTGGCTCTGTCAAGAGAAATGATGCGAGTGATTCCACAGGGCATAAAATATACCCACATAAGTGTATCGTGATTAGCTGCATTTAAATTGTATCCAATTACTGGCACTCAAAACAACAAAGCCTGATCAAGATCACCAATGTGGAGATTACTATAGGTTACTATTACTAGAGCAGTCAACCACATTACTGCATTCCTGGAGTAACATGTAAACCAGATAGGTAAGAATGGCCAATTTCTTTCCCGAAAGGACATTAGTGAACCAGATGCTATTTTAGAACAATCACTGAAAATCTTGGTCATCATTACTAATACTGAGTTTACAACACTAGATTTCACTGAATTTAAATGCCATCAGCTGTCAAGGTGAGATTTGAACCTGAGTTTTTTTTTAATATTCATTCATGGGATGAGGGTATCACTGGTTAGGCCAGCATTTATTGCCCACCTCCAATTTCCCAGGGGATAGTTAAGAGTCAACATTTGTCAACTAAGATAATGAAGTGTGAGGCTGGATGAACACAGCAGGCCAAGCAGCATCTCAGGAGCACAAAAGCTGACGTTTCGGGCCTAGACCCTTCATCAGAGGGTGATGAAGGGGCTAGGCCCGAAACGTCAGCTTTTGTGCTCCTGAGATGCTGCTTGGCCTGCTGTGTTCATCCAGCTTCACACTTCATTATCTTGGATTCCCCAGCATCATTATCACTCACCAACATTTGTCAACTACTTTGTCGTGAGTCTTGAACCACATGTAGGTCAGACCATGTAAAGATGGGAGTTTCCTTCCCCAAAGTGAATTAGTGAATGAGATGGGTTTTTCCGACAATCAACTATGGGTTCACGGCATTATTAGACTCTTAATTCTAAATATTTATTTAATTTAAATTCCACTATTTGCCGTGCCGGAATTCAAACCTGGGTCCCCAGAACGTTACCTGGGTCTCTGCACTAACAGTCCAGTGATAATACCATTTGGCCTTCAACTGCTCCTAAGTGCTCAGAGATTTAATGTGAGTTTTTGGATTACTACACCATTGACATTACCAAGATGCAACTATTTTCCTGAAAAGGGCACAGGAAGAAGCATCCTAAAGATTGAACTCTGTGTCTCACTGAGAGTACGCCAACCCTCTTGGGACTGTGCAGCTGTCTCAGGAAATGGAGGGCTGTATTCTGGATATAGCATGGCACTGCAGCTGGTAGCCCAGGAGCAAAGTATTTTGCATTTACAGTTTCCGCTCACACATTTTCTTTTCCTGTAAATCGGAGAGCAAACTGAACTGCAGACGGGAATTAACTGCAAGGATTTCTTCAATATGTTGATTTCTTGCCCAGATCATGATTCTAAACTTAGGTTAAATGGTTGATGCCCCTACTCATAAAGCACTGTTGAATAGAATACACCCTATTCATTTATAGAACTGGGCATACAGCCACAGATAGAATCTTTGTGTGTATGGAATTTCACCAAAACAACATTTATCTGTTAGCTTACTGATTAGATCACCACCACAAAATACGCATCAACCCGTATTGACTAAAATGCAAAATTATTCCAGTAATCTGTTATAATCATGGCAGCTAAAACATATTCAGTCATGGTAACAGACTAGATGCTATGTGAATTTAAACAGCTGTATTTCTTCATTCAGCATCAATCTGCTGAAAGAGAATAAATAGATTAAATCTTGCATATCAAAAAAAAATCCACTGCATGTACAGAGTACACTTATAATGTCACAGGGAAATGTTACATTTCAAGAAAGATAATTCCAAAGTTGCAATGAAGCATTTTATTTGCTCTGCAAAAAAAAAAACAGGAGATATAGAGGTTTTCTTCCAGGCACTGTCAATGGCTTCGATGTGCAAATTAGCAGACATTTAGAAAAGGTCAGGCGAGTGTTATGATAGCTAAATGATGAAGTGAATTGTCTTTTATCTGAGCCCTTTACTGATGACACAGTGGTTTACTTTGTGAAAGTCATTTGGTCAATCACACAGTTGCATCTCCATTATTAACAAATCAACATTGACATCACTGCACTAAAACAAATTACACCGGGTGCTGGAAATCTGAAATACTTAGCACCTCTGGCAGCACCTGTGGAGTGAGAAACTGAGTTAACAGGCTCAACTGAGTGGAGACCCTGACATTATGGAGGTCTTGCTGGGTCTCTAGCTGGTGGTCAACACCCCACATCACCTCTGTTCACCTCCAAAATGATTTTCCCAAGTCAACAGCCTAACAGCTCAGCAGCTACATGAAGAGCAGCAAGAGTTAGACGTGAGGCAGCTCCAGCATTTTGAGTCTGATGTGTGATCACATGGCCAGTTCAATTGTAGGTGGGAGGGGGAGAACTCCCCCTAAGTAAAATCTGAATGTACGGCAGGATTGTAGAAAGTTCCCATAACAATTTGGCAAATGTTTACTGATTTACACCAGGTTTCTTCAAATTATGCTGTTTGATTTAACAAGTTTGTCCAGATTTTCACTACATTGGCAGCGTGGAGTGGGGGGAGGGGGCAAAACTCCTTCCTGAGATGAATCTTCACGTCACTGGAGGCTCTAACGGCTTTTTGCTTTTGTTATATATCGTCATAGGAAGAGGCTGCCTCCGGCAATACTGCCACTATAAAATGCATTGGAACGTGCAACTGAAAACCAAATTGAATCCACACATAGACTTTGCTCCTTCATGACTGTGAATGCAAATTTTAGTGTCTACTATTCAACAGTCAACTACATATATTACCTTATACATATAATCAGAGACAAATACTTGAGGAAAATCACAAGGCAAGCCTTGACGCTCATTCTAACTATGGAAATGAATTTCCTTAAATTCTACTGAAAAATATTGCATGTGACTGAGAAGTGACAAATATACTATTTTCATATTCAAAGCCTTTTGATTTAATTTGCTGTAAAGCGACAGACAGCTTTTGATTGACTGCTATTAAAATTTAAAATATCAGCAAAAATTGAGTGATTTAATTTTATTTTGCTGAAAGCTTTTATTGGAAACTTGATTCATGACCGCATAATTTAACACAGGCAGGTGCAAACAGCTGATGTGGGTGAAGATGCAAGCCGAAAATCACCACAAAACCTGTTGCCTCTATATACAACAAAGTGTAGAGCTGGATGAACACAGCAGGCCAAGTAACATCTTAGGAGCACAAAAGCTGACATTTTGGGCCTAGACCCTTCACTTTTCTGAAGAAGGGTCCCGACCCGAAACGTCAAGCTCTCCTGCTCCTTTGATGCTGCCTGGCCTGCTGTGTTCATCCAGCCTCCCACTGCGTTATCTCAGGTTCTCCAGCATCGGCAGATCCTACTATCTCTAACTTTTTAACCTCGGTTACTGATTTCCCCAACTGTGGGTGGAATTTGGTTTCCCTAACCCCAGAGCTGGCAATGGGGCCAGAGAATTAGCAAAGACGACAGTAAGTAGATAGCCTGTCACCTACTGACTCTGCATGAGGGGGAAGGCAGGTGAGAATCTCACGTACCAATTGAGCCCCTAAATTGATGGTTAATAGCCCCTAATGGACCTCATCTTATCAATACTGAAACTGTATGTCCAGCCCGTAGGCTACCTATGGCCATGGTGGGGTTGCCACCACGTTTCTGGCTCGTGAATGGCACCATTGCCACAGCTGCTAAAAGCTGGCTGCCTTCCACAGGATCAAGCACAGTGGCCTCCTGTTTGGGCACCCCGCAGCCCAACAAAATCCCACCCTAGCAACGAGGTCAATTATCTTAAGGAGACCTCCTTTCTCTCCACATTGAACATCACTACCCAATGCCAAGGTCAATTAGACAGGACCTGGTAAGTCTAACTACTCAACCTTTAGGGGGTCCCTCTATCATGTATCTGTTCTCCACTTGCTCAGCAGATCCTGGAAGTGGGATCTTCACACTTGAAGGATTGGCAGCCTGTTAACTTCCCACTGGGGCTCCTGAAAATGTCTGCTGAAATAACTCTGCAGCGGCCAAGTATTCTGTCACCAAGCCATCCTTTATTTACAAAGGGAGAGCCCTTAATGCTGATCCAACTCCCTCAGAGCCAGCTCTCAGAGTGAACAGAACCTCTGGCACTGCTGTTTATATCTGTCAGCCAGGATTTCCTGACTGGGCCAGATTAACAGCCCCAGTTAGGGAACTCGTAATCTATGAAAGATAATAAGAACTGCCAATGCTGGAGTCTGAGACAACAGTGTGGAGCTGCAGGAAAACAGCAGGTCAGGCGGCGGAGGAGGAGGAAAGCTGATGTTTCGGGTCAGGACCCTTCTTCAGAATTCTGAAGAAGGGTCCTGACCAGAAACGTCAGCTTTCCTGCTCTGTAGCTCCAGTTCCACACTGTTAACTCATAATAAAGGAAGTCCATCTGGCTGACTTTGTTACAATTGCTACATCTGTGGTAGAGTTACCATCAGCTTTCTGGATGATGGACAAAGCCACTGCTGGTGGCGGTGAAATTCACCCGTGTGTTCAATCTTCTTGCTCTGTCATTCAGTTGAGTTGGGCCCAGGGAACAGTCAGACTAAAGTGTAAATAATGACTGGTCCAAGGAGAATTTACTATATAGCTCACCCTTACTCAAATCCAATGGCTAGAGAGCTCTGTGAGAACTCTAAATTCAAATATAGAACAAAATTATAAGGGCAAATGTATATTTGCATGTTTTTGGTATTGTTCTTTTTCTTATTTCTATTACTGCAGCTAGCTAAGCTGCTAAATGGAGCTGTACATTGAAGACCTGTTCAGACAAAGCCCTGGAAACGAAGCTGATAACAACAGTTTTGCTTTTAGTTCGCTGCAGAAATTAAACTATCATTGCCCTTTATTATTGTGATACTGACAGTCAACCTGTCAACTTTATGGCCAGAAAGAAATTCAAAATGGTGGGAGTTTCATCACAAACATAAACCTGTGGAAAGTAACAATAGACACACGCTCCAGATAAAAAGGTAAACATAATCAGAAATGATTCTAAGTCAACCTCATTGTACAGAGTAGAATCCATCTGCTCAAACCGATACTTACTCATCACAACGGAGCAAGGGTGAAAGGTTTCAGCTGAGGTGACAGCATTTTAACATATGCCACAGTTTACTTTCTAATCCATATGTCAAGATTTGAGTTCCTAAGCTGCCAATCTAGTTTGTTCTTGTTAATTGCAAAATAATTTAGTGCACTTTCAATTCCATTTGGCTCTCTGAAGTGTCTAGCAGGGTACTACAGCACACAGCACCCAAATTCGAGAAACATCTTCATCAACTCCTCTTCAGCATGTGAGTGGGATTTTAATTCCGGTCTGTCTGGGCCAGAAAGTAGGAAGTAAAATGAAGAATGGCTTTTGCAATTTTCAATTAACATCTTACAAATAAACTTCCTTGGGGATACATTTCTCTCCTTTTGAAGTTGTTATTTTGCCTGACAACAGGCAAGCTGGCATTTAATACTTCAACACATTTACTGCTGCTTTGCTTATACATTTTGACATACATGGTTGGCTTTTCACTGTTGCATTAATTTAACAGGTAGCAAGAGGACAGCGTGAAATGCATAAACCAAGGGAGGCAAGGGATTATGGTTGGGGATATATTATTAGAAGCAAGCCATAAAACCTCTCCAGCCTATTTGATTAAATCCTGAACAATCTACACCCCAACTTCATTCATCACCATTCACACAAACTCCCTCAATACCCCTTACATAACAAAAATCTATGAAGCTAAGATTCAAATTTGTGTATGTGATGTTTAATGCTGGAAATACTTATCAGATCAATTCACATCTGAAAAGAAAGCTGGTGAGTGTCCAGGACACCTTTCATCAGAAATTATTGCTCTCTTGGGGAATACTTGTACACAGACACTAGGGGACTACAGCGTTCAGTTAGATTGACTCTTAGCTGCCTTCTGAAATATCCTAGCAAGCCTCTCAGTTGTATCAAATTGTCACAGAAAATAACAAAGGATGAAAGCAGACAGACCACACAGCATCAACCATTGCACTGGAAATGATAACACAGCTAGCCCTGTCAATCCTATAAGTCCTCTCACTAATCTATGGATCATTGTGGCAAAATTGGGAGAGTTTTCCCACAGACTTGTCTTGCAATAACCTGACATAGACATACTCCTTCACTATCTTTCCTCACAAGCCGGACAAGGACAGCAGATACAAGGGCACACCATTATTGAGAGTTTCTCTTTAAACCACTCACCATCCTGACTTAGAAATACAGCATCGTTCCTTCACTATCACTGGATCAAAGCCCTGGAATTCCCTCCCAGCTGCACACTGGGTGTCCCGAGGCCACATGGACTGCAAGAGTTTGAGAAGGTGACACACTGCCATCTTCTCACGGTTATTTAGGCATGGTCGATAAATACTGGCCGAGCCAGCAATACATTCATTCCATTAATGAAAACATTAGGAACATAAGAATGAAGAGGAGGAGTAGACATTTCAGCCTCTCGAGCCTGCTCTGCCATTAGATACAATTATGGCTGATCTTATTGAAATAAAAAGTGTCACCATTCTCTGGGAACAATGGCAGTTTATTTCCAAGTAAAGATAGAAGATATGGTCCTCACACATCTCAATTACAAGGCTGAACCATGCTATTAACATACCTGCACAAATTACGGCCACACTTCAAAAGTAGTTCATCGGCTATAAGGTACTTTAAGATTTTTCTCCTGGTGTATTGACTGAATATTTAAGGGTGGCACGGTGGCTCAGTGATTACC
Organism: Stegostoma tigrinum; assembly: GCF_030684315.1. Lineage (NCBI taxonomy): Eukaryota > Metazoa > Chordata > Chondrichthyes > Orectolobiformes > Stegostomatidae > Stegostoma > Stegostoma tigrinum. The sequence continues at coordinate 156,289,140 of NC_081354.1, forward strand.
ACTGCTGCCTTTCAGTGCCACTGATCTAGGTTTGATTCCACCTTCAGGTGACTGTGCAAACGCCGCCGAGACATTATCCCCGTGTCTGTGTGGATTTCCTCTGGATGCTCTGGTTTCCTCCTACAGTCTAAAGGCGTAGAGCTGGATGAACACAGCAGGCCAAGCAGCATCAGAAGAGCAGGAAAGCTGACGTGCTGGGCCTGGATGTGCAGGTTTGGTGGATTGGCCATGCTAAGCTGACGGGCCAAATAGCCTGTTGTAGGGATTTTATACCTTCCAGTCATGAAAGGTGCCTTATGAATGCGAGTATTTTCCCTTTCATTACATTGTGCAGTATCAGTAAATACAGCAGGAAGAATGCTTCTACAGGTGGCTTCCCTTTTTGGCTCGAGAAAAAGCAACAGATTATTGATTTTAACCTGCAGCTCTAACTACAGTTATTTTTGTACCATTCATAGATTAACAAAAATAGTGCTACTCATAGCAAGCTGCCCATTTTCTGCTGAGTAAGAGAGAGCTGGAACCTTCTTGACCATATCAGAATCTACTAGAATGGCTCAGATTTCAATACTATAAGCAAGAGAGAAGACTAAATCATACCCAAAACCTTTTCAAGAAAAAGTTAGTCAATACAAATGGACAATAAACACAGGCCTTGCCAGTCAGGTCCACAGCCAAAGAATGAATAAAGAAGCTGTATTGAAAAGCTAAAAGGCTGGATTTTAACTTGGAACAGGGCAATTGCTCAGATAAGTTGAACTTCTCATCAGCAAGAGGCAGTCAGTGATTTGAGCCATTGATTGGGCCCCACTTAAATCTTGCTGGTCTGCTTTTCACTCAGATTGAGCAGTGAGGCAATACACATCAACTGCATGAGTTCACGGTCAAGCTATCTTTCATACCACTGCCCACCCCAATATCAGCTTCACCCCACCTCCACCTCCCAACTGCACTCCTCCATTTGTTTCTGCAGTTAAATGGGTAGGATGCGGTTTCAGGAGTGATTCAAAAGAGCAAGGACAATTCTGATCCTTCCTTGAATATTTTTGATCACTTGGTCTCCATGCCATTCTGTGGTAGAGAATTCCATAGGTTTACTACCATTTGAATGAAGAAATATTTCCTCATCTCAGTCCTTAATGTCTACTCCATACAATGAAAATATGACCTCTAGTTCTAGACTGCTCAATCAGGGTGAACATCTTCCCTGCATCTAGTCTGTCTAGTCCCTCATCTTTTAAACGCTATTGAATATAGGCCCCACTTTAATCAATCTCTCCTCACAGAACAGCTCTGTCATCCCAGTATCAGCCTAGTGAAGCTCTTCTGCACCCCCTCTCTGGCAAGTGCATATTTTTCTTTGATAGGGAGACCAAAATTGCTTGCAATATTCTATGATGAGGAAGTGCTGGTTTTGGGCAGACGCGGACAACGTCAGAAGTCACATGACACCAGGTTATAGTCCCACAGGTTTATTTGAAATCATAAGCTTTTGGAGCGCTGCTCCTTCACCTGATGAAGGAGGAGTGCTCAGAAAGTTTGAGATTTTAATAAATCTGTTGGACAAGAACCTGGTGTTGTGTGACTTCTAACTTTGCAATATTCCAGGTGGGTTTCACTAAGGCTTTCTAGTACTCCAATAAGGCATCCCGACTTCTTAACTCAAATCCTATACCATTTGCCTTTCCAGTTGCCTTTCTAATTGTTCATTGCTCCTGCATGTCTCCTTTCATTAGCTGGTGTACAAGGACAACCAGATCCTTTTGAACCTTCACACTTCCCAATATAAGCACTATTTCAATAATGCCCCTCCTTCGATTTTTACACCAAAGTGTATAACTTGGCACTTAGTCATTTGGACTCCATCTGCTACATATTCCCCCACAGATTTAATTTGTATTAATCATCCTAAAGCCTCCTTGCAAGTTCCTTACAGCTCACAAATATATACAAATCTGAAACAAAAAACAGAAATTGTTGGAAAGACACAGCAGGTCTGGCAGCATCTGTGGACAGAAATCAGAGTTAATGTTTCCAGTGACCCTTGCTCAGAACTAATGTATCCAACGTTTTCAGGGCCACTTCCTTGACTACCCTGGAATGTAGAATTAGACCAAGCTGATTTGTCAGCCCTCAATCTCATTAATTTTCCTAGAACTATTTACTTACTAAGACTACAGTACTACAATTTCTTTCTCTCACTCTATCCTTGGTCCCCAACATTTCTGGGGAGTTGCAAATATACAAATATATGAACAAGAAATGACATGATTCTATGAGTCTGCTCCACCATTCAATAACGCCATGGGTGAACTGATTTTAACTCCAAACTGTATCTTCCTGCATATCCCCAATAATCTCTCATCCCTTTGAAAATCAGTAATCTTTCTACCTTTTCCTTAAAATATTTAAAGAGTTGTTTAAAATAGAACAATTCTATACCGTTCATTTACTGTTGAGAACAAACCTCTTGTTGATATATCTGAATCACAGGATAAACAAATGTTTTAGCAACAAGTTGACAATATCACAGAAAAGTGATTGACACTAGCATAAGTGGTGATAAGCTTTCTCTGGGATTCATATTTTCTTATTGCTGTAATCTTTTCTTCATATCTAACATCACTGTCAGTGCAAGAGTTGGCATTGGCTAGCTGGATCTCTGACAACAAGGTGACTCAGTCAGGCAATTTCATGGCTTAGTTAAGAAAATGAGGGAGTTGGGACATCTATTCCAAACAAAAGTATGCGCAAGCATTAACAATTTGTAATAATGAGCAAAGAAATTCTGAAGAAGGGGTCACAACCCAAAAAGTAATGCCTGCTTCCTCCGCACAGATGCTGTCAAATTTGCTGAGTTTCTCCAGCAATGTCTGATTCTGTTTCTGAATTCCAGCATCTGCAGCTTCCTGCAATAAAGTGCCACTGGGAACTTTCAGTAATAGGTACAAAATACATGAACAGAAAATTCCAAAAGGAACAGTTACACAAGACAGCATCATCACTATTAGAACAAATGGCCACTTGCATTGGCAGTCCAAGCTCTAGCATAACCATCTCTTCCTTCCACTCTGGTGAGCTGCAAATTCAATAAGCAGCAACTACAAGAATCACTGCAAAGAGTCACCAAAGCTTCTTTGGCAGCTCTTCAAACCCACATGCTCAAATCCAAAGCAATGGGCAGCAGGCAAATGGAAATGCCATCATCTCCCTCTAGCAACCTGACTTCCATATGTGTACTCTTCCTTCACTGTCACTGTACGAGTAACCCTGGAACTCCCTAACAAATACATCAGTGGTACTACCTTCACCAGATGAATTGCTGCAGTTCAAGCAGGCATAGGTCGCCTTCTCAAGAAGAAACAGCAATATGAACTTGCCAGTAACTTTTACACCCCAAGAAAAAGTGGAGAAAAAGCTCAGTGAAATTTATCCTTCAAAGTATACTTGATAAATTTATATCAGAAGCTCATTTAGGCAATATAGATGCTGAGACCAGGGGAACTTGCACAATTTTGCCCTTAATGATGGACAGGTTGTTCTGTAAGTTGACCTATATGTTTGGATTCCGAATAAAAATTCTCAAAGACATAGTCTGTGTCAGCAACTCAGATTCAATAAGGTAAAGCCTTACATTTCATTGATGTTGCAAAGGATCAGGAAAGGTAGTAAGTCAACTGAATCTGAATTATTACAAGTTTGCTTGTGTATCAGATTTGTAGAAGTGCTTCAGACATTCTGATGATGAACTGTGGGGTTTTGAGGGGGTGCAATGTAGGGATATGTTGAAAGATTTAGATTATCAAAGATAAACAACTTTATTTACAGGAAGGAGTTGGCTTCTTGTGCATTTTTCTACAATTGAGACTATTCATACCATTTTGTAGTTTATGAGGTGGGAAAATCAAATTCAATTTCCTCCACATTTGTTGAAGTGCTTTTTAGTTCTTTCATGCTTACTGACATATTGATTGATGTAAGAATGAAAAGGTTACAGTTAGGAGCAGGATTTACTGAAATACAGCGTAATGTTGGGGAAGAGAAATAGCATACATTGATAAAACAGATGCGGCATAAAGATATTGCTCTGTACAAGGAGTTCTTTCCCAACTGTAGCAAACTGTGCGACTAAGATAAATGACTACATAATCAAAGTTCACCAAATCATTACTTGTGCTGATTAGAAACACTTAATTTCAGCAGATTTTATCCCCTTCCTGTTATCTTGTAATCTATGCGCTAGTTGTCTAGAAAATAGATTAATTAAATGGGCTTACATAATGTGAATCATTTCTTCCAAGCAGGTTAACAAAGTGTAGGGATGGATGAACACAGCAGGCCAAGCAGCATCTCAGGAGCACAAAAGCTGACGTTTCGTACAGTGACAGTGAAGGAAGAGTACACATATGGAAGTCAGGTTGCTAGAGGGAGATGATGGCATTTCCATTTGCTAGATGTTTCTAGACTCTTCTCTGATGAAGGGTCTAGGCCCGAAACGTCAGCTTTTGTGCTCCTGAGATGCTGCTTGGCCTGCTGTGTTCATCCAGCTCCACACTTTGTTGTCTTGGATTCTCCAGCATCTACAGTTCCCATTATCTCTTCCAAGCAGATTGTTTAGTAACCACAATAGTGCAACTTTAACCTTTGACCAATGGGCTTAAAATTCTGTAGGTGAGTTTTTTTAAAAAATAATTCGCTTGTGGGACATGGGCATTGCTGGCTGAGCCAGAACTTTTTGCCCTTCTCTTGTTGCCCTTGAGAATGTGGTGGTGGGCTCCCTTCTTGAACTGCCGCAGTCCACCAACAAAGCTGAATGATCATTGGAGCAAAGGTGGGATTATCACGAGTATCAGATTCTCCTCCAAGTCCCACACAATCAGTTTGTTCCATGTCATTGAATTAAATCCAGAGATTCCTTCTGTAAAAGCACTGTAGGTCTACATTCAAAGGCAGAGAGAGAAAAATCCATGGCCCCAGTGTCACTCCTGGCACAGGCCTCCAGTCACACCTCTAGCCCAAGTGCCTGAGCTTACTAGATCCCGGGCTATTGGGTCCTGATGTATTCCCATATCTCATACCATCTTGATGGTAGTAGTTCAAGAAATGGCTCACCACCACTCAAGGGCAGTAAGGGATAGACAGTAAGTTTTGTTTTACTCATTCAATAACGTGGCTTCAGTGGTTGGTCAGAATTTACTGCCTTTATTCAAGAAGGTGCCTATCCCACCAACACATGTTAGTTTAGTGTAGGATTCAGTATAAAAAAGCTCACCATCAGCATCTATATTAAGAGCATTAACTGGCTACCTGAGTTGGGCAGGAACCTCACTCACAAGTAGCTTGACTCTAATTGAACTTGGAAAGAGCAGAATTCATACAGTGGCTACACTGACTGCATTAACCAGGTATGAAAACAAAAGATTCCTTTTCGAGTAATTTTATAATTTTTATTTGTGAGACCTGAAGGAGCAGGAATATTCCTTTAGGCTCCATAAGGAGAATACAAATTACCAGCTGCAGACTGTTCTTTTCCAATCTGTGATTGTGCCAGGGTTACTCCTGTACTCTATGCTCGATGCCCAATGCCCACATTTAGCTTGGGCCCTGATAGGCAGCCTCTGAGTAACCTGAAGCTGGGATTTACTCATGGTGAAACTGGACAGACTTCCCAAAGCCACTGCTGAATGTGTCATCCACTTGCCTGTCTGCGAGTGACAATTCTATTCACCGGGGGTCTTACACAGCCAAGAATTACATGCGTGCTGTTCATAGTACTGCACTCACCGGTGATCATATGACAACAACAATAAGTAACCTGCCTTAAGGCATCAGTAGTTTGAATGGACATACCGTAAAATCAGGCAAAGTCAACTCAGAGGGATCCAACCACAAATATGATTGATGTGGAGCCCTGAGATAACTGAGGAAGCTGCTGCGTAGCCTGATTTGCTGACAAATGCATTCAATGTCAAAAAAATCCCAAATGAAAACAGTGACAGAGTGAAAATGTGAAAAATGTTTTCATTTTCTATTTGTTTCTACCTTGCAACGGCCTGATCTTGTTTTTTTGCCAATTACTGATGGAATCAAGGTCCATCACTTTCACACGTACAACGTTCTACATGAGTCCACACAACCGACTGAAATCATTCTCCTCCTTCTACTTCTCAATCTTTAGTCAATGATTTTGAATCCGTGATCTTATTGACCCATTCAGGTGGAATTTTTTCTACCTATTTACGTGATGGAAACCTATCACTAACTGGAAACCTTCATTTGGTCGCCTCGTTTCAAAGGAGAACAGTCTAACTTTTCCATCCTCACCTCATTACCAAAGTCCCAATCCCTGGTAAGATTCCAGTATGGTGTAATGGTAATGTTACTGGACTAGAAGTCTAGAAATATAGGTTAATGTTAGACCATAAGACCATCGGGAATAGAAGCAGGAGTAGGCCTTTTGGGCCTTTAAGCCTGCTCTGCCATTCAATAGGGTCATGACTGATCTGACATTCCTTACACCCACGTTGTAATGTCTTGAACAGGGGTTCAAATCCCACTCTGGAAGTGGGTGGAATTTAAATTGAATTCCTAAATCTGAAAATAAAAGCTAGTCTCATTAATCATGACCATGAATCAATTGTCACTAAAACACATCTCGTTCACTAATAGGTTTTAGAAATGGCAACGTAACATCCTTCCCTGGTCTTTCCTACATGTAACTCCAGACCCCAGCAATGTGGTTGACTATTAACCCTTCCTCATAGCTCAAGTTCTTCATCTTTAGTAACATACCAATAAAACTTCTCTCCAACCTTTCCAATGCTTTGACATCTTTCCTGAAGTGTAGAGCCTAGATCTACGCACAACGTTCCAGTGAGCTCCAAATACATCCAGCATCATCACTATGGTATAATCCCTCACTTTCTTTTAACTATCTTTGTTATTTGACCGGGCATCTTTAGGGTTATGTGTACATGGGTACCAGCATTTCTCTGCTGACTTATATTTTGAAAATTTATTTCTAGTCCTGTTTGTACTGTATTGAATTTCTATATTAGTTTCAAAGCAGACATTTTAGGGTTCTCAGAAGGATACTAGTAACCACTTCAAAAGGTAGTAATCCCTGGTTTATTTGCAGTGCCTATGCACTTGTGAACATTGAAATAAAATCACAGAGCAGATGAATGTGTGGCTGGAGACCAATCACCTCAACAGAGCAGGGCCCAATATGCCATTGCTTTTTAGGCAGTATTTAGTGTTTTTCAGGAGGGTTTAAGTTATCTTACCAGGGGAAATGAACCAGCATGTGGCATTAGAAATGTGAAACAAGGTGGACTAAGGATTGGGAGAAATGGACATGACTAGACTAATAAATAGCAATGTTTAAGGTAGGTTCAGAATACAAGAACAGTTTCTTTACTTCTGTGTTTTCAAAAACTGAGTACAGCAATGAGAAAGAATTGTTTTATAAAAACACAAAGATTTACCAGGATGGCTGCATAAATTCAAAGCAAATATTTAAATATATATTGTGAACTCTATTTTAGTGTGGCTACAGGATTCTGCAAAGTGCAGACAAACAGGAGCTGAAGAGAAGTTTATTGGTTCCCAATGAACTGAGAATTAGAAACAAGTTACAGAGACACAGACACAGAGGGACAGAGAGAGAAAGACAGAAGGTGTGCTGTTGTTCTTCTCATCAAAAGCTGGCTGTTCTCTGCAGTAAAAGAAACTCAGTTTAAATTTGAAAAAAGCCAGTTACCTTTCCTGCAGCAGTGGCTGCAAGCAATGAATTTGGAATTCACAAATCAGAGATATTTTTGAGGTGAATCAGTCAATCTGTAATTCTTATAAACCAGTAGATGTTTCCAGAGAAAGATAACTGAGTCCTGGCTAGTTGACAGGATCAGTTCAACATCGGAATTAGAAAGCAAAGGCCAAATGAACTGACTTTCCACTTTCTTTTTCTGCCTACAATGTTGTTTTTTCCGCCAGTGTGTTTGTCTGTTCATGCATGTTTAATGGGAGTTCATAAAAGGATTAAAGTTTGAGATACAAGTGTTATTTGCCAATGGTTTTTGCTTCCACCATCAGATCTCAGAATGATGTTGCATTCATAAGATCAATGTTGAAACCTTAATTATGCCACAAGATAGCTTTCAGTTGGGGCCTTGGAGCTGGCCTAAGCTGCTTTTGCTTAGTACACCCATCAAAAATACGGTGGCTCAGAGCCAGGTTCCTCATTTTTAGCATTTTTCATTCAACCCGTTCCTGCTTGGCCAAGGAAGTGCATAGGAGATTAAAAGCAAGGCGCTCTAGTTCAGTGCTTGCCAGCTGGGCCATAAGAATATCCAATTTGTTCATTTGGAATAATTGAATTTTTATAATCCTGTTTATTAACAGGATGTTGAGCAACTTGGTCATTCTTAGGAGCCTTTGATGGATGGGGTATTTTATTATATTTTATTACTGATAACATTCTTGGCAAGTGGAAATCTGGTCAATCTTTTAAGTAATCTCAAATGTCAGTGAGAGATAAATGGGTGCTTAGCCTGCATTCAGATGAAGTGCATTGAATCATTTCTTGCACTGATTTTGCAGACATTGAAAAAATAGATACTCACTTTTGGCTATCCTGGGTCTATATAATACTTGTTTAAAACAAAGACTGATTACTCAAAGTTCTAATCAGCTTCAGTCTAAACATTGGACATGACAAAGGCACCATATTACCCAGCCAACTCCGCAATGTCATTCTCACTTCTGTGGATCTGTGAAAGATGACAGTGGGATACCCTCTTGAATATTGCAGTCCTTGTGGCCTGGGTACAACCACAATGCTCTTAGAAAGGAGCTTCCATAATTTTGACCCCAGCGAAGCTTAAGGAACAGTATTATACTTTTAAGTCAGGATGGTATTGGTGTTCCGATACATCCAACGCGAATATTCACAGGGTGCTGCCAATGTACTTTCCACAATAGAGCAAAGATTATTACAGACAGAAAAAGAAAAGTCTTGTCATAAACAGCTAAGAAAGAAAGATTCACCTTTGTCCTCACGGCATCTTTCACAGACATTCACCTTCACTCAAAAATTTTTTACTTGTTTAACTAGTTCATGAAAGGTGCCTTTTCTGTAAAATTCTACGTATCCACCATGTACCGCATCTTCCTGAGATCCAGAGACAGGCTAACTTACTGACCTTACTCACTAAACTCTAAGAAAAAAGAACATGCTTTTTCCTGTTGCTTTGACTACTTTAAGGCTGTTAAACTGCACCTCTCCTTCTAAGACTCTTTCCTTCTGAACTGAACTTGCCTCTGGCCTCTCCACCTGGCTCTCTTAGCATTGTAAAATCTCAGCATAAAATATACAATTTCCTTAGTTATGTAGCTTGTCTTGTGACTTAAGCTGCATGACATGACTTTATGAAATGCTGTTCTTTTTTTGCTGTGGTAACATGTTTGCGTTTTAAAAGAGTCACTTTACTGAAATTAAAAAGAAACAAAATCTCATTTTCCTCTACCTTAGAATCTAAATCATAAGATAAAATTATTGACCTTCATCACTACAGGGAATTATGATGCAAATTTGAAGAACATCGGTCATGCTGTTAGAACGGAGAAATTGGCACTGTTCTTAGAGGAGAGGAGATTGAGAGGACTTTTGATTAAGGTGTTCAAAATCATGAGGGTTCTGGGCTGCGTTGATAGGGAGAAATAGCTCCTGTGCAACAAAAGAATGCAGAAGACATAAGTTAAAGGTCATTGGCAAATGAAGCCATGGTAACTAGAGGAAAGTGTTTTCATATAGCGAGTGATGATGATCTGGAATGCATGGCCTGAGAGTCTGGTGAAAGCATAGTCAATTGAAACTTTCAAAAGGGAATTGTCTCATCAGAAAAAGAAAAAAAAAAGTAGGGCAATGGGGAAAGAGCAAGGGTTCTAGGATAAATTGCTCTTCAAAATGTGCTGCTGGATCTATTTAAGACCACCTGAGAGGACCGACAGAGCCTTATGTTAACATCTTCAGCTGGGCAGTACTGACTGAGGAGTTTACAGAGTATCAAACTAGAGAACGTATTCAAACCTTGGGAGCAGGAATTGAACTCACACCAGGGTATGGTTAGTATTGGAATGACCGTGTAGGCGACTGCGGCCATATGCCAACAATTTTGTTAACATTTCCCAGGTTACTGTTCATAGTTGCATCGAAGAGGTTGCCCAAGTTCAGCATTCTCTGTCACCTGACAGAAACAGGCAGAGTAAGCATTTGATTTTGCAATGATTTCTGGCTTTGCCATTGCTCACTGACTGCATGTCAATACCTAGATGTGTCACACCTCAGACTTAGCAGTGGCTTTCTGAGCTATTGCATCAGCAGGGGCACTGACAGAGTGGCGGTGGTGGGATCTCAAGTACTGTCATCCACAGGGAGGCCAGCAGATCCATGCTCCATGTGGCCACTTCCACTCCCATGGACCGTAGTAGCATCCCTAGCAATCTGTTAGATGACAGGTATCTGGACAGTATAAAATCCAGTTGTATTGACGGAGGTGCAACAGATTTGACGATCATTTCCAAATTGGAAACTATGGTTTCCAAGCTCTTCACGTTGGTTCCAAATTGCAGGGTGGGCATAATGGCAGGCTGACCAACTTGTGCATACAAGTCAGCTTTTTCATAGAAAGCCTACAATGTGGAAACAGGCCAATCAGCCCAACAAGTCCACACTGTCCCTCTGAACATCATCCCATCCAGACCCATCCCTCTAGCCTTTCCCTGTAAGCCATGTTTCCCATGGCTAATCCACCTAATTTACACACCCCTAGACGCTACAGGCAATTTAGCCATAGTCAATCCACCTAGCCTGCACATCTTTGGACTGTGGGAGCAAACTCCACAGTCACATTAGGGTGGAATTAAACCTGGGTCCCCTGCGCTGTGAGACAGCAGTGCCAACCACTAAGCCATCATATTGCCCAAGTTGTGGGTTGTGCCTGAGCTCGGTAAGAAGACTCCATAATTCACCATATCAAAATGCTCATCTGAGTCTTCTGTGACAGACCTTGTGTATGACCTGAGGCTCTGGAAAGCTAGTGCCTGTATGTAGTGTTTTTCTGCTCTGTCAGCTGCAGGTCAGGCGTACCGGACACCTCACCCTATGCACCCTGCTTTTAATACAATCTCAAAGGTGTGAAGTATTAGTATCTGATCTGGCATCTGTGCATGTGAATGTGAGTGATAGTTCGTATTCTTTGTTACACGCAACATTCCTTGCCATTGCTTGCTCTTCCGCCACTGTCCAGCCAGGTAGCAGTTCTTGCTCATCTCAAAGGAGGTAGTAACAAGGGCAATAACTGTGTTGCATGAAGGGGAAGTGAAGCAAAAGCAAAAGCTGATATTCGCAGAATCCTCAGTAGCTGGTAAATCAAAAGTGCTTTTGGAATGAGTGTTTGCAATGTGGAATCAATGGATTAGTCATGAGGACAGTGTGATCTTGGATTGTTTCAGCCCAGTGCTGGCAAAGATATCTGCAACTGGCTCCTCCAATGAGGAATGTAGAAAAGGATGTGCCACTGCATCAGACATAACAGGAACTGCAGATGCTGGAGAATCCAAGATAACAAGGTGTGGAGCTGGATGAACACAGCAGGCCAAGCAGCATCATAGGAGCAGGAAAGCTGAAGTTTCAGGCCTAGACCCTTCATCAGAAAAAAAGGGAGGGGGAGAGGGTTCTGAAATAAATACGGAGAGAGGGGGAGGCAGATCGAAGGTGGAAAGAGGAGAAGATAGGTGGAAAGGAGACAGACAAGTGAAAAGGGCGGGGATGGAGCCAGTAGAGGTGAGTATAGGTGGGGAGGTAGGGAGGGGATAAGTCAGTCCGGGGGGGACGGACAGGTCAAGGGTGTGAGATGAGGTTAGTAGGAGGGGATAGGTGAGAAGAAGAACAGGTTAGGGAGGCGGGGATGAGCTGGGCTGGTTTTGGGATGCAGTGGGGGAAGGGGCAATTTTGAAGCTTGTGAAGTCCACATTGATACCATTGGGCTGCAGGGTTCCCAAGCGGAATATGAGTTGCTGTTCCTGCAACCTACGGGTGGCATTGTTGTGGCACTGCAGGAGGCCCAGAATGGGAATTTCATCTAAGGAATGTGAGGGGGAGTTAAAATGGTTCACGACTAGGAGGTGCAGTTGTTCATTGCGAACCGAGCTTAGGTGTTCTGTGAAGCGGTCCCCAAGCCTCCGCTTGGCTTCCCCAATGTGGAGGAAGCCACGCCATGTACTGCACATGTGCAGGTGAACATCTGCTTAATATGGAAAGTCATCTTGGGGCCTGGAATGGGGCTGAGGTGGTGGTGTGGGGGCAGGTGTAGCACTTCCTGTGGTTGCAGGGGTAACTGCTGGGTGTGGTGGGGTTGGAGGGGAGTGTGGAGCAGACAAGGGAGTCACGGAGAGAGGGGTCTCTCCAGAAAGCCGAGAAGGAAAAATGTCTTTGGTGGTGGGGCTGGATTGCAGATGGTGGTACTGTCGCAGAATGATGCTTTGGATCCAGAGGGGTGGGGTGGTATGTGAGCATGAGGGGGATTGTGTTTTGGTGGTTATTGCGGGGATGGGGTGTGAGGGATGAGGTGCAGGAAATGTGGGAGACATGGTCAAGGGTGTTCTCGACCACTGTGGGGGGGCGGGCGGTGCGGGAGTTGCGGTCCTTGAAGAACTTGGACATCTGAGATGTGCGGGAGTGGAATGCCTCATCCTGGGAGCAGATGCTGTGGAGGCAAAGGAATTGGGAATAGGGGATGGAATTTTTGCAGGAAGGTGGGAGGAGGTGTATTCTAGGTGGCTGAGAGAGTCGGTGGGCTTGAAATGGATCTTGGTTTCTAGGTGGTTGCCTGAGATGGAGACTGAGAGGTTCAGGAAGGTGAGGGATGTATTGGAGATGGCCCAGGTGAATTCAAGGTTGGGGTGGAAGGTGTTGGTGAAGTGGATAAACTGTTTGAGCTCCTCTGGGGAGCACCAGGCAGTGCCTATGCAGTCCTCAATGTAACCGAGGAAGCGGTGGGGTTTAGGGCATGTGTAGGTGCGGAAGAGGGACTGTTCCACGTAACCTACAAAGAGGCAGGCATAGCTTGGGCCCATGTGGGTGCCCATGGCCACCCCCTTTGACCGTAGGAAGTGGGAGGAATTGAAAGAGAAGTTGTTGAGAGTGAGGACAAGTTTGGCTAGGTGGATGAGTGTGTTGGTGGACAGGGAAACTGGTTAGGCCTGTGGGACAGGAGGAAGCAGAGGGCCTTTAGGTCATCCGATGGGGAATGCAGGCATATAGGGGCTGGACATCTATGATGAAAGTGAGGTGTTGGGGACCGGGGAATTGGAAGTTCTGGAGGAGGTGGAGGGCGTGGGTGGTGTCACAGACATACGTAGGGAGTTCCTGGACCAAAGGGGAGAAAATGGAGTCCAGGTAGGTGGAGATGAGTTTGGTGGGGCAGGAGCAGGCGGAGACAATGGGTCGACCAGGGCAGGCGGGTTTGTGGATTTTGGGAAGGAGATAGAAGCGGGCCGTTGCAGGGTTGGGGAACAATGAGGTTGGAGGCTGTGGGTGGGAGGTCACCTGAGGTGATGAAGTTGTGGATGGTTTGGGAGATGATGGTTTGGTGCTCAGTGGTGGGGTCATGATCCAGGGGACAGTAGGAGGTGGTATTGGAGAGCTGGCGTCTGGCCTCAGCGATGTAGAGATCAGCGTGCCATTCTACAACTGCGCCTCCCTTGTCCACGGGTTTTCGGGTGAATTTGGGTTGGGAGTGGAGGGCTGCACGTTCTGCAGGGGAGAGGTTGGAGTGGGTGAGAGGGGTGGATAGGTTGAGGCGATTGATGTCTTGGCAGCAGTTGGAGATGAAGAGTTCAAGGGAGGGGAGGAAGCCTGGGGGTGGCGTCCAGGAGGAGGGCTTGTGTTGGAGGTGGATGAAGCAGTCAGTGGAGGGAGGGTTCGGCTCACTGTTAGAGAAGTAAGCAGAGAGAGACGGAGGCGGTGGAAAATGCTTCTTACAATGGGTACCCTATGGACACAGTCCGCCGATTCCTCAGCAACAAACCCAAACAAACAGACAAAACGGACTCAGAAACCAGAACCACTCTCCCCTACATCAAAGACATTTCCGAAATGACTGCCAGACTACTCAGACCCCTTGGCATCAGGGTAGCCCACAAACCCACCAACATACTAAAACAGCAGCTAATGAACTTAAAAGACCCTATACAGACAACAAACAAAACAAACGTCATCTACAAAATACCTTGCAAGAACTATGACAAACACGACATTGGACAAACAGGCAGAAAGCTAGCCACCAGGATACATGAACATCAACTAGCCACAAAACGACATGACCCACTATCACTCGTATCCTTACATACAGATGAGGAAGGACACCACTTTGATTGGGACAACACATCCATCCTAGGACAAGCCAAACAGAGACATGCACGAGGATTCCTAGAAGCATGGCATTCCAACCGGAACTCCATCAACAAACACATTGATTTGGAGCCAAACTACCATCCCCTGAGAAAAAGAACAGGAAATGATGTCACCAACGCAGGAAATGACATCACCAACCCAAGGAAACCGAACCAGATAAATAGAAAGCGGGACATAACACCAGTGCTTCATCAGAGGCTCACTGATGATGTTACCTAGAATGGTGACGAAGCATCTGGGAACAAACCGGCAAGCTCAGTGAACCAGCTTACATCTGGAACAGAATAAAGACCCGCTCTCTTGTGGACCGAGAGGAGGAGAGTGCTGTGTTAGAGGTGAAAGGAGGACGTCAGGTTGGCTGTGCACCCTTGTGACCAGTGGATCTTAATGCTGGCTTCGGCCGAACGCTGGTTCAGGGGAGCAGCCAACCTGCAACGATGGCTGCGGCGAGTGCTCGTGCCCCAGGTCAGGGGGTCCAGAACACCATCTGCGTTTCTGTAAAAAAGGTGGATGAAGGTGCACCTGTGGACCGCACCTTCTTCGTGAAGAGGGTCCTGTTGGACTGTTGTGGGTTTGCTGCTGCTGCGGACATTTACTGCCCGCAGGATTTCCCCGGAGGAGGTTTTTACGACGTGACCTTCAGGAGTGCCAAGCTTTGCGAGCGCTTCCTGGAGGTTTTCAAGGAGAAAGGAGGTGAGGGCCCCCTCTCTGTATTGACCGCTGTCCCACTGTTTGTGATGCCAGCACAGAGGAGCCGTATGGTGACTGTACACATGTACAACCCGCATGTGCCAGCAGTTGATGTCCTGACCTTCCTCGGAAGGTACGTGAAGGTGGAAGGGGACCTCACTAACATCATGGACCCCTTTGGCATCTGGACGAGTAAGAGGCAGGTCAAGGTGACGCTGAGGATGGGCGCAGACGGGAATGTCGCACACCCACCGTCCAGCTTTGAGATCGGCGGGAGCAGGGGCTACCTGACCTATGCAGGGCAACCTAAAGTCTGCCATGCCTGTGGTAGGTCAGGTCACGTGGCGGCCGACTGCAAAGCCACCATCTGCAGGAACTGCAGGGAGGAGGGACACCTTGCAAAGGATTGCCCACGAGAGAAAAGCTGCAACCTTTGCAGGGAAGCGGGCCACCTCTGTAGGGCATGACCGCGGCAGGGGACCACCTACGCCCAGGTCGCCGGCAGGGGCAATGCGGGGCCAGCCCCCCCGGAGGAGAGGAAGGCACCAGGGCCCAGCAAGGACCCCACTAATGTGCAGGAGGGCCAGGCCGTGCAGGAGGGCCCAGCCCCGCAGGATGGGCCCGAGGCCAGCAAAGCACCCCTGCAGGCTCCGATCCCCCCCGACAACCCGGAGCCGATGGAGGCGGCGACAGGCGACCCAGGGGAGTGGACAACAGTCCGGAAAGCAAGGAGGAAGGTGCATCGACGGGCCCAGGAACCGCAACCATCAGGCGGGAAGAGGCAGCTACAGGGGGGCTATAAGAGCTCCTCTGACGAGGGGGATTCGGAGAGGGCCCACCCGAAGCAGAAGTTAAAGATCTTGAGGAGGAGGGAAAGCAGCACCCCGCTTCCAGGTGACAGGAGGCATCCTGAGGCTCCCTCCGACACCCAGTCAAGTGCTGCTGGAGCACTGGAGGGCCCCCCGGAACTTCCAGGCAGGAAGGAGGAAACAGCGCGTCCCCAGCCTGACCCGGAGCTGGACCCTCCTGCCTCCGCACCCCTGACGGGGGGATGCCACCTGGAAGGCAGCACTGACGGTTTCCTGAGCCCGGAGAGCGTCCAGCAGTTAGCCCGGGCAATGGGCATGAAGGGACAGATGGAGGGGCTGGCCCTTGGACTTGGGTAGGGTACTGCGGTCACTGCCCACAATGGGGGTACGAGTTGCGAGCATTAATGTGCGCAGCGTCAAGTCAACCGCAAGATGTATGTCCACGTTGGCCTACCTGACCACCATCAAGGCGGACCTCCTGTTTCTGCAGGAGTGCGGGATACCGCACCTCAGCAGGTACGGGAAATGGTCCGGCGCCTGGACCTGTGGGCCTTCGATCTGGTCGGGGGGTAATGACTGTCGCTCCTCGGGCCTGGCTATTCTGCTGCAGGGGCGCAACTTCACCATCTCTCAAGTTCAGGAGGTGGTGGGGGGGGAGGGCGCCTCCTAGTGGCTGACATCACCTATAGGAACGTTCCCCTGAGGCTGATCAACGTGTACGCCCCAGCGGTACGGAGTGAGCGGTTGGACGTCCTGCAGCGGCTTCCACCCCTGCTGGCTACGTCCAGGCCGGTCATCCTAGGCAGAGACTTCAACTGCATCATCGATGCAGATGGAAGATCCGGCATGGGGGGAGTCAACTGGACGTCACGTCCAGATTCCTGATGGGCACGGTGAAGGGTGCCAAGCTGCTCGACGTCTTCAGCCCCCCTGCAGACGGAGCGCAGCGGAAGTACACCTGGTCGCGGCCAGACGGGTCTATTTGCTCAAGGATAGACTTCCTGTTTGTGTCACGGGCGTTCTCGGTCAGGTCCACCGGCGTCGAGCCGGTGTTCTTCTCTGACCACTGCCTCCTGCTGGCCGACTGTCACTTACAGGACGACCAGCCGGCCGGCAAGGGGACGTGGAAGCTCAACACGACTCTGTTGACCCCAGAGAACGTCGAGGAGCTTAAGAGGGAGTACGCCGGTTGGAGAACCGTGAAACCCCTCTGAGTCTCCAGGCGACTGGTGGGAGATGGTGAAGGAGAACATCAAGAGGTTCTTTGTCCTCAAGGGTGTTCGGAAGGAGAGAGAGGCGGGGAAAGCTATCGCGACTCCAGAAAAGGGTGCAGAATCTGCTCCTTCTGCAGTTGATGGGGATCGATGTCACGGAGGACATCCGCGAAGTGAGGGGCCAGCAAGCCTCGCTTTTCGCCGCGGAGGCCTCCAGGATAATCTTCCGGTCCAGGGTTCGCTCCGTGGAGCAGGATGAGACGTGCTCGTGTTTCTTCTTTCAGAAGGTGCACAAAGAGAGCTCTGTGCTTAGCCGGCTGAAGGAGGACGACGGCTCGGTGACATCGTCTCGGCCGACATTTTGAGGATCAGCAGATCCTTCTATGCCGGACTGTACGACACGAAGCCAACGGACAGCATGGCCTCCGAGTCGTTCCTGTCATCTATCACGGAGGTCTTAGACAACGGCATGAGGGAGTGGCTGGACCGGTCGATATCCCTGGACAAGCTGACCAGAGCCCTCAAGTCCTTGGAGAGGAATAGGACTCCCGGGAGCGACGGCTTACCGGTCGAGCTGTATTCCACTCTGTGGGACCTGGTCGGCCAAGACCTCCTGGAGGTATACGATAGTGCGCTTCGGGCAGGGGAAATGTGCAAGTCCATGAGGAAGGGCATCATCACCCTCATTTACAAGATGAAGGGGGAAAGGGAAGAAATTAAGAATTGGCGTCCCATTTCACTTTTGAACGTGGACTACAAAATCCTGGCCAAGGTCATAGCCAACCGGGTTAGGTCTGTCCTGGAGTCGGTGATTCACCCTGACCAAACCTGTGCTGTGCCGGGCAGGAAGATCGCTGAGAGCCTTGCGCTCATCAGGGATACAATCGCCTACGTACAGGACAGGCAGGTGGACACCTGCCTCGTCAGCCTGGACCAGGAGAAGGCCTTCGAAAGGGTCTCTCATGCTTACATGAGGGACGTCCTCTCCAAATTGGGGTTCGGGGAGGGCATCCGCAATTGGATCCTGCTCTACACCAACATCGTTAGCGCAGTCTCGATCTGATAGGACAGTTTTCCCATCAGATCTGGAGTCAGGCAGGGCTGCCCGCTCTCTCCTGCCTTGTTCATGTGCTGTGTGGAGCCCTTCGCAGCATCCATCAGGAAGGATGTGAGCCTGAAGGGCGTGACTATCCCAGGCAGCGGAGGCCTTCAGGTCAAGACCTCCCTGTACATGGACGATGTCGCCGTCTTCTGCACCGATCGTCGGTTGGTGAGTAGACTATTGGACATCTGCGGCCAGTTTGAACTGGCCTCGGGTGCCAAAATCAATAGGGGTAGGAGCGAGGTCATGTTCTTCGGGAACTGGGATGACTGCTCCCTCATCTCCTTCACCGTCAGGACAGACTACCTGAAGGTGCTGGGTGTTTGGTTTGGTGGAGCTGGGGCGTGCGCTAAGACTTGGGAGGAGCATATCACCAAATTGAAGCAGAAGCTGGGCAGGTGGATGCTCCGGTCCCTCTCCATCGCGGGTAAGAACCTGGTTGTCAGGTGCGAGGGGCTTTCGGTACTGTTGTACGTGGTGCAGGCCTGGCCTATTACCTGGACCTGCGCCGCTGCGGTCACCCGGGCCATCTTCCACTTTATTTGGGGGTCGAGGATGGAGCGGGTCCACAGGCACACCATGTACAAAGACCTGGAAAAGGAGGGAAGGGGCGTACCGAACGCCACCCTCGCCCTGACGGCTACCTTTGTGTGCGGCTGCATCAAGCTGTGCGTAGATCCTCAGTACGCAAACACCATGTGTCACTACTTACTGAGGTTCTACCTGTCCCCAGTGTTGCGAAGGATGGGCCTGGCCTCGTTGCCACGGAACGCTCCGAGTAGTTGGACCATTCCGTACCACCTGTCCTTCGTGGAGAAATTTTTGAAAGGAAACACCTTTGACCACAAGGCCGTCAGGCAGTGGTCAGCACGTAGTATCCTTAGGACCCTTCGGGAAAAGGAGAGAGTGGATCCTGTCGTGTGGTTCCCCATGCAGACTGCCAAAGTTGTTTGGCAGAATGCCTCATCGCCAGGACTTTCAAACAAGCACAAGGACATTGCTTGGCTGGCGGTGAGAGGGGCTCTGCCAGTGAGATCCTTTATGCATGCCCGGAATCTCTGCGCCACCGCACACTGCCCTCGAGGTGGCTGCGGGGGGGACGAGACTGTCTGTCACCTTCTTCTGGAGTGTGCCTATGCGCAGGAGGTCTGGAGGGGGATGCAGTGGTATTTGTCGAGGTTCGTCCCGAGCAGCTCCATGACGCGGGACTCCGTGCTATACAGGCTGTTTCCTGGGACGCACACAGAGACGAACATCAACTGCACCTGGAGGACCATCAACGCGGTGAAAGGCGCTCTTTGGTCTGCCCGCAACTTGCTGGTCTGCCAGCTGAAAGAACTGACCCCGACCGAGTGTTGCAGACTGGCGCACTCCAAGGTCCAGGACAACGTGCTGAGCGATGCGCTAACGCTTGGGGCAGCTGCCGCCAAGGCGCAGTGGGGAAAGACCACGGTATGAAACCCCTCGTCCAGAATAGAAAAAAGGGCCCTATCTGGTAACTGGGGCCAGCTGGTGCCTTCCCCAACTGGTCAGGGGGCCAACTGGGACTGTGCAGGGTGACGACTGCCGGGGTACTTTCTTTGCTTTGTTTTTTTTTCTTCTTTGTTTTTTTTCCTTTAGTTGGTGTACGTACCCCCTGGGTAACCCAGAGTGGCTTACATGACTGGGTAGGTGTATAAATATGTTTTATTTTTTGTATATCTTATGAATAAAGTATATTTTTACAAATTAAAAAAGCGACAATGTCTGAAAACTAACCTTCCAGCTCAGCGAGCAATATCACATCCAGAACCTCAACCTGAGCTACAAATCTTCTCAAAACTCGCTAGCTTCTTACAATGTATTTCAGCTGTGCCTGGTTACATCAGAATGCAAGGAATTGGACTGAGATTAGACCATTCGGCCTGTTCCACCATTCAATAAGAACATGGTTGATCTTTTTGAGGGCTCGGCTCCACGCATCCACATGCTCACCATAACCCTTCATTCCCTTACTGTAGAAAAATCTATCTTTGCCTTGAAGACATTCAATGAGGTAGCCTCAACTGTATCACTGGGCAGGGAATTCCACAGATACATAACCCTGTGAGCCAAGAAGTTCCTCCTCAACTCAGTTACTCTGCCACTTTGTCCTACAAGCAACTGCAAAGTGCATAATGAAAATGTATTTGGATGACGTGATTGTCAGGATTATGTAGTTGGCTATGTGTGCAAGTCCTGAGACAGAGGTGTGAGGTTTGCTACTGTGTTAATCTGTGAGGATATGGCAAAGTAATGCATATTTGATAAGAAACCTGACAAATGGTCATTATAGATAATAAAGTGTGAGGCTGGAGGAACATAATGGTCATTATAGGTGAGTGATGGGGGTTTGGTCCATAGCACACTGTTGAGTTCATGAGATAACACAGTGTGGAGCTGGAGGAACACAGCAGGCCGGCCTCCATCACAGGAGCAGGAAAGTTGAGATTTTGGGTCGGGACCCTTCTTCACAAACCAGGAGGGGGATGGGACCTCCGAAATAAATAGAGGAGCGGTGGGGTTGGCGAAGGTCGGTGGGATGATGATAGGCGAGTGCAGGTCGACAGTGGTGGGGATTGGTCAGTGAGGTGGGAGGAGCAGACAGGTGGGAGAGGAGATGGACAGGTTGTCAGGCAACAGAGATGGGGATGAGGGGGAAGGTTGGTCATGGGATGAGGCCAGGAATGGAGGTATTTTGAAACTGGTCAAGACCACAGTTAGGCCATTGTGCTGTAGGCTCCCCTCCTCCCTTTGATGTGGTCAGCCTGTTGTATATTTTCAGCATTTTCTGTTCTTATTGCAAAACCCACTCATGACATTGAATACACTCAATCTCTGTACGTACTTTCACAGACAAAGCATCAGAAGCAGCTATCATTATACATGCGTCTGCTTTTCTGCTCAATTAACAATAGCTTAACAGAGTGCTAAATTTCAATGGAATTTTACTTGCTTCCACCATCCTTTTTATTCTGTCCCTTTGATGCTAAATCGTATTTGTAAAACTAATACTAAACAAATGCAGGGGTGATCTGAGCAACTCAAAAGGTTTTTAATAACTGTTCTCCAGTTTTACGAAGAACAATCACAGCTCCTTAGTACTTGAACTATCTACAGAATCTGTAAACTGTTGCAGATTTACAGAGGATGTTAAGATTGCTCTTACAGTGGATCAATAGATCGATCGATCATTCCCAAACTCTAATGCCTTTCACATTTTGAGTATTTGAGCATTGTTCCAATCGAATTCCTTAAAGCAGTCAAGGAAATTTGCACTCTGTAATTCACACAAAGTAATGAGAGCAGTTGGCTCATTGCTGCTTACCTGGTTGGGTGAGAAGAGGCGTGTAAGGAACTTTGGGCTCCAGTGCAGTCATAGGAGGAGGTAGCAGGGGGTTTGCAAAGCTGCGCAGCGGGTGAGTGGGTCGGACACAGGCTGTGGGAATCGTTCTGCTCGGAGCCTCTTCTCCTGAGGGGTGCTCAGGCTGTGTCTGGCTTAACACGGCTGGCTGCTGAAGGTGTGATGTTTGAGCCTCAGGCATGGCTTTCAGGAGGAAAACAACAGTTACATTGAATTATTTTCCATTATATCAAGTCTACAACACAAAAATGTGCCATTTAGCTCAACTGATCAACGCTTGCAATTATATTCCACAGGGACTACATCCAACAGCTTATTATCCAATATTATTATTATACCCTTGTATTCCTTGAGAGTGACAATAAATAAATATTCCAGGACATTCACATACTTTAAAACATTCCCACCTCCATACTGCTGATACTACAATCTCAAAATGATTCATTAACAACACTACTTTATATAACTCTCTGAAGAATGGGGAATGCTACAAGAGATCAATTACATGACTGGCATGGTGCACCATGGGCATAATGTGCCTGATTTTCCAATTAGTGGCAATTACACATGGATTACCAATCCACTCTGACTTTGGTTCTGGTAAAGTGGAACTCTCCATTTCTGACAGGAGATTCCAAACATCGCTCCTTCAGCAATGCGGAATGTACCTGAACCTGAACAGATTCCATGTAGGAGGGGAGGATGGCATTGGAGGAAAATCAAACCACTTTGCCTGTTTCATGGCAGTAGTTGCCATATTCTTCGATTTAAATATCCAGGAGCATAGTGAGCCACTTTCACTGCTCCTGCAGAAGTAAGTACATATGAGTGAGATTACAGTTAAGATGGTAGCATGCCAGCTGGGTAGGATTGTAAGTTAGGGGCCAGGTAAGCAAAATAACTACACAGAGACTGATATCCCATCACATTTATGGCTAGCCAGCTTAGAGTCAGTCCCCTGAACTGAGAACCTGGTTCTAATCACTGCATCCCTCCCCTACTAATTCTGGGGACAGAAACATAGACGATAGGAACAGACCTTCCTGAGAGAGAGAGAGAGAGAGAGAGAGAGAGAGAAAGAAAGAAAGAAAGAAAGAAAGAAAGAAAGAAAGTAGTGGAGACTGGTCAGTGGGAAGGGTGGGGCAGATACTTGAGAAAGAAGATGGACAAGCTGTGTCAGGTCTAGGAAGCAAGGATGAGACGGAGGGTTGGATATGGGATGAGGCCGGGGATGAGGAGTTTTTGAAGATGGTGAATTATATGTTGAGTCCATCGGGCTGTAAACTCCTGAGGCAGATTATGAGGTGTTGTTCCTCCAGTTTGCACGTGGCTTCATTGTGACACTAGAGGAGGCCTGGGATGGACATGTTACCAAGGGAATGGGAGGGGGAGTTAAAATGGTTAGCAACTGGAAGGTGTTGTTAATTATAGTGTATCAACATGTTTCTAAGATCCCTTCCTCTCCCCAGTCCTGAGGAAGGGTGTAAACCCGAAACATTGACTTTCCTGCTCCTCTGATGCTGTCTGACCTGTTGTGTTCCTCCAGCTCGACACAGTAATGACAAATTATTAGATGTAATGTTGAAAGATATGATTAACTGTTACTTGAAAAGGAATGAAATAATCAGGGTCAGTCATCAGGGTTTTGTTAAGGGAAGGCTGTGTAGTACAAACTAAAGAGGGGAGGTGATGGTCAAATGGCATTATCATTGGGCTATTAATCCAGGAGCTCAGCTAATGTTCTGGGGACCTGGGTTAAAATCCCACTATGACAGATAGAACATAGAACATAGAACAGTACAGCACAGAACAGGCCCTTCAGCCCACAATGTTGTGCCGACCATTGATCCTCATGTATGCACCCTCAAATTTCTGTGACCATATACATGTCCAGCAGTCTCTTAAATGACCCCAATGACCTTGCTTCCACAACTGCTGCTAGCAACGCATTCCATGCTCTCACAACTCTCTGCGTACAGAACCTGCCTCTGACATCCCCTCTATACTTTCCACCAACCAGCTTAAAACTATGACCCCTCGTGCTAGCCATTTCTGCCCTGGGAAATAGTCTCTGGCTATCAACTCTATCTATGCCTCTCATTATCTTGTATACCTCAATTAGGTCCCCTCGCCTCCTCCTTTTCTCCAATGAAAAGAGACCGAGCTCAGTCAACCTCTCTTCATAAGATAAGCCCTCCAGTCCAGGCAGCATCCTGGTAAACCTCCTCTGAACCCTCTCCAAAGCATCCACATCTTTCCTATAATAGGGCGCCCAGAACTGGACGCAGTATTCCAAGTGCGGTCTAACCAAAGTTTTATAGAGCTGCAACAAGATCTCACGACTCTTAAACTCAATCCCCCTGTTAATGAAAGCCAAAACACCATATGCTTTCTTAACAACCCTGTCCACTTGGGTGGCCATTTTAAGGGATCTATGTATCTGCACACCAAGATCCCTCTGTTCCTCCACGCTGCCAAGAATCCTATCCTTAATCCTGTACTCAGCTTTCAAATTCGACCTTCCAAAATGCATCACCTCGCATTTATTCAGGTTGAACTCCATCTGCCACCTCTCAGCCCATCTCTGCATCCTGTCAATGTCCCGCTGCAACCTACAACAGCCCTCTACACTGTCAACGACACCTCCGACCTTTGTGTCGTCTGCAAACTTGCTGACCCATCTTTCAATCCCCTCATCCAAGTCATTAATAAAAATTACAAACAGTAGAGGCCCAAGGACAGAGCCCTGTGGAACCCCACTCACCACTGACTTCCAGGCAGAATATTTTCCTTCTACTACCACTCGCTGTCTTCTGTTGGCCAGCCAATTCTGTATCCAAGATGTGGTAATTTAAATTGTTTTCAAAAAAAATCTGGAATTGAGAGTCTGATGATGGCCATGAAACCATTGCTGATTGTTGGAAAGCCAATCTGGTTCACTAATGTCCTTCAGGGAAGGAAATCTGTCATCCTCAACAAGAAGTAACTCCAGGTCCACAGCAGTGGTTGACTCTCAACTGCCCTCTGTAAAGTCCTAGCAAGCCATTCAGTTGTATCAATCTCCACAAAGTCACAAAGAAATTAAACCAGACGGATCACACAAAATTGATCTAGGCACTGGAAAAGCCAACCTCAGAAACAGCCCTGTTGACCCTGCAAACTCCTCCTTACTAACATATGCACAGACTAGTCAAGCAATAGGCCGACACTGTCACTCTCACAGAATCATACCTGATAGACAATGTCTCGCCACCATCCCTATTGTTGGATATGTCCTGTCCAGCTGGCAGGGCAGGCCTAGCAATGGTGGCAGCACAGTGGTATTCAGTCAAGAGGGAGTTTCTCTGGGAGTTCTCAATATTGACTCTCTGTCCCACGAACTCTCATGGCTTCAATTTAAACATGGTCAAGGAAACCTCCTGCTGATTACCACTTACCGTCTTTCCTCAGTTGATGAATTGGTGCTCGTCCATGATGAACAACATTTGGTGGAAGCTCTGAGGATGGGAAGGGCACAAAATGTACTCTGGGTGGGGGATTTCAATGTTCACCACCAACAGCGGCTAGGCAGCAGAAATATTAATTAAGCTGGTTGGGTCTGAGGGACATAATTGCTGGACTGGGTCTGCAAACTTCCCGAGTCGTTCCAGAGCTGCACTCATTCAGGTAAGTGAGGAATATCATATCATACTCCTGACTTCTGCCTTGTAGATGGTGCACATGCTTTGAGGAGTCAGGTGATGAATTGCAGGATTCTTAGCCTCTGATCTGTTCCTGTAATGACAGTATTCATATGACTAGCCCAGTTGTGTTTCTGGTCAATGGTAGCCCCCAGGATGTTGATGATGGAGGATTCAGTGATGGTGATGTCATTTAATGTCAAGGGGCAATGGTTAGATTCTCCCTTGTTGGAGAATGTAGTTGGCTATTATTTATGTGGCATGAATGTTACTTGCAACTTCTCAGTCCAAACCTGGCTATAGTCTAGGAGTTATTGAATTTGGGCATGGGCTGCTTCAGTGCCTGAAATGTTATGAACATTGCGCAGTTATCTGTAAACATCCTCATTTCTGACATTGTGTTGGAGGAAAGGTTATTGAGGAAGAGTTAAAGATGATTGGGCTTAGGACATTATCCTGTGGAACTCCTACAGCGATATCCTGGCGTTGAGATGATTAAACTCTAATAAACATGATCATTTTCCTTTGTGTGAAGTCTGACTCCAACCAGTGGAGAGTTTTTTTCCTGATACCCATTGTTTCCAGTTTCAATGGAGCTCCTTGATGCCACACACAATCTAATGCAGCCTTGATGTCAAGGGCAGTCGCTGTCATCTCACCTATTGGTAACGTACATCAATGATTTCAAGTTAAATGGGGGAGGGTTACTGGGAAATTTGCAGACAACATAAATATTAGCTGGGTAGTTGATAGTGAAGAGGATGACAGTCAACTGCAGAATAATGACAATCATTTTTATCCCATTCCTTTAGAACAGGAAGTATGTGGTGTCATGATAATATCATGTGACCGGTAGCCTAGAGGCCCAGAAAAAGCCCAGGGTATTGGTTTGATTCACCCATCTACAACAGGTGGAATTACAATTCAATCAGTAAAATTTGAAAATAAAAACTCAGCTGATTCACTAATGCCGGTGATAATGGGAACTGCAGATGCTGGAGAATCCAAGATAATAAAATGTGAGGCTGGATGAACACAGCAGGCCCAGCAGCATCTCAGGAGCACAAAAGCTGACGTTTCGGGCCTAGACCCTAGGCCCGAAACGTCAGCTTTTGTGCTCCTGAGATGCTGCTGGGCCTGCTGTGTTCATCCAGCCTCACATTTTATTATCTTTGATTCACTAATGCCCTTTCCTTTATGGAAGTGAAGCTGCCATCCTCACCTCAACTGGCCTACAGCTGACTTCAGGCCCACAGCAATGTGGTTAATTTTAACTCTGCAACGGCCTAGTGAGCTACTTAGTTCAAGAGCAATCAGGGATAGTCGATAAAGAGTGACCTTGTCAGTGATACCCAGATTCCTTAAAGGAATAGAAAATCAACTAGGTGCAACACAGATATAATTTCGTATAAATAGTCAATCAAAAATGGATCCTTACCTGAGCCAAATCCACGATCGACAGTCAGTGTGGGGAATGGCATGGTACGCAATGGAAACTGTGGGTGAGGATATCCACATGTCGGAGATGGCAGGATGCCAGGGTATTGGGCACTCTCCAGTGTCGGAACAGGAATTGCACTTACCACAGCTGCAAACAAGAAGCAAATAAAAATTCACACCACTGTTTGGTCACATTTTGAGTAAACTGAAAACTGTTTGCTTGAGAAAACTACTTGAAATATCGCTGAATGAGACTTAGTTTTCTAATTAAGCTACATTTGTACAATTTGATGAGATTTAAAAGTTAAGTTGCATTTCTTTTAAGTCTGATTAGAAAAAGAGTAACACCGTCAGTTTTCGCTAGAGGACTGTCAAGGGAGATTGTCTTCTGACAAATGAATTGTCCCAAGACACTTTGAAGCTCAGCAGATGAAGGCAGCAGCTTTATAAACATGAGATGCTGTCATTACTCGCATCTGCCTCAACAGTTTTGGGATGTTAAATCATTTAGTAGTTTTATTTGCTTTAAGTTGGAACAGGGTTCATATTTCACAGAACACCAGGTAAAATTGAACAAGGTAGAGGAAAGAAAGGAGGTTCTGAATGGACAGACATAGAATTGTGGAATAACTGAGAAAACCATTGAAAGCAATCGAAAACAATTCCAGTAGGTTTTCCACTTTGGATACAATTAACAATCTGGTGCAATTGGCTTTCTGCTGTGCAGGTACAGCGATTTTCTACAGCGATTTCCCCATAATGCGATTTTCGATAGCGCAGGGTCACACAAGAACCATCGCCTTTAGGAGATCTGCTGTACTCTGCAATGAAGACTGATCAAACAATTTTTTCAATTCCTCTGTCATTTATTGGTTTCCTATTATTTTTACTCCAGCCTTATTCTTTAAAGGGTCTATGTTCAGTTGGTATCTCTCTTCGTGTTTTATACATTTAAAGAAGTTTTTATGGCCTAAATTCATATTGTTTACACATCTACTCTGAAATGTTATCTGCTTTACAAAATTATGAGAGGCATGGGTAGAATGGATAGTCAGAGTCTTTTTTCCAGGGTAGAAATTTCAATTACTGGCGGGTATAGGTTTAGAAAGGGAAAAGGGGAAAATTAAAGGAGATGCGAGGGGCAAGATTTTTACACAGAGGGTGCCTGGAATGCACTGCTAGAAGAGGTGCTGGAAATGGATATAATAGCAATGTTTAAAAGGCATCTTGACAGATACATGATCAGGATGGGAATAGGTGGATAGGGACTATGTAGGGGTGAGAAGGTTTTTAGTTTAGAAAGGTATCATGAGTCAGCACAGGTCGGTAAGCCTAAGGGCCTGTTCTTGTGGTGTACAGATTCTTAGTTCTTTGCTCTTCCTTTTCATTATTCTGGTCTTTTTTTGGTTTTAGATCTTTCCCAGTCTTCTAGCTTACCACTAAACTTTGCCATTTTGTGCATTTTTTTTTTCAATTTTAATACTATCCTTAAATTCTCTCGTTAACACCCTCCTGATCCTCCTTCTTACTTGGGTATATCTTTGCTGTGAGCTGTAAACTATTTTCACAAGACTTGCCAGATGGGTTGCAGAGTATTTGTTAATTCTATATTTATCTAACTTTCTTGCACTTCTATTCGTATGAGTACCAAGCATTCCTGGAATATATTACACCAAGCCAGATATAAAATGAAATTTCTTACAATCTACCCAAATGTGGATCTTGAGATGGGTTCTGAGAAGAATACTGATTATTGCATGAGACAATTCCATTCCCTGTACCACTCAGCTTAATAGGCCATTTATCATCCATTTTCCAAGTGTTCTCATGCTTGAATGCAATATTACTTGAGTGAAAGTGTACAAGTGGAGCAAAAGCAATTGCTTCAGAATATCATCTGATTTAAATTTCAGACAGAATTGATGACGGCCTTTTCGAACATTTCCTGCTGTTAAGCTGTAAAGGTCACGATCACTTCATCTTTGGATTTGCTTTGGATCTTTGATCGTGTTGTGCTGATTCAGAAAACAATAAGAGCCTGGGACGAAATGTTCATCGGCATTTTCAAATTTAAAGTTCTCTTAACTTCAGGGATTTAATTTATTGATCATTTATGCAAAGTTCAGGTCTGCGAGTGCACAATTCATCAGCTGTAAAGTGAGACAGTCACAGACAGGGGGACTAATACAGTGTCTCATTCGCTGAAAGCAAACACTTACTTATCAATTCCTTCAGCTCCTAATTCGCAGAGGAAGGCACTGCTCCACCCTCAGTAGTACAAAACATGCATTTAATAAAATAGGCAAAAAGTCAGCACCAAGCGAGTTAGCCCATGGATTCTGCATATTTTATGCAATTCTATGACATTTGAGTCCTAATTAGAGAAACCAGCTTGAATCGCAAAATATGTAAGTTACTCACGTGAATTGGTGGGCTGTGAATCCATGGGAATCATCAGCTTTGGTCGTGTTCCCCTTCGTGCTCCTAGAGAACGTTCCAGTGTGGACATACTGCTCCCAACTTCATCAGGATCATGACCTTTGGACAAGATAATCAAACTGTACTACCATTGGGTTTGTACAGAATTATGTCTAAGATTCAAAATGCTACACTCATATAACAATAACAACTAATTTCTGTGTTAACTTTCCATGCTAGAAATACCAATGTTAACATGTATAGTGGAATTTGCCCACTAAATATCAAATGCCGGCGTGGTATCCCACCTCTTATGCTAAGTCCTAGGATCTTTCTTATGCACTGTCAAAGTGTAGAACAATCCCTAGTGCATGGGACCATCACTGCTCCAACATAACACTGATAAATATCAGAGTCCAGAAATTGTACTGTCATAGACGCAAAACTCAACTTGAGGGAGCAAACCACATCAGAGTCTTTCTCCTCTTTGATGGGACCACTAATTTTCTTGATGGGCTGAAGATTAATTTTCTGTCTTCATTCATTTACATCTAGAATGGGCTTGAATGTGATTCTGGATTGGTGTATATTGGAGGAAGCTGCCCTGGACTACCTACAGAATCATGCCAAATATGGTTCAGATGAACCTAGTCGTACCTATTGAGTTCA
Organism: Stegostoma tigrinum; assembly: GCF_030684315.1. Lineage (NCBI taxonomy): Eukaryota > Metazoa > Chordata > Chondrichthyes > Orectolobiformes > Stegostomatidae > Stegostoma > Stegostoma tigrinum. The sequence goes on from NC_081354.1 coordinate 156,319,020, forward strand.
GATGTCAGATCCATTGTGAACAAACAGGAGTTGAGCCCATTGAGTTAGGGTTATTAGGGGTAGGCTGGACTAGCTCATTTGTGTTCATTCTGAGTCTGCAGTCTAAGCCTGACAAACAGTTAAAAATTGCAGCCTTTAATCTCCAACTCAATCTCTATTCCACTTAGTCCCATAACTGCAACTTTTGAGATAGACACAGCATCACATTTCCCCCATAAAGCAATGTATTTGGAGGTCAGATACCATGCAAGTGTCGCTAAGCAGCCTTCCTCTTTATCTTAAATAGCTGTTGCTGGGATAAGAGAAATACAAGAGACAGGATAAAATTTTTCGATAGTGAGATATCCAACTGTAACAATTTGGTATCTGTATTCCCAGCTTAAAACTAGTGTGAGATATCAGTTAAATGGATACCTTAAGAAGAATGTCTCTAATCTTAAGGGCACCATTTTACAGTTTTCAGAGACAAATGGACAGAGATATAAAATTCAATCAAAGAAAACACTGATAAAAATCCCCTAACTGCATTTAGTGAAACAAAAGTGAGTTTATTAAATCACTGCAAATCAATAGCCCCTAGCCACACTGCACAACAATTCTATTATTATCAAACAGCAAGTCTTGACTCAAGGTGGTTAAAGTTGCAGGAGAGCTGTTAAAGTTTGCTTTCATAATTATTTCCTTTCAGAACTACTGATCCCAATATTTATGGAGTGACAGGTAGCGAGCAGAGGAGTGTTGTTTTCAGGGGAGAAATCCACAAAAGCCAGGGTGTACTGTCAAATTTAAACAAGTTTAACAGCCAGCCCTCATTATTTTATTATTCTGTTTCTCAGCCAGTCAGGCTGATTTGCTGCTGAGTGGGTGATGTTGATGGTCCCTGAGAATGGGGCTATCAGCACAATGGTGATTTTATTGGATTGGTCATCCAGAAATCCAAACCAACGCTCTAAAGTGATGAATTCAAATCACAGCACAAGAGCCGGGAAATTTACATTCAATTAATTCAAAAAATCAGAAATAAAAAGATATACCTGGATTCAGAATTGTCTGTCCAATAAACAACAGGGGGTGGTTATCGATGGAAAGTATTCAGCCTGGAGCTCGGTGACCTGTGGTGTGCCGCAGGGATCTGTTCTGGGACCTCTGTTCTTTGTGATCTTTATAAATGACTTCGATGAGGAAGTGGAAGGGTGGGTAGTAAGTTTGCTGATGATGCAAAGATTGGAGGAGTTGTGGATATTATGGAGGGCTGTTGTAGGTTGCAAAGCGACCTTGACAGGATGCAGAGCTGGGCAAAGAAGTGGCAGATGGAATTCAACCAGAAAAGTGTGAAGTGATTCCTTTTGGAAGGTTGAATTTGAATGCAGAATACAGGGATAATGGCAGGATTCTCGGCAGTGTGGAGGAACAGAGGGATCTTGGGGTCCACATCTATAGATCCCTCAAAGCTGTCACCCAAGTTGATAGGGTTGTTAAGAAGGTGTATGGTGTGTTGGCTTTCATTGGCAGGGGGATTGAGTTTACAAGCCGCGAGGGCATGCTGCAACTCTATAAAACCCTACTTAGGCCACACTTGGAAAATTGTTGTTTGGTTCTGGTCTCCTCATTATAGGAAAGATGTAGAAGCTTTAAAGAGGGTGCAGACGAGATTTACCAGGATGCTGCCTGGAATGGAGGGCAGGTCTTATGAGGAAAGGTTGAGAAAGCTAGAGCTTTTTTCATTGGAGCGAAGAAGGATGAGAGGTGACATCCTTCGTCAGATGAGGAGACCAAAGTTGCTCACAATGTTCCAGGCGTGGCCTCACCAATGCCCTGTATAATTGCAGCAATACATCCTTGTTTCTGTACTCAAATTCTTTCATTATGAGAACATACAGTTTGCGTCCTTTCCTGATGCTGTACCTGCACGCTTACTTTCAGAGACTGGTGCATGGGATCACCCAGGTCTCTTTGAATATCTACCTCTCTCAATTTACAGCTATTCAACTAATAGTCTGCCTTCATGTTTTTGTTGTGAAAGAGGATAACTTCATATTTATCTGCATTGTACTACATTTACAATGCATTTGCTCACTCACTCTGCCTGTCCAAATCACTCCACAACATCTCTGCATCCTTCTCATAAATAATCATTCCATCCGGCATTGGGTCATTTGCAAATTTGGTGACATTACATTTGGTTCCCTCATTTTAAATCATTAACATAACTTGTGAGTAACTTGGGTCCTACTACAGATTCCTGCATTACCCCAAGAGTCACTGCCTGCTATTCAGAAAAAGACCCATTTATTCTCCCTGATAATAAAATGTGGGGCTGGATGAACACAGCAGGCCCAGCAGCATCTTAGGAGCACAAAAGCTGACGTTTCGGGCCTAGACCCTTCATCCTTATTCTCCCTTTTTGTTTTGTGTCTGCTAACAAATTTTCTATCCATCTCAATCCCACATGATTTAATTTTACAAATTCATCTCTTATAGAACAACCCTTCGGCCCACGATGTTGTACTGAACTTTGACCCTAAACCTAAGGTCTATATAATCTCCAATCCTACCTTATACTATCATCCATATGCCTATCTAACAGCCTCTTAAATGCCCCTAATGAGGCTGACTCCACCACCCTCTCCGGCAATGCATTCCACGGCCCAACCACTCTCTTTTGGCTTTGTCAAAACCCTTCTTAAAGTCCAAATAATATTGGCTCTCCCAATAAACTCTGGTTACATCCTTGACCAATTCTGGTAGATTTGTCAAGCATGATTTCCCTTTTGTAAATCCATGCTGACTGTGTCTGATTCCACCATTGTTTTCTAAGTACTCTGCTATATAATCCTTTGGACTCTAGCATCTTCCTTACTGTTGATGTCAGACTTTGTGGTCTATAATTCCCTGTTCTCTCCCCGCAGCCCTTGTTAAATAGAATGGTTACATTAGCTGTGTTCCATTAGGATAAGCAATGGTGTAGTGGCACAATGAATCCAGACTATTAATCCAGAGACCCAAGTAATGTTCTGGGGACCTGAGTTCAAATACTGCAATGACAAATGGTAGAATTTCAATTCAATAATAATCTGGAAATAAGGGTCTAATGATAAACATAAAAATAATAACGTCCTTTAGGAAAGAAAACTGCCATCCTTGTCTGATTTGGTCTGGCCTACCTGTGACTCCAGACCCACAGCAATGTCATTGACTCTTAACTGCCCTCACAGCAATTAAGGATGAGCAATAAGTGCTGATCCAGCTGGTGATGCCCACATCCCGTAGATGAATCTTTTTAAAAATTCTGCAGGAACTGTTGAAGTGTCTAAAGAATTTTGGAAGATGATCACCAATGCAACCATTATTTATAAGGCCGCTTTGTTAAGTTGTGTTATATTGGTGCTTCCTTTGGAATCAGGAATTGTAAACTAGGTAGACAAATGGTAAATCTGAATAGAAACACTTGATTTACAATACTCACACCTCCACGCCCTCCAGTCACCTGACCAGCTCTTTTAAAAGGCCAGCATCACCAGCTACACACCTAACACTCTGGAATGTAGATTATCAGACTCTGAGGATTTATCAGCCTTCAAACCTACCAACTTCTCCAACACCATTTTTCTACTAACACGGATTGGTTTCAGTTCCTCCCTTGTTCTAAACCCTGTGTTACACATCCTGACCTCAATGATTACATACTAGGGACAGTTTTATTAACAAGGCAACTTAATAAGTACACTCTCGTCCTCCGGATGTGCATGTCAGAAGAACATGTTTTGGATGGGAAAATCATGAAAAGGCGACAGGATTTTGCAAAAGATGAGTCTCCAATCTAAGAGTGTACATTCATAAAATAAGCATGATAGTAATCTGCGGAAAGATTTCAGACAGTAAGTGTAGTATATTCTGTAGCATTTAATTGTACATAGTCTTACCTGAATGTGAGCCACTTTTGCTTGTTAGCTGGTTCTCCGAGTGGCTGTGACTGACAGGAGTGATATCTTGGCAGCTTTGCTGCATGGGCGAATCTCTTACAGATGGATCTGTGCCTGAGGGCTTCTCAATATTTTTCATCTCCATTTCTTCATGATGTATCCAAAGGTCTGGGGGCCTCAAGTCTTTTTGGCTGCCCTTCCGTTTGCCACCACTGTGTGCTGCCCGCTTTCTGTGATGGGAAGGTAATAAATTGAAGAGAAGGACACAATGAAGCCTTAATTTTACGTCTTGACCATTTAGCTCTGAGATTTGAGAAATTAATGATCATTCTATGTGTCCAAACATTCGGTAACCTATGACCGTTACTAATTTTTTAAACAAAAACAGTGAATGCCATAAAAGTGATGGTAAAGCAAGAGCTCAACAATTTTATTCCAATTGCATTTCCTCTTCTGCTGGAGTATGGTTCATTGGGAGCAGCAGCTTCATTTTAGAGGCCATTCCTGTGTTGTTCCTACATCACCTTTTATATACATGCAAACCAGTCAGTAACATTCACCAGTATTATTCCTAACTGAATGGGAAGTCCTAGGCTGACCGATATTAGAAACACGAACAGCAGTTGTGGTATCCCAGCAAAAACAAATGCTGCGCAAAACACCAACTGCAATCAGGATCTGAGATTTTCTAAACTCTGTTACTCCTTAGTCAACCTTAACACCCTCTACCTTCTGAATGGCAACTTTCTGTGCAAAATACAACACCAATTAAATTTCATTTCATCCTTTAAAATCTAGTGAATACAGGCTCAAGCAAACTAATTTCTCATCATAGGACTGTCCTACCATCCCCAGTATTAGCTTAGTAAGCCTCTGTTGCATTTCTTCTATGGCTAGTATATGCATTTTTTAGGTAGAAACACTTAAACAGCTCACATTATTCCAGGTGTGGTCTCACCATGGCCCAATATAATTACACAATCATATCCCTAATGTTGAACTCAAATTATCTTGCAATGAAGTCCAATTGACCAGTTGCCATCCTAATGGACAGCTGTACTTATCTGTCTATTTGAGTTGACTAATACTCATAGATCCAAAAGGGTTCTTGTGGCACAGTGATAGCATCCCTATCACTGGGGCAGGAGACTGGGGTTCACAGCCAATCTGCTCCAGAAGTGTGTAATAACATTTATGAACAAGTTGATTAGGAAAAAATGTATATCCACACTTTCCAATACATCTCTATTTAAATTATACTCTTCCTTTCTGTTCTGAAATGTATGGCTTCACATTTAGCCACATTGCACTGTATCAGTCATTTGTCTGCCCACCACAACTAGTCTAAATCACTTTGAAGTCTCCCTGTATCCACATGCTAACTCAAAATTCTGCCCAGTTCTCTGTTTTCAGCACGCTTGGAAATGTTGCATTTGGTTCCCTCATCCAGATCATTTACGTACATCATGAATAACTGGGGCCCAAGAATGGATCCTTGCGGTATCCCACTAATTATTGTGTGTCACTCAGAAAAACGATCCATTTATGTCCACTTTCTGTTTCCTGTCAACAAATCCTTCGCTAAAGTTAATATATTAACCTCACCCTCTGTTATTTAACTTTCGCCATTAATGTCTTGTGACAGACCTTTTTGAAAGGCTTCTGAAAATCCAACTACCTTATCTTTTCCAATGGCTTCATCCTCAAAACACTCCAACAGATTTATTCAGCATTATTTGCCTTTCATAAACTCATGCTGGTATTGTCCAATCTCATTAATGTTTTCCAAATATTCTGTTATTACATTTTTTAATATAGATTCTAGCATTTTCCCCATTACTGATGCTATGTGCATTGACAGCTATGCCTTCAGCTACCAGCCCATAAACTTCAGAAAGGCCACCCCTAAATCTGTTCACATCTCTTTCTCATTTAAGATGTTCTGTAAAACGTATCAATTTGACCAAGGTTTTAGTCATCAATCCCAATATGTCCTTCATTGGCTTGGTGTTAACTATTATTTGATAATTGCTTAGTGAAGTTCTTTGGACATTTTACCACATTATAGTAAATAAATGCAAGTTGTTGCTGTTGTCATCAGGTTTCAGGAATGATTCAAATGTCAACGCAAGGAACTGTACTACTGTTATGTTAAATCCATTCTGCTCTTGTTCTCTTTGATATTGCAAATATTTTTAATAATTTTTATATTTCTATAGAAGGTTGACAGTGTAAGCCTAGTAACAGCAAATGAGAAAAACACAAATAAAGGATTTGAAAAGTATTCATGAAAAATACTATGTACCAGATATGAATAAATAAGTATATTTTAATAAATGTATATATTTTCATCACATCAGTCAAATGCTGTCAACAGAAATGAGCTGAATTCTAGTAAAATTAAATTCTCACTTAGGAATGCTGTACATAACCCATATTACTTTTCTGATTAGAAAGTGTTTTCAGATTCCTTGATCCAACATAATATTGAAAGAGAAACCTCATCTATTTGTTTGCCCAGTGCCCTTTCCAACCAACCACTGATAGATTTGTGCTAAAAAAAAATTACAGCAGAGGTCTGCAACTGTGAGGTGTCTACATTGTTCTGCCAAGTCTTATTATATCCTGGCCCATTTGAATAAACCTGTGAACTACTTATGATACAGTCACTACTATCCAAAATAATAGGCAAGGAACTGTCATTCAGTATAGGTTAGCACAATATGGTAATCAAAACTAGTTTCAGCCCTAGTTTCAGGATGAAAGTCTCTTCTATCACTCTGCTATAAATATCTTTTAGAAAACAGATTTTTTATGTTTCAACATTGTGGACATAAAACTACAGAAGATATGGTCCTCAAATTGGCAATCTTAGTCAGAAAGGTCACATTGATTTCTTGTTTGCAATTAATACTATTAAAATTAATACTATTACAATCGGATGTCCTTTTCTGACTGAGATTAAGGCATAAGGTTAAGCCAAATAGTACTTTGTCATAATCTGTCCCAGGCAGAATTTTCTTCATTCAATGACCAAGACATCTTTGTGCTGGAATTACTATATGAAATGGATAATAGACTGCTTCTTTCCCTGTCAACTGAAATCCTTCACCTTGATGAATACAAAATACAATCCAATAACATTATTCAACATTTGGCTGCTCACCAGCACCTTCTGAAGGGCAATTTGGGATGTGCAAGAAATGCCTGCATTTGCAGTAATAATTTCATTCCAGACATCAATGAGAAAAGTTAAACTCTGCATTACGTCCTACAGTATGGACAAATGTCTATATCTGCCCAAACAATCACATCCACCAAACTATCCTTCAATCATACTCAAGAAACTTGGTCAATTTTTCCGACAATACAAGACCACAGTTTTCAGGTGAAACAAAGGCATGTAACGATGCAAAAAAAGGTGAGATGATGTAAGATATGACTTGGTTTGTGTGGAGCATATATGTTGGCATAAACCAGCCAGGCTGAATGGCTCACTCCATGCTGAAATTCCTATGTTGTAACTTTACCGTCATGATGAATGAAAACAGCAAGATCATACTACAATGGGAATTCAACTGTAAACCGTGGATGACTGAGTCACTCATTGAAGTGTCGAGTGACCTCCTTCACAAGTTATAATGAAATGAAATAAAATTGCAAATTAGGCAATAAAATCCAACATACTTTCTTTGCTGTGCTGAAGATCGACGGGTGCAGATAACGGCTACAACAATGATCACTGCAACTGTAACTACACCAATGGAGACCATGATGATCACCAACAGATTACCATTCTTTTGAGGGGTCACACTGCCATGAGGCGGATGCATCTGACCAATTGGAGGCTCTGAAAGAAAGACAATAAATTTTGATAGTAAAAACTTGGGATTGTCCTTAAAATTATAAAGCAATGAATTTATAAAGCATTTTCTTCATTCAATGACTATTTTAACATGCATTATGGCATGAAAAAATCAGAATCCAATTTAGTTAAGAAGCGTTAAGCATTTGATATAAATATCAAATAAGCAGGGAAATGGAATTATGGTACATAACTCTGGAAAATAAGCTGCAGCTTTAAAATTGTACAGTTACAATAGGCAGAAATGGTTTTGCTTAGTACTGAAATAATTTTGCTCCTGCACATTGGTTTTGTGTAATAATAATAAAGATGCTTTGTTCTTTTAGCAATAACAGCACATTCCAAGTCAAAGTCATAGCTGTATTTGGCAAAAAAACATACAAATCGACAAAATTAACTTGGGAACCTAACATGGCTAAAGGCTGATAAATTTCCTGGAACTGATGGGGCGCATTGCCAGGATTTTAAAGGAAGTAGCTACAGAAATAGTCGATGCACAGATTCATTAGATTCTGCAAAAGTCGGCCAGAATTGGAAAGCTGCCAATCAAAAAGGGAGAAAGACCATACAAGCCAGTTCACTTGACACCTGCCATTAGGAATCTGTTGGTCTATTATCAAGGATGTAATGGGAGAATATTTAGAAAGATATAAATGAATAAGAGTTAGCATGGTTTGATGAAGAGTAAATCATCCCTAAAAGATTTCTTAGAAACCTTTGAGAGATAACAAGCAGGACAGAAACAAGAGAACCAACAGATTTCCAAAAGACTTTCATAAGGTAGTGCACATAAAGTTACTTAATAAGAGCCTATGGTTTTGGGGGGACCACATAAGAACCAGGAGCAGGAGGAGGCCATCTGGTCCTTCGAGCCTTCTCCACCATTGTACATGGAGTCTGAACAGATAGAGGAAGCCCTAAATGAGTTTTTTGCTTTGGTTTTCACTAAGGAAAGGGAACTTGTTGTGAATGAGAACTTTGAGGAGCAGGAAAACAGGCTTAAACAGATTGAGATTGAGGAAGTCGATGTGCTGAAAATTTTGGCAAACATTAAGATTGATAAGTCCCCAGGGCTAGATCAGATTTATCCTAGATGCTCCAGGAAGTGAGAAAGGAGGTTGCTAAGCCGCTGGCGAAGATCTTTGCTTCCTCACTCTCCACGGGAGTCGTAACGGAAGATTGGAGGGAGGCAAACGTTGTTCCTCTTTTCAAGAAAGGGAATAGGGAAATCCCTGGAAATTACAGACCAGTCAGTCTTATGTCTGTGGTCAGCAAGGTTTTGGAAAGAATTCTGAGGGATAGGATTTCTGACTGTTTGGAAAAGCATAGCGTGATTAAAGGGAGTCAGCATGGCTTTGTGAGGGGCACGTCATGCCTTACAAATCTTATTGATTCTTTGAGGAGGTCATGAGACAGGTTGATGAGGGTCGAGCAGTGGATGTGGTGTACATGGACTTCAGCAAGGCATTTGATAAGGTTTCCCATGGCAGGCTCATTCATAAAGTCAGGAGGTATGGGATACAGGGTGATTTGGCTGTTTGGATTCAGAATTGGTTGGCTGACAGGAGGGAGAGAGTGGTTGTAGATGGTAAGTATTCTGCCTGGAGGTCAGTGCTGAGTGGTGTCAGACAGGGCTCTGTTCTTGGGCCTCTGCTCTTTGTAGTTTTTATAAATGACTTGGATGAGGGGGTTGAGGGGTGGGTCGGTATGTTTGCTGATGACACAAAGGTTGGAGGTGCCTTTGATGGTATCGAGGGCTACTGCAGGCTTCAGCGAGACATTGACAGTGTGCAGAGCTGGGCTGAGAAATGGCAGATGGAGTTCAACCTGGATAAAAGCGAAGTGATGCATTTTGGAAGGTCAAACTTAAATGCTGAATATAGGATTAAAGGCAGGATTCTCGACAGTGTGGAGGAACAAAGGGATCTTGGTGCTCAAGTGCACAGCTCCCTCAAAGTTGCCACCCAGGTGGATAAGGTTGTCAAGAAAGCACATGGTGCTTTAGGCTTTCATTAATAGGGGGATCGAGTTTAAGAGCCGCGAGGTTATGCTGCAGCTCTACAAAACCCTGATGAGACCACACTTGGAATATTGTGTCCAGTTCTGGTCGCCCTGTTATAGGAAAGATGTAGAGGCTTTGGAGAGGGTGCAAAGGAGGTTTACCAGGATGCTGCCTGGACTGGAGGGCTTGTTTTACGAGGAGAGGTTGACTGAGCTCAGACTTTTCTCTCTGGAGAGAAGGAGGAAGGGAGGTGACCTGATCGAGGTGTACAAGGTAATGAGGGGCATGGATAGAGTCGATAGCCAGAGACTTTTCCCAGGGCATGATTGACTGCCACGAGGGGTCATAGTTTTAAGGTGTTAGGAGGAAGGTATAGAGGAGACGTCAGAGGGAGGTTCTTCACCCAGAGAGTTGTGAGCGCATGGAATAGTTTACCAGTGGTAGTCGTGGAAGCAGAGTCATCAGTGACATTTAAGCAACTGCTGGACATACGTGGACAGCAGTGAATTGAGGGGAATGTAGGTTAGGTTATTTTATTTTTGGATTAGGATTATTCCACGGCACAACATCGTGGGCCGAAGGGCCTGTACTGTGCTGCACTTTTCTATGTTCTATGTTCTATGTTCTATTCAATAAGATCGTGGTTGATGTTTTCATGGCCTCAGCTTGACTTACCCACCCTCACACCATAACTCTTAATTCCTTTACTGTTCAAAAAATATCTATCTTGGCTTTAAAAGCTTTCAATGAGGAAGCCACAACTATTTCACTGGGCAGGAAATTCCTCGGAATCATAACCCTTTTGGAGCAGAAGTTCCTCCTCAATTCAGTCCTAAACCTGCTCTCCCTTATTTTGAGGTTATTCCCTCTTGCTCTAATTCAACCTACCAGTGGAAACAACTTCCCTGCTTCTATCTTATCTATTCCCTTCATAATTTTTTACTTTTCTATAAGATCCCACCCACCTCGTTCTTCTAAATTCTGATGAATATAAAGCCAGCCTATTTAGCCTCTCTGCATAAGCCAACCCTGTTAACTCTAGAATCAACCTCATGCAACCTCTCCACACCCTCCGTTGCCAGTATATTCCCTCTCAAGGAAGGAGACCAAAACTGCACACCTCACCAGTGCCCTAAGCAGCTGTAACATAACCTCCCTTCGTTTTAACTCAATCCCTCCAGTAATGAAGTACAAAGCTCCATTTTCCTACTTAACTACCTGCTGCACCTGCAAACTAACCTTCTGTGAGTCATGCAAAAAGATACACAGGTCCCTCTGCACATGAGCATGCTGCAATTTTTTACAATTCAAGTCATAGTCCTTCTTACCACCAAAATGGATGGCTTCATATTTATCAACACTGAATTCCATCTGCCAGATCTTGCCCACTCACTTAAACTGTCTAGATCCCTTTCAGATAATTCAGTACACATTGCTGTACCATTCATCTTAGTGTCATCCGCAAAGCCAAATCATCTATGTAAATTATAAACAATTGTGGTCCCAGGCACACAATTAATCACTGTTGACCAATCAGGAAAGCACTCGTTTATTTCCACTCTTTGCTTCTAGTTAATTAACCAAATCTTGATCCATGCCAATAAATTGCCAATAACTTCATGCACCGTATCTCTTGCAGCAGCCTTTTGCACAACACCTTGTCTGATGCCAGATAATAAAGTGTGAAGCTGGATGAACACAGCAGGCCAAGCAGCATCTCAGGAGCACAAAAGCTGATGTTTCGGGCCTAGACACTTCATCAGAGAGGGAGATGGGGTGAGGGTTCTGGAATAAATAGGGAGAGAGGGAGAGGCGGACCGAAGATGGAGAGAAAAGAAGATAGGTGGAGAGGAGAGTATAGGTGGGGAGGTAGGGAGGGGATAGGTCAGTCCAGGGAAGACGGACAGGTCAAGGAGGTGGAATGAGGTTAGTAGGTAGGAAATGGAGGTGCGGCTTGAGGTGGGAGGAAGGGATGGGTGAGAGGAAGAACAGGTTAGGGAGGCACAGACAGGCTGGGCTGGTTTTGGGATGCAGTGGGGGGAGGGAACGAACTGGGCTGGTTTTGGGATGCGGTGGGGGAAGGGAAGATTTTGAAGCTTCTGAAGTCCACATTGATACCATTGGGCTGCAGGGTTCCCAAGTGGAATATGAGTTGCTGTTCCTGCAACCTTCGCGTGGCATCATTGTGGCACTGCAGGAGGTCCATGATGGACATACCATCTAAAGAATGGGAGGGGGAGTTAAAATGGTTTGCGACTGGGAGGTGCAGTTGTTTATTGCGAAGCGAGCGGAGGTGTTCTGCAAAGCGGTCCCCAAGCCTCTGCTTGGTTTCCCCAATGTAGAGGAAGCCCCAACGGGTACAGTGGATATAGTATACCACATTGGCAGATGTGCAGGTGGACCTCTGCTTAATATGGAAAGTCATCTTGGTGTATGGGATGGGGGTGAGGGAGGAGGTGTGGGGGCAAGTGTAGCACTTCCTGTGGTTGCAGGGGAAGGTGCCGGGTGTGGTGGGGTTGGAGGGCAGTGTGGAGCAAACAAGGGAGTCATGGAGACCGTGGTCACTCCGGAAGGCAGACAAGGGTGGGGATGGAAAAATGTCTTGGGTGGTGGGGTCGGATTGTAGATGGCGGAAGTCTAATGTCTAACCTTGTCTAATGCCTTTTGGAAATCCAGAGACATCAGATCTAATGGGTCCCCATTGTCCACCACACTTAGAATGTCTTCATAGATTTCCAGCAAATTAGTCAAGCATGACTTGCTTTTCATGAACCCATTAAATAGATATAGGAATGACTAACTGACAGAAGACAGAGAGTTGGAGTAAAGGGCTCAACCTTTCACTACTGGAGTGTGACACTGATCAGTGCTGGAACTACAATTAATTATAATTCACTCTTATGACTTGGATAACAGAGCTGAACATTCTATAATCAAGCCTGCAGCTGACACAAAAATAAGGAAAGTAGTAAGGATGAGACAAAGAATGCAAATGACAATTTTTTTGGCAGATGAAATATATGTCGGAAATTTCAGCCATGCACTTTTGCGGGAACAGTCGAAGAGCTGAACATTATTTGTATGCAGAATGGCTATAGAAAGCTGTGGCATGGAAGAATTTGGGGTTCTTGTGCATGGATCACAAAAGGCTAGCATCCAAGTTCAAAAAGTAGGAGGGAAGACAAATGGAGTTAGCCTTTACTTTAAATGGAATGGAGTATAAAGCTAGGAAAGTCTAAAATGATACATTGCACTAATCTGAACACATCTCGAAAATTGTGCACAGTGTTGGTGCCTTTATCTAGGGGAAAGTAAAAAGGCATTGCAGGAAGTACAAAGAAGATTCACAATGTTGATTCTAGGTATGGAGGCACTGTCTGATGAAGAGATGTTGATAAAGTTGGGCCAGCACTCCAGAACAATGAGAGGATAATTTGGTGAACAAGATATTTAGCTGCTCAGATTTAAAAAAAACAACACTGTAGATGTTGGAAATGGAGATGACCACAGAATGCTTGATGGTAAAACTTTTCTTCAGAACTGCATTGTCGGCTTTGGTTGATTTGATTTATTTATTGACACATGTATTTTGTTAGAAGTACAGTGAAAAGTGTTGCACAGTTGCCATTCTCCAGCGCCATCTTGAAATGCAGAAAAATAAACCAAAACATAGAATGTGAAGACAGAAAATAAAGAAATGTTCAACTTTATAAGGATAATAAAATGTGGGGCTGGATGAACACAGCTGGCCAAGCAGCATCTCAGGAGCACAAAAGCTGACGTTTTGGGCCTAGACCCTTCATCAGAGAGGGGGATGGGGTGAGGGTTCTGGAATAAATAGGGAGAGAGGGGGAGGCGGACCGAAGATGGAGAGAAAAGAAGATAGGTGGAGAGAGTATAGTTGGGGAGGTAGGGAGAAGATAGGTCAGTCCAGGGAAGACGGGCAGGTCAAGGAGGTGGGATGAGGTTAGTAGGTAGATGGAGGTGCGGCTTGCGGTGGGAGGAAGGGATGGGTGGGAGGAAGAACCGGTTAGGGACGCAGAGACAGGTTGGACTGGTTTTGGGATGCAGTGAGTGGAGGGGAAGCGCTGGGCTGGTTGTGTGGTGCAGTGGGGGGAGGGGACAAACTGGGCTGGTTTAGGGATGCAGTTGGGGAAGGGGAGATTTTGAAACTGGTGAAGTCCACATTGATACCATTAGGCTGCAGGGTTCCTAGGCGGAATATGAGTTGCTGTTCCTGCAACCTTCGGGTGGCATCATTATGGCACTGCAGGAGGCCCATGATGGACATGTCATCTAGAGAATGGGAGGGGGAGTGGAAATGGTTTGCGACTGGGAGGTGCAGTTGTTTGTTGCAAACTGAGCGGAGGTGTTCTGCAAAGCGGTCTCCAAGCCTCCGCTTGGTTTCCCCAATGTAGAGGAAGCCACACTGGGTACAGTGGATGCAGTATACCACATTGGCAGATGTGCAGGTGAACCTCTGCTTAATGTGGAATGTCATCTTGGGGCCTGGGATAGGGGTGAGGGAGGAGGTGTGGGGGCAAGTGTAGCATTTCCTGCGGTAGCAGGGGAAGGTGCCGGGTGTGGTGGGGTTGGAGGGCAGTGTGGAGCGAACAAGGGAGTCACGGAGAGAGTGGTCTCTCCGGAAAGCAGACAGGGGTGGGGATGGAAAAATGTCTTGGGGGGTGGGGTCGGATTGTAAATGGCGGAAGTGTCGGAGGATGATGCGTTGTATCCGGAGGTTGGTGGGGTGGTGTGTGAGAACGAGGGGGCTCCTCTTGGGGCGGTCGTGGCGGGGGCGGGGTGTGAGGGATGTGTTGCGGGAAATACGGGAGACGCGGTCAAGGGCGTTCTCGATCACTGTGTGGGGAAAGTTGCGGTCCTTGAAGAACTTGGACATCTGGGATGTGCGGGAGTGGAATGTCTTATCGTGGGAGCAGATGCGGCGGAGGCGGAGGATTAGGGAATAGGGGATGGAATTTTTGCAGGAGGGTGAGTGGGAGGAGGTGTATTCTAGGTAGCTATGGGAGTTGGTGGGCTTGAAATGGACATCAGTAACTAGCTGGTTGCCTGAGATGGAGACTGAGAGGTCCAGGAAGGTGAGGGATGTGCTGGAGATGGTCCAGGTGAACTGAAGGTTGGGGTGGAAGGTGTTGGTGAAGTGGATGAACTGTTCGAGCTCCTCTGGGGAGCGCCGATACAGTCATCAATGTACCGGAGGAAGAGGTGGGGTTTGGGGCCTGTGTAGGTGCGGAAGAGGGACTGTTCCACGTAACCTACAAAGAGGCAGGCATAGCTGGGGCCCATGCGGGTACCCATGGCCAACCCCTTAGTCTGTAGGAAGTGGGAGGAGTCAAAAGAGAAGTTGTTGAGGGTGAGGACGAGGTCGGTAGGCGGATGAGGGTGTCGGTGGAGGGGGACTGGTCTGGCCTGCGGGACAGGAAGAAGCGGAGGGCCTTGAGGCCATCTGCACGCGGAATGCAGGTGTATAGGGACTGGACGTCCATGGTGAAGATGAGGTGTTGGGGGCCAGGGAATTGGAAGTCCTGGAGGAGGTGGAGGGCGTGGGTGGTGTCACGGACGTAGGTGGGGATTTCCTGGACCAAAGGGGAGAAAATGGAGTCCAGATAGGTGGAGATGAGTTCGGTGGGGCAGGAGCAGGCTGAGACGATGGGTCGACCAGGGCAGGCAGGTTTGTGGATTTTGGGAAGGAGATAGAAACGGGCCGTGCGGGGTTGGGGAACAATGAGGTTGGAGGCTGTGGGTGGGAGGTCACCTGAGGTGATGAGGTCGTGAATGGTGTTGGAGATGATGGTTTGGTGCTCGGGTGTGGGGTCATGATCGAGGGGGCAGTAGGAGGTGGTGTCGGAGAGTTGGCGTCTGGCCTCGGCGATGTAGAGGTCAGTGCGCCATACTACCACTGCGCCACCCTTGTCTGCAGGTTTTATGGTGAGGTTGGGGTTGGAGCGGAGGGAGCGGAGGGCTGCCCGTTCTGCGGGGGAGAGGTTGGAGTGGGTGAGAGGGGTGGAGAGGTTGAGGCGGTTAATGTCTCGACGGCAGTTGGAGATGAAGAGGTCGAGGGTGGGTAGGAGGCCTGGGGGTGGTGTCCAGGAGGAGGACTTGTATTGGAAGCGGGTGAAGGGGTCAGTGGAGGGAGGGTTACGTTCCCGGTTGAAGAAGTAGGCATGGAGGCGAAGACGGCGGAAAAACTGTTCTATGTCCAACCGTGACTGGTATTCGTTGATGTGTGGTTGTAGGGGGCCAAAGGTGAGCCCCTTACTAAGGACTGACCGTTCGTCCTCAGTCAGTGGGAGGTCTGGGCGGATGGTGAAGATGCGGCAGGGTTCAGTGTGGCTGTCTTCCCTGGGGTTGCTGGCTGTGGAGGTTGTGGGCGGAGCGATGAAGTCGTCGGCCGTGGGCGGGGTTCCGTCGGCCGTGGGCGGGGTTCCGTCGGCGGTTGGAGGATCGGGATGGGTGGCAGCAGCTGCGGTGAGGGTGGTGTGTGAGGTGTTGTAC
This sequence comes from Stegostoma tigrinum, assembly GCF_030684315.1. Classification (NCBI taxonomy): domain Eukaryota; kingdom Metazoa; phylum Chordata; class Chondrichthyes; order Orectolobiformes; family Stegostomatidae; genus Stegostoma; species Stegostoma tigrinum. The sequence goes on from NC_081354.1 coordinate 156,335,326, forward strand.
CTGGAAGTGGAGGTGGTGACTGCAGCAGCGGTTCCGGAAGTTCTGTGGCCGGCGGAGGCGGATGTGACGTCATCGGTGGGATTTCCGGCCGTGTCCTCATGTTCAATGGCGGCGGGTGCATGGTGGGGGAGGGGCAGGGACAGACTCGGGATTTGGGAGGCGCAGGAATGCTGTTGTGGGAGGCAGGGGCCAGTGAGTTGGTTGTACTTACGATGTTTCGTGTCCAGTAAAGCTGAGTGAAACTGGGTATTCAGTCTGGGGATCCTGCGGAGGATAAAAAACAGCAGGGATCCTTTGCAGGTTTGGGAGAGGGAGGCTCTGAGCTGGGGCAGGTTGGATTGCAGTGCCTGGAGGTGCCGGCGTATGGCTGCGAGTGTCTGTTTCAGGAGTCGCAGGGAGAAACGCTTCTGAAGGGTCTGAATATTCTGGGTGTAGAGGTGGTCACGGTTGGAGCCAAATTGGGAAGGCTGGAATGTAGACTGTAGTCCCTTGGGGATAATCTGGTTCCGTAGGCAGGTGCTGAGGAAGGTGATGTGGCTGTGGTACCTGGTTTGCTTCAGGACATGGTCGAGCAGTTTCAAGGCCGAAGAGATTACAAGAGAGTTGCAATGGGAGAGAGATTCCCTGAGGTTGGTCCGGAGGGAGGAGGGTAACTTCTTCAGGTTAGGCATCCCTGGAAGAGGCTTCGCAGTGAGGTTAAAATAGTATCAGAGATAATGGGAACTGCAGATGCTGGAGAATTCCAGGATAATACAATGTGGGGCTGGATGAACACAGCAGGCCAAGCAGCATCTCAGGAGCACAAAAGCTGACGTTTCGGGCCTAGACCCGTCATCAGAGAGGGGGATGGGGTGAGGGTTCTGGAATAAATAGGGAGAAAGGGGGAGGCGGACCGAAGATAGAGAGAAAAGAAGATAGGTGGAGAGAGTATAGGTGGGGAGGTAGGGAGGGGATAGGTCAGTCCAGGGAAGACGCACACCAGTCCAACCTGTCTCTGCCTCCCTAACCTGTTCTTCCTCCCACCCATCCCTTCCTCCCACCCCAAGCCCCACCCCCATCTACCTACTAACCTCATCCCACCTCCTTGACCTGTCCGTCTTCCCTGGACTGACCTATCCCCTCCCTACCTCCCCACCTATACTCTCTCCACCTATCTTCTTTTCTCTCCATCTTCGGTCCGCCTCCCCCTCTCTCCCTATTTATTCCAGAACCCTCACCCCATTCCCCTCTCTGATGAAGGGTCTAGGCCCGAAACATCAGCTTTTGTGCTCCTGAGATGCTGCTTGGCCAGCTGTGTTCATCCAGCCCCACATTTTATTATCCTGGAATTCTCCAGCATCTGCAGTTCCCATTATCTCTGATACTACTCACCTTCAACTTTATAATTCTTCTTCTTAAATGCATAGTCATGGGCCTAGATCCAAGTGCTCCTCCACCCTAATGCTGAAACTGTAACCAATACAAAACAGTTGGCCAGTCTAATGTCCCTTCGTTGCATGTCACCACTGCTGGAATGATGATGTCATGCATTGGCGTCATCCGCTCTCCACTGACATCACTGCCATCATGAGTCCTCGCTGGGCTGGCCTTGCAATACCATTGGCACTGATACTAATGATGCTGGCTCTTGCACTGCACCCAACTTGACTCCATCTTCTGGGCTAACTTCCCTGACGTAGCCACCAACAAAGCTGTCGGGTCCACATCGGGTGCAAACCTGACTCCACACTGCAGTCCAACCTCACCAACACAGGAGTTGGGTCCCAGGCTGGGCCCAAACTTGATTCTGCTGCTGCCAGGAACCCAAATACTCATGTCCAGCACTACAAGTCTGTGCTGGACCCACCTTGCTGCTGCCAATGTCATTGCTACCCAAATAGGAAGGTAAGTAAAATTAAAATGTAAAGAGAAAAACAAGTGAAGAAAAGTGGACAGAGTGGACAAGCCCCAGGCTCAGGAGCCCGAATGCTACCTGAGCTCCATAACTTACTGAATAATAATCTGGTAAAGTCTACAGCATTAACGTATCATTTTGCTCTACTGTTACTTATCTTCTATTTTAAGTTTCTTTTAGGTTGCATTATCCTTTATTTCTCAAGTTAGAGTTTCGCTTTTTGAGGGATCTTCCAGCAAAGTTGCATGGGTAGAATTTAGAAATAAGAAAGAGACGATCATCTTAATGGGATTGTACTATAGGCCAACCAATAATCAGGGGGAAATTGTGAAGCAAATTCATAGAGAGATGTCAGATATATGCAATAATAGGAATTTAATAGTAAAGGATTTTAATTTTCCAAATGACTGGGATTATCGTAATGTTAAGAGCTTGAATGGTGAGGAATTTGTTAAATGTGTTCAAGAAAATGTTCTTTATCAACATGCGGATGTACCTATTAGAGAAAGAGTGAAACATGATCTTCTCTTAGGAAGTAAGACAGGTCAAGTGACTGAAGTGTTGGGAGAAGAACATTTTTGGGAGCAATGATCATAATTCTATTAGCTTTAAACTAGTTATGAAAAAGTATAGGCCTTTCATAAAAGTTAAAGTGCTTAATTGAAGCAAGGCAAATGTTTGAGACAGGAACTTTCAAAATCTCAGCAGGTCTGGCAGCATCTGTGAAGGAGAAAACAGAGTTAATGTCTGGGTCCAGTGACCCTTCCTCAGAACTGATGGGAGCTGGGAAAGTTTATATCCAGAGAAAAGGGGAGGTGAATGGTGCAGGGAGTAAACAATAGGATAGAGCCTAAAGAGCGAAAAGAGCAGATGGACACACCGTTGATAACAATCAGGCTGGGAGGGTGAACAGTTGTTAGTAGGGATTATCAGTGATTAATAACAAGAGGCATGTAATTTTGGGCCCCACACCTCAGGAAGGACGTACAGGCGCTGGAACGTGTCCAGCGGAGATTCACACGGATGATCCTTGGAATGGTAAGTTTAACGTACGATGAACGGCTGAGGATCCTGGGATTGTATTCATTAGAGTTTAGAAGGTTGAGGGGAGATCTGATAGAAACTTACAAGATAATGTATGGTTTAGAAAGGGTGGACGCTGGGAAGTCATTTCCGTTAGGCGGGGAAACTGGGACCCGTGGGCACAGCCTTAGAATTAGAGGGGGTAAATTTAAAACGGAAATGAGGAGACATTTCTTCAGCCAGAGAGTGGTGGGCCTGTGGAATTCATTGCTACAGAGCGCAGTGGAGGCCGGGACGTTAAATGTCTTCAAGGCAGAGACTGATAAATTCTTGATTTCACAAGGAATCATGGGCTACGGGGTGAGTGCAGGGAAGTGGAGTTGAAATGCCCATCAGCCATGATTAAATGGTGGAGTGGACGCGATGGGCCGAACGGCCTTGCTTCCACTCCTATGTCTTATGGTAATGGCAGCCTATGTTATAACAAGACCTGGTGTGTCAGGTAGGGGGCTAGGACATGGGAGAGTTTAGGCCCTAAAATTATTAAACTCAATATTGAGTCTGGAGGGCTGCAGTTCCCAAATGGAAAATGAAGTGTTTTTCTTCCAGCTTGCATCGAGCTTAGCTGAAACACTTCAGCAATCCGGAGACAGAGATGCTGGCCAGGGAACAGGGTGGTGTGTTAAAGTGGCAGGCAACAGATAGTTCAGGGTTTTTTTTTGCGAGGAGGGTGCTGATAAGGGTGGCGCTGTTGCGTTCTGGTGTATTGACCTCTACCTTGCAGAGGCTAAGCGCCAACTCTCTGACACCTCCTCCTACCTGAGGAGTATAAAGGCCTCTTTAAGCTCAATGATGTCATCTATGCATTGAACATCAAGAGATGGAAGAGACACCAAATGAATACTTCACATCAGTTTTTACTGTGAAGAACGAAATGGAGGTTGGAAAACTTGCCAAGGAAAGGGCTGAGCAGGGAGAATCAGCATGGCTTTTGTGCGAGGGAAATCGCGTCTCACTAACTTGATTGAGTTTTTTGTGGAGGTAACCATAAAGATTGATGGTGAGCAGTAGACATTGGTAAATTATTTGATAAGGTTCTGCATGGTAGACTAATTAGGAAAGTTAGATCACAGGGATTCAGGGTGAGCTTGCCAACTGGATACAAAATTGGCTTAACTGTGGGAGAAAGAGGATGGTGGTGGAGGGTTGTTTTTTCTGACTGGAGGCCTGTGACCAGCAGTGTTCCACAGAGATTGGCTTTGGGTTTACTTCTGTTTGTCATTTATATAAACAATTTGGATGAGAATTTAGGAAGCATGGGTAGTAAATTTGCAGATAGCACAGAAGTTGGTACTACAGCGCAGAGTAAAGAAGATTACAAAGATATCTTGATCAATTGGATCAACATGTTGAAGCGTGACAGGTGGAGTTTAATTTGGATAAATTCAAGGTATTCATTTTGGTAAAACAAACAAAGGCCCTGAGTACCATTGCAGAAAAGAGGGGCCTAAGGTTTCAGGAACATAATTTTTGAAATTTGCATCACATGGAGACAGGGTGGTTAAGGAGGCATTTGGCACACTTGTTTTCATTGCTCACACCTTTGAGTATAGGAATGAGATGTCATGATGAGGTTGTATAGGATGTTGGTGAGGCTTCTTCTGGAGAGAACAACAGTTGGGCAAAGTCACAAGTCACAAGACACCAGGTTATAGCCCATAAGGTTTATTTGAAATCACAAGCTTTCAAAGCACTGCTGCTTCATGAGGTGAACAGGCTTCACCCGAAAAAGGAGCAGCATTATGAAAGCTTGTGATTTCAAATAAACCTTATGGGCTATAACCTGGTGTCTTGTGACTTGTGACTTTGTCCATCCCAGTCCAGGTTAGCTTGGGAGAATCAATAGCTGTTAATGGGGACTATTAGTGGCTGACAATGTGAAGGGTGCAGCCCAATGACGAGGCGGCCTGGTATGTGGGGGTGAGGCTAAGGACATGGGAGAAGGTGCCCAGGTCTAAAATGATTGAACTTGATATGGAATCCAGAAGATTGCTGGGTTCCCGGGTGAAAATTGAGATGTTATAGCTTGCACTGAGCTTTGCTAGACCACTGCAGCAAGCCTGAGTCAGAGATGTTGGCCAGGGAACAGGGTGGTGTGTTGAAATGACAGGAAATTGGAAACTTAGTGTCATTTTTTGGTATGCAGAATGCAGGTGTCCTGCACAGCGATCACCCAATCTGTGCTCCATATTCCCAATATAAAGAATTATGGAAACTGCAATTTTCAAGGCACGCTGGTTGTGTCAATGTACCACCAGCTTATTAAAAGAAGCAAATGATGGTGACATGCTTCCTTTACATTTTGAGAAAAGAACATTTGAAGATTGGCATCTAAACACAGAACAGTCAGTGAAAAGCTGGACTGTGTGTTCGACTCCCCTGATAGAAGCAGGAACATCACAGAATTTTAGAAAAAGGCCTTTTGGCCCATTGCGTCTGTACCAGCTCCTGAAAGAGCTACGCTGCTACTTCCACTCTCTGGTTCTATCTCTGTAGCCCTCCAAATTCATGCCTTTCAGACATATATCTATGGCTCTATTTTGAAACCTCCTGTGGAATTTGCTTCCACCATTCTCCCAGGTAGTGTGTTCCAAATCGGAACTACTCTTTGAGTAAAGAAGTTTCTTCTCATCTCACTCCGAACTTTCTTGCTGACAATCTTGGAATTGTAACCCTGAATTACCGACATACCAACTAGAAGCATGGCATTCCAACCGGAATTCCATCAACAAACACATTGACTTGGAGCCAATCTACCATCCCCTGAGAAAAAGAACAGGAAATGACATCACCAACCCAAGGAAACCTAAACAGATAAATAGAAAGCGGGACATAACACCAGCGCTTCGTCAGAGGCTCACTGATGATGTTACCTAGAATGGTGACGAAACGTCTGAAAACTAACCTTCCAGCTCAGCGAGCAAACTCACATCCAGAACTCATTTATATGAATCAATAAATGCAAGAGCCCCGATGCTGATTCTTGGGAGCACCACTTTTAATTTGTCTCCAGTCCGAGAAATGCCCAACTATTTTGCCTCTGTTTCCTTTTTTTTGTCAACTTCTAATCCATATTGACTTTGCTGGAGTGTGTAGCTTTCCTTGTTTGATCTTCACGTGCCCCATTCTATCCTTTGTTAATCTTTTAATGTTAATATGTTTGAAGAATACTTTACTATTTGTTTTAGCACAGCTTGCCATCCTTTCCTCTTGCTTTCTCATAGCCTTCCTTATTCTAACCTTAGCCTCTCTCCTGCATTTGAGATACGCAACCTGATTTCTAAAGCTATAATGCCACATATTTCTTTCTTATTTTCTTGTCAATAGCCTTAGTCATCTGGGGTACTGTAGCCTCGAACATTATTTACTTGTCATGTGAATGGATCTAGCTTTTACCGTATTCATCCCTTTGAAATTCTTCCATTCTTTATCCATTGCTTTATCCCCCAAAATCTGTTTCCAATCAATCTGCTTCAGTTGAAATTTTAGATATCTATAATATGCCCTTTTCCAGTCTGTGGTCTTAATCTTTGACGAAGTTTTAAACTTTTCCACCGTAATATTCAACCATATTATGTTATAGAACATAGATCATTACAGCACAGCACAGGCCCTTCGGCCCTCGATGTTGTGCCGACCTGTCATACCGATCTCAAGCCCATCTAACCTACACTATTCCATGTACGTCCATATGCTTATCCAATGACAACTTAAATGTACCTAAAGTTGGCGAATCCACTACCGTTGCAGGCAAAGCGTTCCATTCCCTTACTACTCTCGGAGTAAAGAAACTACCTCTGACATCTGTCCTATATCTTTCACCCCTCAATTTAAAGCTATGCCCCCCTCGTGCTCGCCGTCACCATCCTAGGAAAAAGGCTCTCCCTATCCACCCTATCTAACCCTCTGATTATTTTATATGTTTTAATTAAGTCACCTCTCAACCTTCTTCTCTCTAATGAAAACAGCCTCAAGTCCTTCAGCCTATCCTCGTAAGACCTTCCCTCCATACCAGGCAACATCCGAGTAAATCTCCTCTGCACCCTTTCCAAAGCTTCCACATCCTTCTTATAATGCAGTGACCAGAACTGTACACAATACTCCAAGTGCGGCCGCACCAGAGTTTTGTACAGCTTCACCATAACCTCTTGGTTCCGGAACTCGATCCCTCTATTAATAAAAGCTAAAACACTGCATGCCTTCTTAACAGCCCTGTCAACCTGGGTGGCAACTTTGAAGGATCTGTGTACATGGACACCGAGATCTCTCTGCTCATCGACACTACCAAGAATCTTACCATTAGCCCAGTACTTTACCTTCCGGTTACTCCAACCAAAGTGCACCACCTCACACTTGTCCGCATTAAACTCCATTTGCCACCTCTCAGCCCAGCTCTGCAGCTTATCTATGTCTCTCTGCAACCTACAGCATCCTTCGTCACTATCCACAACTCCACCGAACTTAGTGTCATCTACAAATTTACTAACCCATCCTTCTACGCCCTCATCCAGGTCATTTATAAAAATGACAAACAGTAGTGGACCCAACACCGACCCTTGCGGTACACCACTAGTAACTGGTCTCCAGGATGAACATTTCCCATCAACTACCCACCCTCTGTCTTGTTTCAGCAAGCCAATTTCCGATCCAAACTGCTATATCTCCCACAATCCCATTCTTCCGCACTTTGTACAATAGCCTACTGTGGGGAACCTTATAGAACGCCTTGCTGTAATCCATACACACCATGTCAACCGGTTTACTCTCATCTACCTGTTTGGTCACCTTCTCAAAGAACTCAATAAGGTTTGTGAGGCACGACCTTCCCCTCACAAAACCGTGCTGACTATCCCTAATCAATTTATTCTTTTCTCGATGATTATAAATCCTATCCCTTATAACCTTTTCTAACACTTTACCAACAACTGAGGTAAGGCTCACTGGTCTATAATTACCAGGGTTGTCTCTACTCCCCTTCTTGAACAGGGGAACCACATTTGCTATCCTCCAGTTGTCTGGCGCTATTCCTGTAGACAATGATGAGTTAAAGATCAATGTCAAAGGCTCTTCAATCTCCTTCCTGGCTTCCCAGAGGATCCTTGAATAAATCCCATCTGGCCCAGGGGACATATCTATCTTCACTGTCTGTAGGATTTCTAATATATCTCCCTTGTGAACGTCAATCCCACCTAGTCTAGTAGCCTGTATCTCAGTATTCTCCTCGACAACATTGCTGTTTTCTAGAGTGAATACTGTTGAAAAATATTCATTTAGTGCTTCCCCTAACCCTCTGACTCCACACACAACTTACCACTACTATCCTTGATTGGCCCTAATCTTACTTTCGTCATTCTTTTATTCCTTAAATACCTATAGAAAGCCTTAGGGTTCACCCTGATCCTATCCGTCAACAAATTCTCATGTCTCCTCCTGGCTCTTCTGAGCTCTCTCTTTAGGTCTTTCCTGGCTAGCTTGTAACCCTCAAGCATCCTAACTGAGCCTTCACATCTCATCCTAACATAAGCCTTCTTCTTCCTCTTGACCAGAGATTCCACCTCCTTCGTAAACCACGGCTCCCACACTCTACAGCTTCCTCCCTGCCTGATAGGTACATACTTATCTAGGACACACAGGAGCTTTTCCTTGAATAAGCTCCACATTTCTAATGTGCCCATCCCCTGCAGTTTCCTTCCCCATCCTATGCTCCCTAAATCTTGCCTGATCTCATCATAATTTCCTTTCCCCCAGCTATAACTCTTGCCCAGTGTTATACACCTATCCCTTTCCATCACTAAAGTAAACATAACAGAATTGTGATTGCTATCACCAAAGTGCTCACCTACTTCCAAATCTAACACCTGGCCAGGCTCATTACCCAGTACCAAATCTAATGTGGCTTCGCCCCTTGTTGGCCTATCTACATACTGTGTCAGGAAGCCCTCCTGTCCACACTGGACAAAAACTGACCCATCTATCGTACTCAAACTATAGTGTTCCCAGTCAATATTTGGAAAAGTTGAAGCCCCCCCTCCCCCCCCCATGACAACTACCCTGTCTCTCTCACTCCTATTGAGAATCATCTTTGCTATCCTTTCCTCTACATCTCTGGAACTATTCAGAGGCCTATAGAAAACTCCCAACAGGGTGACGTCTCCTTTCCTGTTTCTAACCTCAACCCATACGTTCCTAACCTCAGCCCATAAATGATAGCTATTTCCCAAATGCTCCCCCACTCTGACATTGTCCACTTGGTTTGCCTCATTTCCTTGGACCATTTCTGGCACAACTTCCTCTCTGGTAGGACTGGAATTGATTGATTGATTGTCACATGCACCAAAGTACAAGGAAAAGCTTGTGTATGAGCAGTACAGACAGACCTTAATAAGCAAGGATATACAAACCAAAAAGACTTAGACAGTGGCATACAGGTTACACCACACAAGGTGTGTGCTAAGTGAGATCAACATTAACAAGTTCAGCATTATCAGTCTAACAACAATTGGAAGAAACTGTCCCTGAACCTGCTTGTGCATATGAACAGGCTTCTATATCTTCTGCCTGATGGAAGAGGTTATAGGAGATCATTAAGAGGTTGCAGTGGGTCTTTGATGGTGTTGGCTGCCATCCTGTGGCAGCGAGCGATTAAATGGAGTCCATGGTTGGGAGGCTGGCTTCCATGATCGTCTTGGCTGTGCAAACCACCTTCTGCAGTTTCTTATGGTCCTGGGCAGAGCAGTTGCCATACCAGGCCATTAAGCATCCACTCAGTATGCTTTCAATGGTACATCTGTTAAAGTTGATGAGGGACCTTACGGACATGTCAAAATTCCTGAGCTGGCTGAGGAAGAAGAGGTGTTGCTGTGCCTCCTTGACTGTCACATCTATGTGGGAAATCCAGGACAGGTAGTCGGTTATGGTCATTCTGAGGAACTTGATGCTGCCCACCCTCTCAACCTCAGTTCCGTTGATGTGGATGGGGGCACATTCTCCTCCTTTCTTTTTGAAGCTGATGATCAGTTCTTTAGTTTTGCCAACATTGAGAGACGGTTTTCATTGCACCATATCACCAAGCCCTCTGTTTCCCTTCTATATTTTGAGTTGTTGTTGTTACATATCTGTCCCACTAAGGTGGTGTCTTCAATGAATTTTTAGTTGGCATTCTTTTGAAATTTAGCAACACAGTCGTGGGTTTACAGGGAGTACAGTGGGGTCTGAGAATACATGCTTGGGGCCTCCTGTAATGAGGGCTATTGTGAAGGAGGTGCAGGTACCTATCTTCGCTGATTTTGGTCTGTGGGTCAGAAAGCTGATGATCCAATTACAGAGGTGGAGCTGAGACCAAGGTCATGCAGTTTTGAGGCCAGTCTGGAGGTGATAATGGTGTTGAAGGCAAAGCTGCAGTCAATGAGCAGCAGTCTGACGTCGGTGTCTTTGTTGTCCAGATCTTCCAGGGATGAGTGCAGGGGCTAGAGATATGTCATCCCCTGTTACATCAGGCAAATTGTAGAGGATTGAGGTAGGCTGTAGATTGGAATTAATGTGGGCCATGTCCAACCTCTTGAAGCACTTTATGATTACTGAAGTCAGGGCTATTGAGCAGTAGTCTTTAAGGCACACTGCATGTGCTTTCTTAGGTACAGGGATGGTGGCGGTCTTCTTGAAGCAGTTGGGGAGATCAACCTGTAGGAGGGAGAGGTTGAAGATGCCGACGAATACCTCCGTGAATTGGTCCGCACAGGATCTGAGTGCTCGGCCAGGCACCCTGTCTGGGCCCATTGCTTTCCTTGTGTTGACTCCCAGGAAGCTCAATCTGAGATCTGCAGCGGTGATGGACAGAACATGTCTGTCCAAGGTTTTTGGGGCAGATGACACCGTGCTCTGGCATGCTGCTCAAACCAAGTATAGAAAGCATTGAGGGTGTCAGGAAGGGATGTGTTTTAATCTGCTGTCATGCTCTGCTTATTTGTGTACCCGTAATGTTGTTTAGGCCTTACCATAGGCAGTAGGAGTCTATTTGGTAGGTTTGGGCCTCTAACTTGGTCCATTACCGGTCCCTGATGGCTTTGCAGAGGTCTTATCTGGATTTCTTGTCTTGGTCTGGGTCAACCGACTTGAATGCTGAACTGTCCTTGCAAGAAATCTGACCAAATTGCTTGTGGCAGCGTCTCAATTGCAGCATGCTAAAAGTGACAACACAGCCTCATTCCTTACCCTGAAAGCACCTCGAAGAATTATCTGAAGGAAATTCATCAGAGAGATGACTGACAGAAAATTTAACTTGAGGGTGACCACTCCTCCGGTGAGGACCAAGAGTGAAAAGGAGATTCCTTTATCATAACCTCAGCTGGCATGAGAATTGAATCCACACTGTTGGCAATCATTCTGCGTTACAAACCAGCCAGCCAGCCAAGAGAGTTGACCAACCTTTTCAAAGCAATCAGCTCCAAGAGCAGAAGTAAAACCATGCTAAACAGATATATGGCAATCTGAACATATTCTGATGACAGTACAATACTTTTATAAGGAAAGTGGAAAGCAATCAATGAACTCTGGTGATGTGACTGTTGTCAAAACACTCACTGATCATACTTCAATATGACATTTTGAATGCAAGGCCCACCACTACTTACATGCAGACATGTTTTCATTTACAACTTCACTGATGTTTTCACACGAAAGTTTATACAACGCAAATATCACTTTTCATTATTGACTTTGCACAATTTGTCTGCAAAGCCCTTCTTTCAGAGCCATTCAGTGGTACTAACACTGGAATCACCTGGGGAAATGATAAATAATTTACTTGGCTACTCTGCCTGTTGACTGTTCAGAAGAAAGTAGAGCAATTTTGCTCTTTGTTACACTGAGGCACATTAAAGTCAGCAGGAACAGTGAAGAGGGAAAGTAGATGGAACCACATTGTCTCAGCCCTCTAATACACTGCCCAAGGATCCTCCAGTAACTACAAATGAACAAATAGTGCAGTTAGCACTGAACAAGATGGGTGAGGGGGGAAGGGAGGGCAGATGGGGGTGAATTGCGGAAGTAGAATGTTTCTTGCACTTCAGTCTCACTTTGAATTGTAGCTGCAGTGGCCAAATTGTGATTAGGATCCTTCCACAATAATCAGAATCTCCAAAAGTCAGCAAGCAGGAGCACATCTGCAGCGACCTCAGAGCCAGAGCTTGCACAGGGAGGACATTTTAAAACATTGATTGCCCCAATATTACCTCGTACACTCCAAGCATTCTCCTCCTGTCTAGCACCTTGTTTGGGAGTGGAGTTAAGGAGAAGGGCTAATTTTCTATGGTCGTCCGGACCTGGGGGACTATGACAATCAATGCAATTCCTGATTGAGTGAGCAAGCAAGCCACATTAAATTAAGCATATTTCACCGTAAAGGGAAATTGTGGAATGTATTATTTCTGCAAGCTGGTACTGAAAGTGGCTCAAGCTCTCATGATACATGGTGGCTCAGTGATTATGGACCCAGGTTCAATTCCAGCCTAGGATGACCGTCTGTGTGGAGTTTGCACATTCTCCCTGTGTTTGTTCTGGCTTTGTCCCACAGTTCAAATATGTGCAGGTTGGTTGGATTGGCCATGTGAAATTGCCCCGGAGTGCCCATAAACGTGCGGGCCAGGTGGATTAGCCTAAGTGGCGAGGTCGGTCTGGATGGGATGCTCTTTGGAGGGCAAGTGCTGATTTGATAGGCTGAATGGACTCCTTCTGCACTGTAGTGATTCTATGATAACAATCTATCCTGTACCTGCAACTCTATTGAAATTAGCCTCAAAATTACTTTGTGACTCATGGTAGAGTTTCACATCACTACAGCAAGCAGAAGGCACATTGGCAAAGAATACATTTCTAGTCCAAGTAGAAAGTTTAACCTTTCACCACTGTGGCACACTTCCTGCAGCAATGAACATAAAATCTTGTATTTGATTAGCAGTTGCAATCTTAATAACATATTTTGCCAACCGTAGTTGAGATGCTTAAATATTTGTCCTAAAAATGTGACCTTCTCTAAGATCCGAATGTTGTGATTTTGGTTAAAAGCAAGACTTCGAGTTAGAGAGCAAAATGGAAATAGTATAGGAAAACAACTTTGCAAATCACTTAACAACTTGCAGTGAAGCAATATTATTGCTGATAGCACCTCAACCATCCACCATATTTATTACTGTAATAACATTTGGATGTAACAAAATTCAGGAACTCGTCAGTTGCTTTGTAACATAGCAACAGCACGAATTTCATTCACTTTAAATGCACATCTTCAACCTTAGACTAAGGTCACACCAGCGGAATTGTTTGAAAGCATCTGTAAACAGTGAGTGATGTTTTAAATTCAACTAAGTGAATCATTTATCTGTGGAGGTGACGGATGCTTACTGAAAGAATTATGAAAATGTCCTGTTGGAAAGATTCAAACTAGACTGTTAGGCTACAACCATGTCACACAACTTTAGATTAGTTAACATTCCATCTGAATTCCACGCATATTTGAATTATTCAGAAGGTAGGCAGTGATTACCCTGAGCCCAACTACATCATTGCACCTTGGCTGCAGTGTTCCTCTTTCTTATTTACAACAACACCCTTATCCAGTGCGACAAACAAGAGGTGAAAGTTCAATCCACATTTCAGGTTATATCACAGAACCATTGCAAGCTCTACCTTTAAGCACAGTCAAGGTGAAAGGAGACAAATTCACTTCAGTTGGGCTGAACAAACAAGCTTTGGTTGCAAGAGCATAGAATAAGAGTAGATCATTCAGCCCACTCTGTCATTCTAGATCATGCCTTAAAATCTTCTGAATGCCACTTTGCCACACAATCTCAGTATGTTTTAATGTCCTTAGACTCCATATTCCTATCAATTTCTATCTTGAACATACTTATTGGTTAACATTGAGCAGAAATGCCAAATACTAGGGGGCATTAATTTAATGTAACAGGGGAACAATTTAAAGGAGGTGTACAAGGAACATTTTTTTCACATGGATGGTGGTTGGAACATGCTGCTGGGGAAGGTGGTGGAAGCAGATTTGATAGTGATGTTTAAGAGGCATTTCGGTAGACAGAGGAACAGGCAGCGAATAGAGGGATACTGACCATATACAGACTGGTGGGATTAATATAGAATGTCATTATGGTCGACACAAAAGTGGTGGCTGAAGGGCCTGTTCCTGTGCTGTACTGTTCTAGGTTCTATGTAATTGAGTTTCTGCAGTTTCCTGGAATAATGAATTCTGAAGATTCATCACCCTCTGAGCGAATAAATCACTCCTTATCCCTATCTTAAATGGCCTGTGTTTTATCCGTGATTAAGTCTGCTGGGTCTAGAGTCACCACAGGAGAAACAGTCCATCTATATTCACCTTGTCCTGCCTTGTAAGAAATTTATAAGTGTCAATGAGATCACTTCTCAATCTTCAAAACTCAAGGGAATACAGACTCAGCCTCCTCGATCTCACTTACTGAAATAATACTGCCATCTCAGGGATTTTTCTGGTTAACCACCATTGAACTCCCTTTATAAGAGGTATGTTCTGCTTTAGATAAGGAGATAAACATTGTAAACATTGCTCCTGGTGAAGATCTTGCCAAGCCTCTATACAACTGCAGCAAGACATCTTTACTCCTGTTGGCCAATCTTCTTCAAATGAATGCCAACATACCATTCACCTTTCTAATTGCTTGTTGCACTTGTGTTATAAGTGTGTGTAATTCATGGACAAGGGCATCAGGTTACTTTGGGTTCTCAGATTATATACAGTTACAGTGAGTGCAGTAACCTCCAACAGAAATTCAACGTCAAGTGCTGTTAAGAACTAAAATCAGAGTTTAATTTGGTAAGCACATTGTATGGTGCAGAACAGAGCCTTAGCAGACCAGAAATTTTAATCACCATAATGAGGATCCCAGAAGTGATTTCACTAACACTGGGTCAGGATTCCAATTTTTGCACACAATTGAAGTAAGTAATATTATTTGCGTTCCTGTGACACACTGACAAGAAGAAGGGAACAGGAGAGCTGAAACAAACAGAGAATGCTGGAGAAATTCAGCATTTCTGGAAGCATCTGTACAGCGAGCAATAGAGTTATAGATTTGAATCTGGTGTGACCTCTGCTTCAGTTTGTTCTGTTTGTTTCAGATTTCTAGCATTTGCAATATTCTGCTTTCACAAACAGAAGACCTGTATGTTTCTTGTGAGAACGGTGAACTCTGTTCAGGAAACATTTGGAATTCTGCTTGGAAAGATTCTAGGACCAAAGCTGGAAGCATACAGGTAAGGTCCACTACTGCTACTAATGCTGTGTCGTGTCTTTCTTGTACTTGCTCTTCCACATATTTATAGAATCCTAGTCATAGAGTCATAGAGGCATACAGCATGGAAACAGGTCCTTCGGTCCAACTTCTCCATGCTGACCAGGTATCCCAAACTGAACTAGTCCCATCTGATTGTGTTTGCCCCATGTCCCTTTCCTGTCCAGACATCTGTCTATATTTTGGTGAGCCAAACCAGGGTGGGACTTACACAGTTAATGATAAGGCTCTGGGGAATGTTGCCAAACAAAGACACCTAGAGGTGCAGGTGTACATTTCCTTGAAAGTGGAATCACAGGTAGACAGTGTGGTGAAGAAGGCATTTGGTATGTTTGCCTTCATTGGTCAGACCATTGAGTATAGGAATTGGGCTGTTATGATGTGGCTAGACAGGTTATTGATGAGGCCTCTTTTAAAATATTACATACAATTCTGGTCACACTTCTACAGGACCGATGTTGTTAAACCTTAGAGGCTGCAAAAAAGATTTACAAGGATGTTGTCAGGACTGGAGGATTTGAGTTATGGGGACACGATGAATAGGCTGGGACTTTTTACTCTGAAATATTAAAGGCTGGGGTGGGGGGGGAACCTTACAGAGATTTATAACATTATGAGGGGTGTCGAGAGGGTGAATTGTCAATGCCTTTTTCTGAGGCTTGGGGAGTCCAAAACTAGAGGGCATAGGCCTTTGCAGACGTGTTGGATCAAAAGGTCAGTTTCCATGCTCTATGAAACTATATATGTTGTCATTAAAGATATTTGTGCTGATTATGATTTGCCTGCTAACTCATTTAATTTATATTGATTCTGATTTATGATAAATCTACAAAAATGAAATGTTGTTGACCAGTTCTTCCTTTGACAGCTGTCCAGTAAATCTGGCAATTTTGATGGACACCCATCAAGATCATGACTATATTGTCACACAACCTACAGGCGCTGGAATTTCTTTGTGATTTCCATGTTGTTCGATGTGCAGCACGCTCATCATGATATTACAGTTGGAGATGAATCCATCATTTGGAACAGAAAATTAAGATCATTCATCTAAAAGATGAAATCCACAATTTTGAGCCATGTGAACAGAGGCTGGAACCATTATTTAAGATTGTAAGATTGTTAACTCAGCAGGTGAAACTCGTAGTGTGGGGCAGAAGTAGAATAATTAATCAGAGACTCTTTCTTGAAGCTGTGAAAACTAACAAGATGAGGTGCAGCAAGAATGCAGAAATGGGAAAATAGTAAAAGGCAAAAGAAAAGTCATGACAGTTTATACATTCCTGAGGCCATGGTTTGATATCTGTCTGACGTTTTTTTAAGCACTTTATGAGGTTGGATTTAGGATATCATTCAATTGTGAAAGCCAGGGAAAAAGTTTTTTTCACTTTTGTTGGGTCACTCTGTCACAATTCTCCATGTGTGAGCCTTAGAATTGAATGAGCAGCAGGACCAGGAGCTAAATCCTGCTGCCATTCTCATTCAATGTCGACATGCCCTTTCTAGAGGATTTATTGAATATGGAAACTCTGGCTGATTTTTCCCTCTGTAGCTGTAAATTAATTGTTGAGTGTTTTTTACACTGACAAAGTCAGCACAGATTATACTTTCTGATAGACATGTGCTGTTCAGATTTTCTGCCTTCCTTGGTGCTTATCCAAATCCCTTATGAAAGCGAAACTTGAATCTCTGCCCACTACACTTTTGGGCAGTCAACTCCAAATTAGAATCGCTCGCTCCATTGGAAAAGCTTTACCTCAAGTGACTGTTGGCTCTTTTACTGCTCACCTTATATCAGTGTCCTTTGGTTCCTAAACTCCCAACAAAGGAGTAGTGTCATCCAATCTACTCTGTCCATATTCTTCACAATTTTGAACACCTCAATTAAGTCTCATCTCAACCTTCCTTCCATCTGTTTTCCTGTTTATTTATATTCCATATACTATTGTAAAATATTTCACAAAATGTTGTGGAGTCATACAGCTCAGAAACAGGGGTTTCGGCCCACCGTATCTGTGCCAATTAACAAACACCAAACTATAATAATCCCATTTACCTGCACTTAGTCCATAGCCCACTATGCCCCTGCATTTTAAGTGACCATCCAGATGCAACTTAAGTGTTGTGAAAGTATCTTCCCCCACTATAAAAGAACAAAGAACAAAGAAAATTACAGCACAGGAACAGGCCCTTCGGCCCTCCAAGCCTGCGCCGATCGAGATCCTCTGTCTAACCTGTCATCTATTTTCTAACAGTCTGTGTCCATTCGCTCCCTGCCCATCTATGTACCTGTCCAAATATATCTTAAAAGACGCTAACGTGTCTGCGTCTACCACCTCCGCTGGCAACACGTTCCAGACACCCACCACCCTCTGTGTAAAGAACTTTCCATGCATATCTCCCCTAAACTTTCCTCCTCTCACTTTGAACTCATGACCCCTAGTAATTGAGTCCCCCACTCTGGGAAAAAGCTTTTTGCTATTCACCCTGTCTATACCTCTCATGATTTTGTAAACCTCAATCAGGTCCCCCCATAATCTCCATCTTTCTAATGAAAATAATCCTAATCTACTCAACCTCTCTTCATAGCTAGCACCCTCCATACCAGGCAACATCCTGGTGAACCTCCTCTGCACCCTCTCCAAAGCATTCACATTGTAATGTGGTGACCAGAACTGTACACAGTACTCCAAATGTGGCTGAACCAAAGTCCTATACAACTGCAAAATGACCTGCCAACTCTTGTAATCAATACCCCATCCAATGAAGGAAAGCATGTCATATGCCTTCTTGCCCAACCTATTGACCTGCGTTGTCACCTTCAGGGAACAATGGACCTGAACACCCAGATCTTTCTGTTCATCAATTTTCCCTAGGACTTTTCCATTTACTGTATAGTTCGCCCTTGAATTTGATCGTCCAAAATGCATCACCTCTCATTTGCCCAGATTGAACTCCATCTGCCATTTATCTGCCCAACTCTCCAGTCTATCTATATTCTGTTGTAATCTCTGACAGTCCCCTTCACTATCTGCTACTCCACCAATCTTAGTGTCATCTGCAAACTTGCTGATCAGACCACCCACACCTTCCTCCAAATCATTTACATATATCACAAACAACAGTGGTCCCAGCACAGATTCCTGTGGAACACCACTGGTCACAGGTCTCCAATTTGAGAAACTCCCTTCTACTATTCCTCTCTGTCTCCTGTTGCCTAGCCAGTTTTTTATCCATCTAGCTAGCACACCCTGGACCCCATGTGACTTCACTTTCTCTATCAGCCTGCCATGGGGAACCTTATCAAACGCCTTACTGAAGTCCATGTATATGACATCTACAGCCTTTCCCTCATCAACCAACTTTGTCACGTCCTCAAAGAATTCTACTAAGTTGGTAAGCCATCACCTTCCCTGCACAAAACCATGTTGCCTATCACTGATAATCCCATTTTCTTCCAAATGGGACTAGATCCTATCCCTCACAGGCAACGTATTTCTAATACACTCTGCATGAAAAAAATCTTTCCTCGAATCACTTTTAAACCACTTATGCCTCACTTTAAACTTTTTGCCCTCTGATCTCACACACATGCCATGGGGAAAATACTCTCATAATTTACTCCGTCTACACCTCTCATAATATTATATACCTCAATCAGTTCCCTCTCGACTTCCTCTGCTCCAAGGAAAACAGACCCACCTTTCCAGTCTCTCCTCATAACTGAGACTTTTCACCTTGGACAACATCCTGGTGAATCTCCTCTCCAGTGCAATCATGTCTTTCTGATCATGTAGTCCCCTGAACTGCACACAGTATTCCATTTGTGGCCTAATCAATGCTTTATAGAGCTGTAACACGACTTCCTCACTCCTATATTCTAGGCTAGCTAATGAAAGCAAGCATCCTGTATGCCTTCTCCACTATCCCTGTCTACATTTCTACCTTCAGGGATCTATGAACTTTTATGCCAAGGTCCGTCTGTTCCTCAGTATTCCATAGTATCTCTTCATACTTCTCAGAATTAAATTCCATCTGCCCAACTTACCAGCTGATCAACTGCAGACTGTAGCCTTGAGACCAATCTCCTCACAATCACCAACACCACCAGTTATTGTGTCATCTGAAAACTTACTAATCACACCTTCACATCCAAGTTGTTAATGTAAGCAACAAGCAACAAGGCTCCCATCACCAATCCCTATAATACAACGCTAGTCACAGGATCCTAATCACAAAAACATCCAACCACCATTTCCCTTTGCCTCCTATTTGTAAGCCAAATTTGAATCTGGCTTACCAATTGCCTTGGATCCCGTGGACTCTTACCTTTTGGATCAACCCCCCATGTGGGACCTTGTCAATGGCCTCACTGAAGTCTATATAAACTATATCAACTGCACTAACCTCATCAATCTCTTACATCACTTTTACAAAAACACTCAATTAAATTAGTGGGTCAGGGTCACCCTCTAACAAATCCATGCTGACTATCCCTGACCATTCCCTGCCTTTCCAAGTGTTGATTAATCCTGTCCCTCAGAATATCTTCCGATAGTTTTCTGACCACTGACATTGGACTAACTGGTCTGCAATAACTGGTCTATCCCTGCTGCTATTCTTGAACAAAGGAACCGCATTAAATATCCTCCAGCCATCTGGCACTTCACCAGGGAAATATTAAATATCTCCATCAGGATCCCAGCAACCCCCTCCCTGCATCCCATAGCAATCTCATCAGGCCTTTGGGATTTATGCACCTGTATGTCTAGTGAAACATCTAATAACTCCTACTTGTTAATCTTATCTTGCTCCAGAGCCTCACCTTCCCAACTGAACTGTCCTGTTACTTTCTGTGAGATTTGGACCTGGAATGATCTGAAAGGGTTAATACTTGATTGTGTGCATTACTGTCCAACCACTGTGATGACATCACCAGAACATGGTGGCAGAGTGGAGTCTTGTAAGAGACAGGAGTAGAGCTAAACCCTCCCAACAGTCTTTGTGGTGATGTAGAGCATTTTAGAGCCATACAGCACAGAACAGGCCCTTTGGCCCGTCAGGTTTGGCCTATCTAATCTAGCCTAACTCTCCAGCATTTAACGCGTAGGTTTGACTGTTATGACATTTTCAAGTGCTTATCACATAATTCTTGAGTGTTGTGAGGTTTCCCGCCTCTACTGTCCTTTTAGGCGGAGCATTCCAGGTTCCCACCACCTTCTGGGTGTAAAAAACAGAAGTTGCTGGAAAAGCTCAGCAGGTCTGGCAGCACCTGTGAAGAAAAACATCAGACTTAACATTTCGGATCCAGTGACCCTTCCTCGCAGCTTCACCAGATACCAGGGAGGGCCTGAGGAAGGGTCACCAGACACGAAACATTAAGATAATAAAATGTGAGGCTGGATGAACACAGCAGGCCAAGCAGCATCTCAGGAGCACAAAAGCTGACGTTTCGGGCCTAGACCCTTCATCAGAGAGCCCGAAACGTCAGCTTTTGTGCTCCTGAGATGCTGCTTGGCCTGCTGTGTTCATCCAGCCTCACATTTTATTATCTTGGAATTCTCCAGCATCTGCAGTTCCCATTATCCCACAAAACATTAACTCTGATTTTTTTCTTCATAGATGCTGCCAAATCTGCTGAGCTTTTCCAGCAACTTCTGTTTTTGTTCCTGATTTACAGCATCCACAGTTCTTTCAGTTTTTACCTTCTGGGTGAAAATGTGTTTCCTCAAATTCCCCCTAAATCTCCTGCTCTTCTCCTTAAAATTCATCTGGGCATTGACCCTTCAACTCAGGGGAAACAGCTGTTTTTATTGACCATGTTCATACCCTTCACAATTGTATACACCTCAACCGCCTTGCCCCTCAATCTTCTCTGCTCAAAACTGCTAGGTTTATCCAGTCTCTCTTCATAGCTGCACAGCTCCATCCCAGGTCACAGTGATAATGGGAACTGCAGATGCTGGAGAATCCAAGGTAACAAAGTGTGGGGCTCCATGAACACAGCAGGCCAAGCAGCATCTTAGGAGCACAAAAGCTGATGTTTCGGGCTTAAAGGGCCTAGGCCTGAAACGTCAGCTTTTGTGCTCCTAAGATGCTGCTTGGCCTGCTGTGTTCATCCAGCCCCACACTTTGCCATCCCAGGTCACATCATGGTGAATACCCTCTGTACCACCCCACATCCTTCCTATAGTATGATGGTCAGAACTTCACACACGACTTCAGCTGTGCCCTAATCAAAGTTTCATACAGCTCCAACATAACCTTTTTCCCATACCATGACACTTATCATGTGTAAATATTTGCAGGGATGTAATAAACTATATCTTGCTTACTTTCCAAGACTCTTTCTCTGGATGAAGGTGGCTATCCTCACACACACCCTTGAATATATAAATCCTTAAAGAACCCATGAACTTATAAAATATTGTTGGCGGACACACACACGTTCAGCAATTTGTACACTTACATTCCTAAGTTGCTCTCCTCTTGCCACTTGAGTAAATTTAGTTGTCCATAAATGCCTTTACCCCTTGCCACAATCTCCCAACCTCCCATCACTCCCAGCCCAGCCCCCTCCCAGGGTTGCCTTGGACAAGCTGTCAATATTATTGTGCTAATCACTTAGGCTAGAATTCTGCTTTAAAGTATTGTCTTATTCATCTAAATGTAAATGTAAAGTGATCTTGCTTGCATATGGAGCTTATGATGGTTATTTTGTGATAATAGCTGCTTTGTAAAGAACATACAGTCAATCGTCATTGTAGGGCTGTACATCTCATAATGATTGCAAATATCCTAGTTTCCTCATTTCTAACAATTTATCCTTCATTATGATGCTGGTCTCTTTTCTATTCATGTGATTACACAAGCGACCTTCAGTTGAACCCATGAATAATCATTTGGTCACTGATCGTGGCATGCAGGAGCTGAATGTTTCCTCACGGTAATTACAGATGAGAATTCTAGCAGTAATCATAGTGAATGAAAGAGTAAATATTTGTATCCATCAAGTAGCTATCATGTTTCAAATTCTGGTCTATATTTTTCTTCATTGATCTTTAACCTCCTATGCATTTGACTTAAAGAGATACTTCCTTCATGACAAAACAATCAAGAAAATAACTGTGTCACACATATCACTTCCAAGCGAATGCACTATAATAAGAAACAGCATACAGTTCTTCTCATTTCCTACAAAAAGATGTGTAAATATTGTGTGAATCTAAGCAGCCAGTTTGACTGAAGCCTGAGACTTCTACAGCTGCATTGATCTGTCCAGTGCACTGTGGAGTTGCCAGACTAATATGGACAGCTCCTGCTCCTTTGAAACATTTCAATGCCAATTTCTTTATTAACGTAAGATAGTACATTGTCAGCAAACTTCAGCTGAACAGCTAATCAGCTGAAGAACTTGATGTGATACCTGACCTAAATAGAACTTGGACCTCACTTGCTTACAATGGAGCAAGCTTTGAGGCTTGCATCTTGAGGCCTTGACCTTGAGGTCATGCACAACTTGTTAGACAGAGGGCAATAATTGATCATGCCTCAAAAACAAAGCTGAACAGAAGCTAAAGGGGTGATCAAAGTCTCTAAAGCATTAACAGGAAAAGACAGGGTAGATAAAGATAAATGATTTTTAAGGTCTTAGCCTCTTTGTGGATGCAGTTGTTCGTTAGCTCACTGAGTCGGTTGTTCCATGGTGTGCAGATGTTTCATTACCATTTTAGACAACATCGTCAGTGCGACCTTTACTCGCAGTGTTGGTGTTCTGCTCTGTTCCGGATTATTAATTCTGATAACACCCAGAGGTTCATATGAATTCGGAACGGGGCAGAACACCAACGCTTCAATCGGAGTTTGCACTAATGACAGTATCCAGAATGGTAACGAAAAACCGGCTCGGTGAGCTAATGAACAACTGCATAAATTATTTCCACAGGTTCAGGATTCTAGAGCAAGAGGGCATAGCCTGAGAATTAGGGTCAGACCTTTCAGGAAAGATGATAGTTAACACTTCTACACACAAAGGGTAGTAGATGTTTGGAACTCTCTTCTATAGACGATAATGAATGATAGATCAGTTGTTTATTTTAAATCTGTGATTGATAACTTTTGGTTAAGTAAAGGTATTAATGGGTATGGGCCTAAGAGGGTTTAGGCCACAGTTTGGCAATGACATTATTGAATCATGAAACAGGCTCAAGAGGATGAATGGCCTACTCCTGCTCTTATGTGCATTGCATCTATGTGTTGGAAAGTTGAGGAAGGGAGAGGGATGCAATATTCAGCACAATCCCTAGAACAATATCTTGTGGATCCAACCAGGGACCAGTTGCTTTTCGACCTGGTAATACATGATGAGACATGGTTAATATTGGTCTCAGGATAAGAGACCCTCTGAGGAACAGTTCCCAAAACATGGTAGAATTTAGCATTCAGTTTGAGAGTAAGAAACGTGGGTCAAAAACAATTGTGTAAACTAACACAAAGATCGTTCCACAAGGATCAGGGAGGAGTTGGCTGGAGTGGACTGGACATGGAGTTTAGCAGAAAACACAATTGAGAAACAACTGCAGATGTTTTAAGAAAATAGTTTATGACTCACGGCAAAGAAACATCCCAGTGACAAAGGATTCAATGAAGGAGATAAATTCACCACAGTTACACAAGGAAGTGAAGGACAATATCAGATTGAATGAAAAATAATGTGATGCTAAGAGTAGTAGTAAATAAGAGGATTGGGAAGCCAACAAAAAGTGAGCAAAAAAGTAATAGAACATAGAACATAGAACAGTACAGCACAGAACAGGCCCTTCAACCCACAATGTTGTGCCGACTAAGGGAGAAAATAAATTTTGAGGGCAAATAGTAAGAGCTTCTTTAATAGAACATGTAAAATGGAGAAGAGGCTAAAGTGAAAATCACATAGAGAAGGTGGCTGTGAAAATAACAGGGGAGTTGAATAAAAACTTTACATTTATCTTGGTGGTAGTGGGCACTAATAGCTTCTTAAAAATACTAAATAATGAAGAGGTCCAAATTAGGCGGCGGGGAAGGAAATTATCACAATAATTGAGGAATTAATGGGGCCAAAGGCTAATAATTCCCCTCACTCTGATGGGGTATGCCTTCAGGTTTTGAAATAAGTAGTTTCAGAGATAGCAGATGCACTGGTCATATGGGGGTTCGGTTAGTTCACTTAGCTGGATGGCTGGTTTGTGATACAGGCTGACACCAATAGCATAGGTTCAACTTCCACACTGGCTGATGTTACCATCATAGTCTATCCTTCTCGACCTCTCCCCTCACCTAAGGTGTGGTGACCTAAGGGCTAAAGCACAACTTGTCATCTCTGTCTCTCTGTCTCCCTCTCTCTAATGAGAGAGCGGCTCCATGGTCTGATAAGGTTATGGTGACTTGTACCTTCCAGGGTTCTCCAGATTCTGGAAAAGTCCCACAGGATTGAAAAATTTCCAATGTAATAACTTTATTCAAAAAAGGAGTAAGTTACAGAGCACGCCCTGGTGACTCCAACCTCACGTACATTGATCTGAACAGAGTGTCCATGTTGCTCCTGGCCAGGTGCAATCCTGAAGGATTGCTGACCCTCCACCTGGGCAGCAGGGTTTAGAAGCAAGGTCTCATTTGCTGCTTTAATGGATGTAAAATCCAGTTGGGGACTAGGAAAAGAGGCCAAGGTGGAGTTGCTCCTGGTTTTCTGGTCCATGAATGGGGCTACCACTGTCCTGCTCACTCATCACCACTGCCTTCCCCATTCCCCTGACACAGTGAAGCACAACTGCTTTCAATTCATACATTTCCACATCCTATCACTTCCAGCTCAGCTCCATTAGAATAATCTGCAACTCTCATGAGTTTCCTTTCCCTGAAACCCCTCTTCATTTCATGAAGCCTTCAATTTCAGTCCTAGATTACATGCACATTATTCCAGAGAGCCTTCTTTCCCCAAACAGTAAAGAAAGGAAGTTTGATGTTTGAAAGGTATCTAGGCACAGGCTTCTTAATATTCAACGTATTAAATGCAGAAAAATAACATACAGTTCACCATGCCCTTCCCATGACAGATGAAGAAAGTACAGTTTTAATTGTTAGGTTTTATCATTATATTCCGCCCCTTTTACCCTCCCCAGACATTGTGTACCCCCTGTATATTACATCACTGTGCTTTGTGATACTTCCTCATTCACACATTTTTACAACTTTTCAAGTACACATGATTTTGTTAGCTAAAAGACAGTTGATTCTGCATTAAGGTACATTTGTTAACAATCAATATAATTAATATCATGGAATCTGACTTCTGTTCTGTCACTATATTGGGTTAAATTAAAGTTTATGATCCCATCAGGCAGCTTTTCCTTTGGAACCAGCTCATTTTACTAATTCTCGGCAGCCTCTGGGAAAGAATTTGTTAAGTGAAGCTCTGCCTGCAACCAAAACAGATGCAAATGAATCCCCAAATCTCTGAAGGAAAGTTCGTCCTTCACAGATTACTGTTAATCGGGTCAATATCTGAACAACATTAAATCCCCTCAGAGTACAGTACGTGTTCTCAACCACTAACTTATTTTACATTAAATAATAATGGAATGTTCAGTATTTTTAAAGCATGCAGACTAGACTCAGTGCAAATGCTTTGGAAATTTTCAGTATTTTTAAAGCATGCAGACTAGACTCAGGCAAATGCTTTGGAAATTTATACAGTATCCTACAGGTATTCTTTCAATCATGGTGGCCCAAAGCTTCCTTTGCAGGTTAGCTCAGTTAGTTGGATGGTTGGTTTGCAGCAGGATTATTTCAACAGTGCGGGTTCAATTTCTGTATTGGCTGAGGTCACCACGAAGGTGGTGTCTTCTCAATCTCTGCTGAGGCGGCGTGACCCTCAATTGAACTCACTACCAGTCGTCTCTCTCCAATGAGAGAGGAGCCAATGGTCCCCTGGGGCAATGGTCACTTTAAAGACCCAAGGCTGTATCCATAAATGCCCCTAATATCACTCATTCTAAACTCATTTTGCTGATGTCGATGAAACATATAAGTAATTTCCAAATCTCATGAAGAATAACATTGGTCACAAATTAACATTAATAATCTGGAGCTTTAGATTGAGTTTTAAACTTGCGTTCCAACTCATTTAACTACCATTCATGCACATCAGGGGAAAGCACTTATGAGTTGTCAGAAAAGCTTTCAATTTTTCCTGTGATTTATATTGATGGCAGAGAATCCAGTGAAGGAAACAGTAAATGCTGCACACAGCTCAGTGGGGATACTTTCTTCTAAATGTTCAAAAAATTGCTATTAAATAGAGAGAAGAATGATTTCATTTCCTGCTGTGTTTAGAAATTAGCTTGAAAGATTAAGAGATCTGCTTTGTAAATGCAATTAGAAGACACTCATGCTTGGAAATCAGGAAACTGGGGAGGTGGGAGGAACGCATGACCACTTTTGTGATCAGATTCATTTAGGCTGAGTGTTCGATGGATTGGCAAGAAAGATTGAGGGGTCTGGGCGAATTAGACATCTAACTTACTTCCACTCAAATCACAGATTTGTTATGAAGTAGAAGGAGGCCATTTGGCCCATCATTCTATTACCTGGTGCCAATCGCCTGCCTTTTCCCCATATCCCATTTCTATCCAAAGACTACACAAAACATTGCACATGACACTGCACCCAATGGATAAGGTAGTGAAGGCAGAAATTGAAGGACTGCAGCAATGGGGGCAATTTCATTCAACACTGTATCCCTTAAAATATACTCAGGCATGGCCACTGTTTCAAAATCATATGGAGACATTAGGATCTATCTGGGCCACTCCCAACTCAACACAATAATACAACATGAAATCCATCCAATTATTTGAAGCTAGCTCAGCTAAGTGGTATTGTGGCTTAGTGGCTAGCACGGCAGCCTCACAGTGCCAGGGACTCGGGTTCAATTCCACCCTCAGGCAACTGTCTGTGTGGAGCTTGCACATTCTCCCTGTGTCTGCATGGGCTTCCTCCAGGTGCTCCAGTTTTTTTCACACAGTCCAAAGATGTGCAGGCTAGGTGGACTGGCCATGCTAAATTGCCTGCAGTGTTCAGAGGTGTGTGGGTTATGGGGGTGTGAGTCTGGATGGGATGCTGCAAGGGGTGGTGTGGACATGTTGGGCTGAAGGACCTGTTTCCACACTGTAGAGAATCTAATCTAAAATGGCAAAGAGTACATTGTTTGCAATACAAGCTAGGGCTGAGATGCAGAAGATGTTTTTTTTTCCATCCAGAGAGTGGTCAGCCTGTAGACTGCTCTGCCAGAGGAAGTGATTGAGGCCAAAACTTTGAAAGTTACCAGGAAGAAGTTAGAGTTACAGGTCTTAGGGATAAAAGGATCTGAGGGTATTGGGAGAAGGTGTCCTGAGTTGGATGACCATATTGAATGGTGGAGCACCCTCAAATGGCCTGTCCTGCTCATATTTTCTATGTTTCTATATTAAACACCAGCTGTGGATTTCGGCAAATGCTTTTAGACCAGAAATCAAGGTTATTAATTGCTTTTATGGCATATTGTGGTCACTATTGCTTCAACCAAACTACACTGTTGGATAGCATCTGCATCTGAAATATTCTAGCAATCAGTGTCCAACATAAGCCATGGGAGGACCAGAATAATCTTCCTATGTATGATATTCTAATACACGCTTCCACAAAGGAACAAACAATTACAAATTTCAGATTAGTGATGATCTCATCAAATGTTGACATATACTCAATGGGCTGAATGGCCTACTTCTCCTTCTGTGCCTTGTGATCTTACACAGATAGGGGGGGTTCAGTAAACATTGAAGGATACAAGCTGAATTCCAAATGACATATTGAATTTGCAATACACATCAGTAAATTTTTAGGCCACGTTGGACAAGTCTGAGAAGTAATGCCCGACCCCCCGAAAATAAACACGGTCAGAGAATTCCACAAACTAGGATGATAATATAGTGACAAATAGTCAGTCTCAGCTAAAGTATTGTGCCCAGTTCTTAGCAACATATCTTCAAAGTACGTGAATGCACGAGGGAGAGCATAGAAACTAAAGAATGGATTCAAGCATGAGGAACCCTAGTTGCAAATACAGATTGGAAAATTTGAGACATTTTTCTTTGGGCACTTGAGAGCTGAGAGGAGATTTTGTAGATTATTGACAGCACTAGTAACACTTTGTCAACTTTACCTCATTTCCTTATCAATAGTGAATACAGATGCAAAGGGCTTCTTTAAAATTTCAGCTATGTCTTCTGGCTCCCAGTACGGAATGCTGCTTTGGTCCCTCATGGGCCCTACTCTTTCCCTGGTTATTTTCTTACACTCAGTTTACTTACAAACACTTGGATATTCATTAATGCTAGCCACTGTTGTTTTCCATGTCCTGTTTTCACTCTTTTCATTTGGTTTTTAAGCAACTCTTGCACAGTTTATACTCCCCTCTGGCATCTGATGCTTTGAATGCTTAATATCTGCCATTAGCTTCCTTTTTTTTATTTACTTATCTCCCTTGCATTCCCAAACACCCAGGGCTGTCTGGGCTTATGAGTCCCATCCTTCACTTTACTGTAACATGTTGGACTTGCAATCTCACTGTTACCCTTTTGAATGTCACCCACTGCCCTGGTGTGAATTTTCCAGCAAGAACCTGCTCTCTGTCACTTTTAGCCAGAATCTGTCTTAAATAAAATCAAATGATATGAGGACAAACCTTTCCAGGCAGCAAGCAGTTGGGTCAAGAATGCATTGCCTGTGAGTGTGATGCTGACGTGCTTAATGGAAGTATTGAAAAGGGAATTTAACCATTCCCTGCAAAGGAAGAATGTGCAATAGGAATATCCTACAAAGAGAAAGTAGAAGAATGGCATTGCGTGTTTTATTGGAGAGTTGATGCAGATCCTTCTGTGCTGTAACAATTCTATGGAATTATTGAAAGGAATAATTCTCGGCCCAAAATGACAGCAAAAGAAATTGCACACATTCCTTTCTCAAAAAAGTTAAAACACAATAAATACACCAAAAGATAGTTAGTTAATGGCCAATTAAGTTCATGTACTTGGGGTTCGGAGTGAAAATCTAGTGCTTCATTTGGGGAATGGTGTCATTTTCCATGACTGGGTTGCTGGAGAATGATGCAAGAGGCACATTGGTAGTTAAAAACAAACAAAGGAGCGATAGGCACAAAACCAACCACGGTCCAGCCTGCACTCAAACTAACGTGTCATTTTGATTTTTCACACCATCCATCTTTGAGACAGGCTGCCAAATTAATAATGAATTATGAGCAGTTTTCTGTTCTGGACTCTTGCTGACTACTCATAAGTCTCATTTCATGTGAGACTCTTGCAGCTGTCAACGAGAGCAGGAACTTCATTCCATCAGTTCGCTGGATTAAAATCCCCATCAGTCGAGGTGAAAGGATGGAGTACTCTGATCCTCTAAGCACTAGTTAAATTTAAAATGAATGTTAACAAAATCATGGATGACAGGAACATTAAATGCAATAAATAAAAGACAAATCTTGCTGGCATAATGACGTCTCCTGAGTATCACTCAAAGGTTTGAGGCAGCCTAGCTTTTCTTATTACAGAAGAAGAAACAAATCAGCCATTACGGACTACGTGTGCATTTTCTTTCCAAACATACATGATTTTTAAAAAGTAATTTGTGGGATTGTATCGTCCCCTTCAAATTGCGCTTCAGAATGTGGCAGTGAGCTGCCTTCTTGTTCTGTTGAGGTCCATATATCAGAGTCTTAACAAAAGGTGCTCCAGGATTTTGATCCAGCAATATTGAAAGAATGATGACACAGTTTCAGGTGGTAAAACAAAGGGAGCTGATGGACAGATACAAATAGTCCATGTGTATGCATATGAGTTCACTGAGAACACATTAACCAGCTTTGAGGCATTGTGACACATCTCCGTGTCCAATATATCTTGAGGCAGTACTTGAACTACGACCTTCTGGACTGAGGAGTGAGGTTACTTATTAATTTTGTCATGAAGTTCACCAAAGCTCACCAAAGTGTCATCCTGTCCATCACACAAACCAGCCTTCGATCCGTCTATACTTCCCACTGCCTTGGGAAAGCAGCCAATATAATCCATGATCCCTTCCTCCCCAGTTATACTCTCCTGCACCCTTTTCCATAGGCAGAAGATACAAAAGTTTGAAAACATGTACTAACAGGTGCAAGGACAGCTTCTTCACTGCTGTTACCAGACATACCACTTATACATTAAGAGCTGATCTTTCTCTGCACTTTGTGAAACTGTAACACTGTATTCTGCATTTGGTTCTATTACCTTGATGTGCTTATGTAAGGCCTGATTTGTCTGGTTAGTCCACAAAATAATACTTTTCACTGTATCTCAATACATGTGACAATGACAAATTAAATCAAATGCCCACTTGGAAAGCATAGGAGCAACAAAGGTAGAGTCATAGAGTTATAGAGCATGGAATCAGACCCTACGGTCCAACTCCTCCAGGCCGAACAGACATTTGAAATAAATCAGGTCCCATTTTCCAGCCTTTCGCCCTTATCCCTCTAAATCCTTCCTATTCACGTGTCCACCCAGATGTCTTTTAAATGTTATAATCATGCAAGACTCTACCACTTCCTCTAGCAGCTCATTCCATACATTCATCACCCTCTCCAGGAAATTGTTGTGCTTTAGGTTTTTTTTAATATATCTTTCACCTCTCAGCTTAAACCTTTGCCCGCTATTTTTGGACTCCTCCACCCCAGGGAAAAGAACTTACCTATTTAAACCTGTCCACAGCCTGCATGATTTTATGAAACTTTATAAAGCCACCCTTCAGCTTCTGGCACTCGAGGGAAAGAAGTATCAGGATATTCAGCCTTTCCTTATGGCTCAAGCCCACCAAACTTGGCAACATCCTTGTAAATCGTTTCTGAACCCTTTCAAGATTCACAACATCCTTCCTAATGCAGGGAGATCAAAAATGCACACAACACTCCAAACGTGGCTGAACCAATGTCCTATACAACCGCAGCATGACCTCCCAACTCCAATACTCAGTGCACTGACCAATAAAGGCAAACATACTCAATGCCTTCTTCAGTATCCTGTCTACTTGCGACTCCACTTTCAAGGAACTATGAACATGCACAGCAAAGTCTTGTTGTTTAGCAAAACTCCCCAGGACCTTACCATTCAGTGTATAAGTGCTGCCTTGATCTGCCTTTCCAAATGCAGCACCTCACATTTATCTAAATTAAACTCCTCCTGTGCTCTTCCTGTCAGATGTAGGAGGTTAGGGAGAGTTTCCATGTTGCTGATGATTATGTTTGTGGGAGGTGTGCTCGGTTGCAGATTGTGGATTAGTTGGAGCGGCAGTTAGAGGCAATGAGGAATTTACAGGATCTATGGGGTGGGATGGATGGCATTTGTAGCAAGGGAGATAAGCTGAATGTAGAGTCAGATAGGCAGGTCACCTCCAGGAAAGGTAGGGGAGGGAGGCCCATAGTGCAGGATTCTCCTGTGGCTATCCCCATCTTAAACAAGTACACTGCTTTGGAAAATGTAGGGGGTGATAGACTCTCAGGTGAACGTAGCACTGACAGCCAGATATCTGGTACCAAGTCTGGCTCTAATGTAATGTGAGGCTGCAAGCAGTCGATTGTGATCGGGGGCTGTCGAGTCAGAGGCACAGACAGACGTTTCTGCAGCCGACAGCAAGAAATCAGAATGGTATGTTGCCTCCCTGGTGACAGAATCAAGGATGTCTCGGAGAGGGTGCAGAATATTTGCAAAGGGGAGAGGGACCAACAGGAGGTTGTTGTACACTTTGGAACTAACATAGAACATAGAACAATACAGCACAGAACAGGCCCTTTGGCCCTCGATGTTGTGCTGACCTGTGAACTAATCTAAGCCCATCCCCTTACTCTAGGCCATCATTATCTATATGCTTGTCCAAGGACTGTTTAAATGCCCTTAATGTGGCTGAGTTAACTACTTTGGCAGGCAGGGCATTCCACGCCCTTACCACTCTCTGAGTAAAGAACCTGCCTCTGACATCTGTCTTAAATCTATCACCCCTCAATTTGTAGCTATGCCCCCTTGTACAAGCGACAAAGGAAAAGGATAAGATTCTGATGACAAAATATAGGAAGTTAGGCAGGAATTTATAAAGGAGGTCCTCGAGGGTAGTAATGCTTGGATCACACCTGGTGCCACGAGCTAGTGAGGGTAGGATTAGGAGGATTGAGCAGATGAATGCGCGGCTGGGCTGGTGGTCCAGGAGAGAGGACTCCCATTTTTGGATCATTGGAATCTCTTCTGGGGTAGAAATGAACTGTATAAGAAGGACGGATTGCACCTGAATTTGAAGGAGGCTAATATACTGGCAGGGAGATTTGCTAGAGCTGCTCAGGAGGACTCAAATTAGTAGGTTGAGTGGGGGTGTGGTGACCCAGGAAGTCAGTGAGAAATAGGATCCCTACAGTGGGGAAACAGGCTCTTTGACCCAACAAGTCCATACCAACTCTCAGAGCATCCCACCAAGACATAACCCACCTAATCTACACACCCCTGGACACTACGGGCAATTTAGCATGGCCAATTCATCCAGCCTGCACATCTTTGGACAGTGGGAGGAAACTGGAGCACCTGGAGGAAACCCACGCAGACACAGGGAGAATGTGCAAACTCCACACAGACAGTCGCCTGAGGCTGGAATCGAACCTCGGTCCCCAGTGCTGTGAGGCAGCAGTGCTAACCACTGAGTCACCATCCTGCCCAAGAGAGAGCACACTCTGAGACTGAGATAATACAGTGTGGAACTGAAGTAACACAGCAGGCCAGGCAGAATCTGAGGAGCAGGAAAGCTGACGTTTCGGGTCAGGGCCCTTCTTCACAAATGGGGGAGGGCGAAGGGAGCTCCGAAATAAATAGATAGAGGAGGGGTGGGACTGGGGAAGGTAGGTGGGATGGTGATAGGTGAGTGCACATTGGGAGTGTTGGGGATTGGTCAGTGAGGTGGGGGGAGCAAACAGTTGGGCGACAAGTTTGACAGGTTGTGTCACATTAAGGAGGCGAGGATTAGAGGGATGGTTGGTCTTGGGATGAGGTCAGGGATTGGGAAGATTCTGAAACTGGTAAAATCCACGATTAGGCCATTGGGCTGTAGGGTCCCAAGGTGGAATATGAGGTGCTGCTCCTCCAGTTTGCTGGTGGCGTCATTGTGAGACTGGAAGAGGCCCAGGATGGACATGTCACCCAGGGGGTGGGAGGGAAAGTTGAAATGGTTCGCAATCAGGAGGTGTTGTCACTCTTGATGAACAGAGCATGACCCCACCCCTGACCACCAAAACATCATTTCTAAAACTATTCACAACCTCATCACCGCAGATGACCTACCACTCCCAGCCTCCAATCTCATCATTCCCCAACCCCGCACCACCCATTTCTATCTGTGCTCTGTTCGCGCCCAACCCTCCCTCTTATCCCCACCTCCTTGAACTGACACAACCTGTCCATCTACTCTCCCACTTATTCATCCCCCCCCACCTCACTGACCAATCCCCACCACTGCCTGCCTGTACTCAACAATCACCATTCCACCTACCTTCCCCAGCCCCATCCCTCCTCTATTTATTTCCAAGCTCCCTACCCCTTTCCCTTTTGAGAAGAAGGGTCCCATCCTGAAATGTCAACTTTCCTGTTCCTCTGATGCTGCCTGGCATGCTGTGTTCATCCAGCTCTACACTGTGTTATCCCTGACTCCAGCATCCGCAGTTCTTAATATCTCAGTCTGAGGCTGATACAGTTGGGAAAAAGAGCAAGTCAAACAGTCAGGGAAGACAGGAACAAAGCAGAGAATGAGGTAGGACTGATAAATTAAGCTGCATTTACTTCAACACAAGATGCCTTACGGGTAAGGCAGATGAATTCGGGGAAGGTTGGAAACATGAGACTGGGATATGATAGCAATTACAGATACATGGCTCAGGGAGGGACAGGAGGGGCAACTTAATATTCTAGGATATAGACGCTATAGAAACGATTGAAGGAGGGAGCAAGAGAGGAGGTGGAGTAGTGATTTTGATTAAGGATAACATTACTGCTGTACTTAGGGAGGATATTCCTGGGAATATGTCCAGGCAAGTTATTTGGGTGTTAACAAAATGTGGGGCTGGATGAACACAGCAGGCCAATCAGCATCTTAGGAGCACAAAAGTCGACGTATCGGGCCTAGACCCTTCATCAGAGAGGGGGATGGGGAGAGGGTTCTGAAATAAATAGGGAGAGAAGGGGAGGAAGACCGAAGATGGATAGAGGAGAAGATAGGTGGAGAAGAGAGTATAAGTGGGGTGGTAGGGAGGAGATAGGTCCTTTTTCTTTCCAGACAAAACAATTTATTAGAATGAATTGAGGAAATGTGGGCACTGTTCTCAATTAATCCCCAAAATTTGGAGACTCCAAAGAATTCAGTTCAGATTCCAGGGTAACAAAGTGTGAAGCTGGATGAACGCAGCAGGCCAAGCAGCATCTCAGGAGCACAAAGTCACAAGGATGTCCAGTTTAAATATTGACACACACCAGCAGATCTCAGTCCTAATTTCTAACCCTGTATGAGCAGAAAAGATGGTGCAATTTCCTGGTAACTAATCTTAGCTAACAGAGGAACTAACAACAATTGATAAAAAGCTGTTAACAAACAGTTATATCAAAGATCAGAGATAATGGGAACTGCAGATGCTGGAGAATCCAAGATAACAAAGTGTGGAGCTGGATGAACACCGCAGGCCAAGCAGTACCCTAGGAGCACAAAAGCTGACGCTTTGTGCCTAGACCCTTCATCAGAAAAGGGGGATGGGGAGAGGATTCTGAAATAAATGAGGAGAGAAGGGGAGGCAGACTGAAGATGGACAGAGGAGAAGATAGGTCAAGAGGAGGGTATGGGTGGGGAGCTAGGGAGGAGATAGGTCAGTCCGGTGAGGACGGACATGTCAAGGGGGCGGGATGAGGTTAGTAGGTAGGAAATGGAGGAGCGGCTTGAGGTGGGAGGAGGGGATAGGTGAGAGGGAGAACAGGTTAGGTAGGCGGGGACGAGCTGGGCTGGTTTTGGGATGCAGTGAGGGGAGGGGAGCGAAACGTCAGCTCCTGTGCTCCCAAGATGCCGCTCGGCCTGCTGTTCTCATCCAGCCCCACACCCTGTCATCTCGAATACAGGAGCCCACTGTCTCGGTGTAGAACACAGTTATTTGGGTGGAACTGAGAAATAAGAAAGGGATGATCACCTTATTGGGATTGTATGATAGACCCCCCTACCCCCAAAAAAATAGTCAGTGGGAAATTGTGAAACAAATTTATAAGGAGCACTCAGTTATCTGTAAGAATAATAGGGTGGTTATAGTAGAGGTTTTAATTTTCCAGACATGGACTGGGACTGCCATAGGGCTAAGGGTTTGGATGGAGACAAATTTGTTAAGTATGTACAAGAACATTTTCTGATTCATTTTACAGTTTCCCTCTTCGACAAGGTGAAAAACCTGACCTAGTCTTGGGAAATAAGGCAGGGCAGCTGGCTAAGGTGTCAGTGGGGTAATACTTTGGGGCCAGTGACCCTAATTCTATTAGTTTTAAAATAGTGACGGAAAGGAATAGCCCGGATCTAAAATTTAAAGTTCTAAATTGGAAGAAGGCCAATTTTGATGGTACTTTCAAAACTTTCAAAAGTTGATTGGGGACAGATGTTCACAGGTAAAGGGATGGCTGGAAATGGGAAGCCTTTAAAAATGAGATAACAAGAGTACAGAAATCGTATGTTCCTGATAGGATGAAGGGCAAGGCTGGTAGGTGTAGGGAACGCTGTTGTGGGGTGGTGGGGGTGGAGGACAGTGGGAGCAGCACAGTGGCTCAGTGGTTAACACTGCTGCCTCATAGTGCCAGGGACGCAGATTCAATTCCAGCCCTGGGTGTCCATCTGTGTGGAGGTTGCAAATTCTCCCTGCCTGGGTTTCCTCCAGGTGCTCTACTTTCCTACCAAAGTTCAGAGATGCACAGGTTAAATGATTTGACCATGGTAAATCGCCTATGGTCTCTAGGGATGTGTAGGTCAGGTGGCTTGGCCATGGGACAAACAGGGTTAGGGTTAGGGCAGGTAGATCTGCGTAGGATGTTCTTCAAGGGGTCAGTGTAGACTCACTGGGCTGAGAAACTTGCTTCTCCACTGTACAGATTCTATGATTCTAGGCATTTAGACAGACACAAGAACAAGCAGGAAATAGAGGGGTCAGAATATGCTCGGGCAGGTCGGACTGTTCAGAATGGCAAGAAAATGGTGAATGAAAGGGCCTGTTCCTGTGCTGTGCAGTTCTATGTTCTTCTTAAACAATTACAATGGTGTAAAAAGCCAAACTGTAGTGATAGTGGGCATGAAGCTCTGTCCTTCATTGGGGCTATCCAGGTTCCAACTTTCAAGTGCTGTATTTACAAGGGATCCAGACATCACTTCATCCCCTACAACACAGGAAGATTACTCAATTTCTGCTCATCACCACTGGAGGTATCAGAGATCCTGAAAGAATGTGGTGCCATGCTTTAGCAACATCTCTCCAGAGATAATCCTGAAAGTTATCAAGGAGAGGAAGGAAGTTCTTTTCCCAATGGATGGCAGCAAACAGCAAGCACAACTGACGAAGGCAGTCTGGACAGGGGTGGCTATGAAGGTCAACCCCTGGGGCGCTCAAGAAAACCTGCTTCTCATCCCAAAAGAGGATTTGATCTGCTGCACTCTATCAAAGTACACGCCACTGCCTGCTCAATGCTTCAGGCTTCCATGAATGTGAGTTAGCAGTGTAAGGTTACCCCTGCAGAGGATTGCCGTACACTAGATTGGGTTGCCTTGCGTGCAATCAATGTCTGAGTCTTAACTGCACAGGGGCAGCACAGGGGCACAGCACGGTGGCTCAGTGGTTAGCACTGCTGCCTCACAGCGCCAGGAACAGTTTCCATACTGTGGGGATTCTATGATGATTCTTCTAACACTGATGCCATAGTGGTACTGCCTCTCACTATCTGCAAGTGTTCCTAATTGAAACATAAAAGGAACAGGAACATTCAATAGCAATGACCATCAGGCCATTAGACCTTTCCTCACAGTGAGGAGAAACAAATATTTTCGCATCTTTTCACCAGAGGCTCACATGGGACAAGGACACAAGCAGAAAAGGCAGTCTTTTGAGACGAGCCTTCTTTTGAATTCAGCTGCACCAATTAATTTTGTGGGTGTGAGCCATCCCTGTTGGCCCACTTGAGCAGACTTGTTGGCCTGGTCAGGTGTCTGTTGTATTATAGCCTAGATTCTTGACCACACGGGCATTGTACCTGTTACAGAACTGAAAATCACATCTTCTAGTGTGAAGGTTTCTGCCTCAACTTAAGTCATTCTCCCTGTATAACAGTCAGTGACTATTCAGTAGTCAATACGTGTAAATCTGAGATATTGGAGCATTGTAAGAAGTTAATTAACTTCAAGTTATCTGACTCAGTGAGAACCTGTCTTCATGTTATGTGTTATATACAGAAAATGTCAAAATGCATCATGTTTCAACACAACACTGTAAGCATTTAACTACAACCAGGCTGCAGACAACAGAGACTTCTCATGAGCTGATCTGGCTTCAGCCAGAAGACCATATGACATGGGTGAAGAATTAGGCCATTCGAACAATCAGGTCTGTTCTGTCATATGACCATGGCTGATGTGTTTCTGCCTTCTCTCCATAACACTTGATTCCTTTATTAATCAAGAACCTATTGACCCCTGTTCTAAAGACATGCAAAGACTTGGCCTTTGCAGGCTACTGTTACAATGAGTTCCACAGATTCACCACTCTAAGGCTGAAGAAATTCCACTGCATATCAGCTCTAAGGTATCACCCCTTCACTCTGAGGCTGTGGCTTTGGATCCAAGTTTCTCTTCCTAGTAGAAAAATCTCCACATCCACTCTATCCAGGCCTCTCCCCTTCTAACCTCAACTGAGTACTGAATCTTCAACTGTTCCACATGTGACAAGCCCTTCATTTGCAGGGTCAATCTTGTGAACCTCCTCTGGACCCCTTCCAATGCCAGCACATCCTTAGGAACAGGGCCTAAAACTGCTCATTATATTCTAAATGCCGTCTGACCAGAGTCTTAGACTTATACCCTATAGTACATCCCTTTTCTCACATTCCAAACTTTTTGAAATTAATGTTAGTATTGCATTTGCCTTTCAAGTTGCCAACTGAAGCTGCATATTAACCTTGATAGAATTCTGAACAAGGACTCTCACGGTCACTCTGTGCTTCAGATTTCTGAAGCCTTTCCCCATTTCCCCTTTAGAACTAGTTTCGGCCTCTATTCTTCTCACCAAAGTGCATTAATTCAAACATACCCATATTGTATCCTATCTGCCACATCTTTGCCCATTCACCTAGCCTAAGTCCTTCTGCAGCTTCCCTACTTCCTCAAAAGTACCTGTCCCTCCACCTATTCTTTGCCGTCTGCAAACTTAGCAACAATGTCCTCGGTATCTTCATCCAGATTGTTAATGTGTATTGTGGATAGTTTTGGACCTAATACTGGCCTCTTGAAATTCTACAAATTCCACTGGCTGCAGCCCTCAACAAGACACATTTATCCCTACTCTCTGATTTCTTCCAGGTTCCAATCCTCTATCCAAGCCAGTATCTTGCCCCCGAACACCGTGGGCTCTTATCTTATTTAGCAGCTTCCTGTGCATCACCTTGTCAATGGCCTCCTAGAAATCTAAATACCACCTCAAAGAATTCTAAAAGATTTGTCAGATGTGACCCTCCCTCAATGAAATCATGCTGACTCTGCCTACTTTACCGTGGACCTCCAAGCAGTCTGCAATCTCATCCTTAATAATGGACTGTAAAATCTTACCAATGACTGAGATCAGGCTAACTCGTCAATAATTTTCTGTCTTCTGCCTCCCTCACTTCTTAATCAGGGGTGTCATATTCATCACTTTCCAGTCCCCTGGGACCGTACCTGATTCCAGTGACACCTGAAAAATTGCCACCAAGGTCTCTACAATTTCCTCAGCTATCTCCTTCAGAATCCTGTGGTGTAGTCCATCTCATCTTAGTGATTTATCCACCTACGGACCTTTCAGCATCCCCACATGATCCTCTTCATGACGGCTACTACACTCACCTCTGCCCCTGACTCTCTTGAAGTTCTCACATGCTACTGGTGTCTTACACCATGAAGACTGATGCAATGTGTTTATTTATTTTCTCCACCATTTTTCTTTGTTTCCCATTTTTATTTCCCCAGCATCAATTTCCAGCAGTCCTTTGTCCACGCTTGCCTCACTCTTACCTTTGAGGCGGCACGGTGGCTCAGTGGTTAGCACTGCAGCCTCACAGCGCCAGGGACCTGGGTTCAATTCCAACCTCGGGCAACTGTCTGTGTGGAGTTTGCACATTCTCCCCGCGTCTGCGTGGGTTTCCTTCGGGTGCTCCGGTTTCCTCCCACAGTCCAAAGATGTGCAGGCTAGGTGGATCGGTCATGCTAAATTGCTCATAGTGTTCAGGGGTGTGTGGGTTATAAGAGGATGGGTCTGGGTGGGATGCTTCAAGGGGCGGTGTGAACTTGTTGGGCCAAAGGGCCTGTTTCCACACTGTAGGGAATCTAATCTAATATCTAGAACATTCTTGCAATCTTCTTTTATGTTACTAGCTAGTTTACCCTTATACTTCATCTTTTGCCCCCTTATTGCTTTTTTAGTTTTCCTCTAATGTTTTTTTCCAGGATTCATAATCTTCTAGCTTCCTACTAACCTTCACCACATTGAATGCATTTTTTTTTGCTTTTATGCATGACTTCTCTTGTCAGTCGTGGTTGCCTCATCCATCTCTTAGTAGGTTTCTTCTTCCTCGGAAAAATTCTGCTCTGTCTCTTGAATTGCCCCCAGAAACCCCTATCATTGCTGTTCCATCCCATCTTCTTTGTTCGACTTCCCTTCCAATCAACTCTGCTCAGCTCCTCTCTCATGTCTTTGTAGTTACCTTTATCCAGTCATCCCGTTACATCAGATTCCAGTCTCTCCTTTTCAAACTGCAGGGTGAATTCTATCATATTGTGCTTACTGCCCCCTAGGCAGTAAGAGGCTCCTTCACTTTAAGCTCTCTAATCAAGTTTGCCTCATTACATATCACCAAATCAAAATTGCCTGTTTCCCAGGGGCTCCATCACAGATTGCTCCAAAAAAAACATCTTGTAGACATTCCACAAATTCCTTTTTCTGGGATGCATTACTATAAGACCATAAGACCATAAGACATAGGAGTTCACAGTTCACCTGCTTATTGACCCCAATGATTATTGTATAGTGTCTTTCTTACATGCCTTTTCCGTAACCTGATTTATTTTCTTCCCCACATTCTGACCACAGCTTGGAAGCCTGTTCACAACTCCCATCAGGTACTTTTTATCTTTGTAGTTCCTCAATTCTGTCCACGCAGACTCTATGCCTTCTGAATCAATATTACTTCTTGCTATCAATTTAATTTTATTCCTTGCTGACAGGCATTCCTGCACCATCTGCCCATTTGTGTAGAACATGTATCCTTGGATATTTAGTTCTCAAGCTTGATCCTCTTGCAGTCACTTCTCTATGATACACACAACATTGTACCTGTCAATTTCAATCTGTGCTTCTTTCACCTTGTTTTGTATACTGCACACATTTAAGTATCACACCCTCATTCCTGCATTGGCCCCCCCCTTCTCATAGTTCTCCCCTTATTTGCTGTGTCTGGTGTTTCCATACTCTTTGCCCTTTCCATACTCTCTGTCCCATTATTTTTTCTAGAAACTTTAATAACCTCTGCAAGGCTACATGAGAATAACTTCTGCTTCATTCTGTGAAAATATAACGCCAGCCAAGAAGAACATAACAATTGCCGGAACATCATGCGGGAACCACAATTAAAATACTTTGCACAATAACAACGACCTCATTTTAATCTGCTGCAGAATACTATCTTCCAGTAAAATATTGCTTTGGCCATCACCAATGGTCAGCTAATCACTGCCATGGTCACAGCATGACAGATG
The DNA here is from genome assembly GCF_030684315.1 of Stegostoma tigrinum. Taxonomy (NCBI): domain Eukaryota; kingdom Metazoa; phylum Chordata; class Chondrichthyes; order Orectolobiformes; family Stegostomatidae; genus Stegostoma; species Stegostoma tigrinum. The sequence goes on from NC_081354.1 coordinate 156,376,801, forward strand.
CTCAAGTCCACTCTATCAGAGTGGCTAAGGCTGCTGACCCACTTTGCCCTGTCTGTCATTTGCCACCTTGTCATTGTGCCCTGTGAGATATGTACAGTTTTAAGCATGAGGTAAAATATGTCAGGAACAGCACTGAACTCATCACACATGCAAGGGCTTAAAATTGTTCTGCCTAGGGAGACAGCAGCTACTACTTGTGCAACTTGTATCAGCCCACAGTCCAAACAGACAGGATTATGAAGGGGCACTTGTGGCACAAGAAAAAAAAAACATATCATTGATTCACCGGCCAGATATCCTGACACGAGCCTCCTTTTGAACTACATTCCATCAAATTCCCACAGGTTACCTGCTCCTTTAGCAAAATTTGAGGAATAGGCCAAAGAAAGGCTGTGGCTCTAATCCCAAGCAAAGCAACATCTCATGCTAACTTACTCATCAAACCCTGCTATGGGAGATATGTCTCATTTGGGCACCTCAAGGGACCACTAAATTGATAAATAAACTGAACATCTAATTTTGAACTTTCCCATTGTACAAAGTTAATAGTACATTGTCAAAGAAAATTGTTCAATAATATTAATGAGTTCTTTATTACCCTTTACATGTCAGGAAGTTCTTTAGAGGCTAGGGGTCTGATTGGCACACTATCTCTTGAACAGTTAATTGAGGGGAAGTGAGGAGAACTGTTCTGGGTGAAATATGAAACATTGTTTCTGACAGTGTGCTGTATTATTGGAACTTTCTACATGTGGCAGGCAATCTACTGCATTACAAGAGTTTCATCTCCCTCAGGTGGTAAAGTACCAGGGTAACATAGATCAAAAGTAATTAGTATTATTTTCTGTAAGCTTTTGGTTTAGATGTAAAAGAAAATCTTATTCATTGCTAAGAAAAATTTAGTTAGAAGTACAATAGAGAATCTGAAGCTTGTCTTTGATTTATCCAAGTCCGAACCTGAACTTGAGTTCAGGGCTTTCTCAGTTGTTTCAACTCCACAAAGATAAACTTCACTTTGTCTTTGACACCTCTGGTTTCTCATTTCCATGCTGTATCTCAGATCTTCCAAAAGCACAACTTGAGTCTTCCCATGTAAACTGATAATACCTAATCCTATCTTACCAAGTCTTCTCTCAGCCCCTCCACTACCTCTGAAGCATTATGCTACATGTTTGACATTCACTTCTGGATGAGCACTGATTTCTTCAATGTAGCCGTTGCCTTTAGCCCTCACGACTAAATCTGTTCAGCAGTCGATAAATCTGTCCCTTTCCCTGGAAGCTCTCTTGAGTCTGAACAGGAGTGTTCACAATGTTAGCATCCTATTTGATCCTGAGATAAGCTTCCAATCACATTTTCAAACTATTACCAACAGGTTTACTTACACTTCCTAACATCATCTGTCTCCTCCACTCTATCAGCTCATCTGCTGCTAAATTCTGATCTATGCCTTTATTATTTCTAGATTTAACTATTTCACTGTGCTTGTCAATAGCATCACATCTTCTAACTGTCATCAAATGCTTCTGATTCAGGCTGCTGCAAACTCTTGAGAAGTTTTATTTGTTTTTAGACTGAGACTTCCCGGTTTACCAACAAACAGAGATGGCTTCTTCTGATCTGGCTGCTCCCCCTATATATAGGATGGGCCAAAGGACTAAAAGGTAACGTTGATATTCGACAACTCCATGGGAAGCGAGATTGTACAGGATGGGAAATTAGGCTGGGAATGTTTAGGATGACACCTGACAAGCTGCATGACCTTGGATGAGATCTGTGAAAATTCATTTATGAGCCGAAGACAACACCTGCAGCTTGTTTTCCCATCCTCTGCTTTCTGTACCAGCCAGCAGTTTTGTTTTTTTGTATCTGCTTTCTTTGTGCTGGCTGTTTGTTACACTGTATAAGAGTGGGAGGGTTTTGTTCCAAGTTGTGGGATTTCACCTCAGCCCGAAATCATGAAAGGTGCCAGGTACGAACCTAAGCCATTGCTCAAGGGGCCCCTGATGGGCAGAAAGGCGTGAGACATGTTGCTTTTTGTCCTTCCTCTTCCATTTATTATTACCACTATAATCAATGTTATTTCTGAATAAACATTCATATTTAAGTAAATTGCTGTATTCGAGCATTCTGTCAATTATATTTACCTGAATCTGAAAAGAACTGCTTGGATACACGCTGTGATCCAAGACACCCTATTATCTTAAAAACTGATCAAATCATACCTTAAATTTCTAAATTTCAGCTTTTGAAACCTTGGTTTGACTACTTTGTTGTCATAACAACCCTCAGAGTTCAGGTTTTATTCTGATAAATCCACACTGCAATCAGATCGGGTAGAGTTTAGGAATAGTAAGAAAGAATTATAGAATCCCTACAGTGTGGAAATGGGCCATTCAGCCCATCAAGTCCACACCAACCCTCTAAAAAGCAACCCACCCAGAACCATCCCCAACTCTATTCATGTACTTCCTACCTGCACTTCCCATGGTTAATCCACCTAACGTATACACTAGAAGTCACAAGTGGAAATTGTCTACAGGTCCCTTAACAGACACCATAATTTGGGACAGAAACACTGGGGACAGACAGAAACACTGCTTGCATGACCTTAATCTACATATAAATTGGACAAATCAGACTTTCAATGGTAGCCGGATGAGGGGATTGTACAATGCCAGTTTTAAGAGTAGCATGTTCTGGAACTGAGGAGAGAATGAGCTACAATAGATTTTACATTATGTAATATGGAAGGATGCTGAATGACCTCAGGTTAAAATCATTTCCAAGTAGCACCAACCACAATACAATGACATTTTACATAAAATTTAAAGGTAGAAGAGTGGGTCTAAGACAGTATTTTAGACCTAAATAATGGAATTGTTGGCGTGAAATCTGAGGTGTTTGAAGTGAATTGCATACTCATTATGGATGGATAAATACTAAAGCGTTGACAGATATTTAAGGGGATATTTCAGAATGAGTATATTTCTACTTCAGAGGAAAATTCTGATTGAAGGACCCACCAAGTACAGTTAATTAAAGATGTTGAGGAAAAACATCAAGCTTAAGGGGAAAAAAAATCAAATAACTACACAAAGATGAGTGGCAGGTCAGAGAATTGGACAGAAAAGAAGACCAGGAGAAAGAAATTTGAGTGTGAGAGAAAACTTGCGAGGGATGTAAAACTGAAAAGCAACAGTTGTATTTTAAAAATATTTAAAAAGAAAAAGATTAAAATTATTGCTGATTCTCTCAAGTCTAAGAATGCGGAGTTAATAGTAGGTAATAAGAAAGAAATGGAAAAATATTTTGCTTCTGTCTTCACTATAGAAAATTCAAAAGTATTCTAGTAAGTGCTACAAATAAGGAGGGGAAAGGGAGGGAATAATTTGGTAAAGTCACAAACACCAGAGGAAACAGTACTAGAAAATTGACAAGTATTCGTCCCTGAGTTCTGATGACCTTCATCCTAACATCTTAAAAGAGGTAGTTAGTTGGGTCGTAGAAGCATTGGTGATAATTTTCCAGAAATTGTTAGATTCTGGCAAGGTTCCATCAGACTGAAATTGGGCAAATAGAATGCCTGCATTCAGGAAGGGAGGGACCCAGAAACAGCATACTATAGGTCAGTTGGCTTGAATTCTGTCATAAGAAGATGTTAGAATCAGTGATTAAGAAGGTCATAGATGAGTGTTTGTAAAATTTCAAGGTAATCAGTATGTTTTTGTGGAAAGGACATTGAATTCAACCAATTTATCAGTGATCTTAGAAGACAGAACACGCATTGCAGATAAAGAAGACCATCAGAATGCATTTGATAAGGTGCCACAAAAAAGGCTATTATACCAGATAAGTGCACATCATGTAAGGAGTAACATAGAAGGAAGATGAATTGGCCTGCAGAAAACAAACAGCTTGCTTAGATGGAATCTTTTCTGACTGACAGAATGTGACAAGTGGAATCCCACAACATTCTGTACTGGGACCTCAGTTTTTAACAGTTTACATCAATGACATAGACGAGGGCAGTGAAGGTATGGTAGCTAAATCTATAAATAATAAAAAGATAGTTGGAAAATTATGAAGAAAACATAGGGAAGTTGCAGAGAGGTATAGATAGCTGAGTCAATGTGCAAAAAGTTGACACATGGAGTACAATGTGCAAAAAGTTGACACGTGGCACTTAATGTGCAAAAATGTGAAGCTGTTCAGTTTGGTCAGAAGGATAAAAACGCAGAGCGTTACTGATATCGAGAATTTCTGCAAAATTCTGAATTGCAGAGGGATCCTGCCTTTTCAGTGCATCAGTCTCAAAAAAGTATCCAGGTTCAACAAGTTAGTGGAGTGCTATCCTTTATTACAAGGGGAATTTTCTATAAAAGTAAGAATGATATGTAAAAGTAAGAATGTTTTGCTTTAGTCATACAGGCTGTTGCACATGTCAAAAGCTGTCTGGGGATTTGGTCTCCTTACTTAAGGAAGGATATAAATGTGTTAGAGGCTAATCCGAGGAGGTTTATAGATTGACACCTGGAATATTTGAACAGTTTTGTGAGGAAAGGGTGGACAAACCGGGCTTGCTCCCGCTGGAATTTTGGTGACTTGATCGAACTTTGTAAGTTACTGAATGATTTTGACAAGGTGGATGTGCAAAGTATATGTTCTCTTGTGGTGAGACCAGGACTAAGTGGCGCGCTTTAAAGATTAAGATTTGCTCTTTTAGGACAAAGGTAAGAACTTTACTTTTCTCCTAAAGAGTCTTCGCAACTCTTTGCTTCAAAAGGTGGTGAAGGTGATCTCATTAAATATTTTTAAGGTGTAGGCAGATGGAGTCTTGTTCGACAAGGGAATCAAAGGATCAATGGGCAAATGAGACAGTAGAATTTGAGACACAAGTAGATCAGCCATGATCTAATTGAATAAGGGAGCGAATGTCAGGGTTTGAATTGTCTATTCCTGCTTCTAATGCATGTGTATACATGTACATCCATCTTTGTCCAAGGTCAATATGTCCTTTATAAGGTGTGGTCCACAGAACTACTCTTAGTGTTACCCCAGTCACGGACTAAGTTGGAATTTGTACAGCTGGACAATACATATGCTCATGGTATTCTAGTCTCCCAGACACAAAGACCAGCATTTTGTTGACCTTTTTGAATATTTTCCTCTTCTTCTCATCTTGTAGTTTTATATTTTAATCCATCATTTAAGCCGTTAATAAATTTGGTGTATAACTGAGGTCCTAAAACAGATTTTTGTGGGATCCTACTCATTCTACCAATTAAAGCATTCATTCAACATTCTTGCTCTGTCTTCTGCCACTTAACTCATTTTCTAAGCAGGTCAATACTGTAACCTGTCTTCAATTCCTTGAACTTCAGGTAACAGTTTCTTATGAGGGACTTAATCAAATACCTCTGAAAAATCGATTTGAATAACATGCAGGGACAATTCCCTGTGTGATACTTACATCAGTTTTGCTAAAAAAAAATTCAGTTAGATTCATTAGGCATGACCTCCCCTTTTTTACAAACTGGAGTGGACTGTCTCTAATCAGCTGAAATTTTTCAAAGTGTTCTGACACCTGATCCTTAATTATAGATGACAGCAATTACTCACAACAGATATAAGAGCAAGAAACCCTGGAGAAAACTCAGCAGCTCTGACAGCGTCTAATGAACGGTCTTTAGATTTGGAACATTAACTCTGTTGTCCTCCATGGATGTTGCCTGAATTGCTGAGTTTCTCCAGTACTTGCTGTTCTATTTAAGGACATCCTAGCATCTACAGTATTTTGCTTTGTGTCCATCCATTAGATGTTATACTAACTCTAATTTTCCTCCTGAAATAGCAGGCTGACATACACTGTTATCCACTTTAAAGAAATATTACTGATTTTGAGAGAACTTTGAATGATAGGTCACCTGCAGTGTCTTCACCTACTTCCTTTAAATCCTGGGATGGAAATTACCTGATCCTGGGATTTATTGTCTCCAATGCCAAAATTTTCTTCATTGCTGTTATTTTGCTTACATTAATTTCGGAGAGAAGAAAAGATCCAATGAACAGTCATATCAAAGTCAAAATATTAATTCTGTCTCTCTCTCCATGGATGCTGCCAGACCTACTGAGTTTTTTCAGTATTCTCTGCTTTTATTTCGCAGAAAAATATTACTTTCTTTGGGTTGCCTGACATACTGAAATCATTCCCTCCTGCAAAAGCTCATGCAAAGTAATGATTCAGTACGTCTGCTATTGCCTTAGTTTCCACTGACAATTTCAAAGTTTTCAGATTTCAAGGAGCGCAAATTTCTCCTGAGTGCCCTACTTTTCCTAACTTATTGCAGAAATAATTCTTGTTGGTATTAATGCCTCTTGTAAGTTTCTTTTCCAAATCCCTTTTCAGTATCCATTGCTATCTGTACTGTCATATTTGCTTTTTTATCAGTTATCAGAAACTAATTGCCGACCTTTGACAGTTATTGACAATGTGCTCCTGCTGAGTGCACCAAAGTGAGAAGGTCTTGTCCCAGGAGTTTGCAGATGTCAACAGCAAGCGAACATGAGAGCCTGAGTTTCTAATGGTTCAGGTCATCAGACTTTTCAAGAAAATTATTCCTGTACCTCTGGATCTTATGTTGGATGTCTTGCCCCCTTCCAGCTAGACCTCAATGTCACTCTCTTCTGCCCCGTGGATGGGGATACAAATTAGGAGAATGGTTTTTATGTGCCTTGTAAGTTTCCTTGCCTACAACCTTTTCTTTAACTGGTACTATCTGTACTGTCATATTCTGCTGTACTTTATGTCATTTAGCAGAAACTGATGCTACTGGTAAGATAATGATAATGTTGCTCTTGTCCTTGCCTCTAAAATAGATGTGAGACTCCACTTGCTTACGGTTTGTCTGTGCTGCTTTGAAAGCTGGAAGCAGGGAACTGCAGCTGAAGATGAATGAAGTGTTTGGTACCTGCCATGAGTTGGCAAACAACTGTCAAGAAGTGATGGCACTGTCTCCAATAAGAAGAACTCTGAACAACGGCCTCCCACCTGACTATAGTTTTCCAGCTATGGTTTCTCTGATTAAATCTTTCCCAAATGGTCAGTTCTATTACAGAAATGTCTCTGTTGTGTACCTACATCAGTAACCTCGACAGGTCAGAAAGGGTGCCATGCTTGGAAAATCCAGTATTTACAGTTGAAACAGTCCTCTGTGGCTTTTTCAGTAATTGAACGAGGAACGTCAGACAATAAGCCAAGAGAATCACCGGCTCTGCTACAAAATGAGGCGCTAACAACTCGACTACATGCATGCTACAGATAGGAGGCATCGTGTTATGCGCAGTGCACATTGATCTGACAACCACTGGATCAGATCTAAGGTCTGCAGTCCTATCACATCTAGTCATAAAAGGTGCTGAATAATTCCCTGATGAAAAAGGCAAGGCTGAAGTGATGAGTAGATTATCCATCTCAACCTCCACCTGAGGTTCCAACATTACAGATGCTAGTCTTCAGTTCATTAAATTCACTCCATGTGATAACTAAAAACAGCTGAAGATATTGCATAATGCAAAACCATGAGCCCTGAAACATTTATGTTGTAATATCAAAGAATTTTTCTCCAAAACATGCTATAATGTCGGCTAATCTCTTCTGACAACACTGGAATCTACCTAGTAAATTACACAGGTACGTCCTGCCCACAAAAAGCAGGATAAACATAACAATTCGGAAGAAGGGTCACTGGACTTAAAATGTTAACTCTGTTTCTCTTCAGAGATGCTGCCAGACCTGCTGAGTTTCTCCAGTAATTTCTGTTAACATAACAAATATAATTGGGCCAAATACAGGTCCATCTGTCAACTTTCAATCATTAACACATTGTTGGAAGATCTCATCAACAGTCCAATCCAGAGACATTTACTCAGCAATGACTTACTCACCAACATTTCATTCAGATACCACCAGGGTCACTGTATTTAACCTTGCTCCAAATGTGGGACAAAACAGCTGAACTCAAGATTCAAGGTGATTGTGACTGCCCTTGGCATAAAGGCATTAAGGAGGAATAGCTAGTCAGGAGTCAATGAGAATCCCATTGTTTGGAGTCATACCTAACAAGATGGGCTTGGCTGTTGGAGGCCAATCTGCTTAGACTAGGACATCATTACAGGAGTTCCTCAGGGCTGCATCCTAGTTCCAGCCATTTTCAACTTCTCGTTCAAAATCAGGTCAGAAATGGAAATGTTTGATGATGATTAAAGAATGCTCAGAATGATTGACACCTCGTCAGGTACTGATGCAGTCCACGCCCACATCCAGCAAGTTCAGGACAACATCAGGGTAAGGTTGATAAATGGAAAGTAACATTCACATCACAAAAGTGCAAACTAATGAGAGAGAATCTAATTACCTGTCTTTGAAATTCAGCAACATTTGAGTCTTCCAATATCAAACTTGAACTGCTAACAACACACTTTCTCTCTCCCCAAAGCCTGTCCACTATCTACAAGGTACAAGTCAGGAGTGTGAGAGAATATTTTCAACTTCTCTCTGATGAATTCAGCTCCAGCAGCATTCAATTAGCATGACATTATCCAGGACAATGCAACGTGATTGACTGACATTAACTTAAACATTCATTCCTTCCACCAAAGCACAATGTATAACATCTACAAGATGCACTGCAGCAGTTTGGCAAGATTCCTTCAACAGTCCGTTCCTAAGCCTGTGACTTCCACAACCAAGACAAATAAGTGCATCAGAATCCGGGGAATAGAGCCGCCCACAAATTCCTTTCCAAAAAAACAAAATCATAGAATCCCTACAGTGTGGAAACAGGCCCTTTGGCCCAACTAGTCCACACCGAACCTCAGAGCATCCCACCCAGGCCCATCTCCCTGTAACCTACTTAATCTACTCCTCCCTGAACACTATAGGCAATTTAGCATGGCCAATTGACCTAACCTGCACATCTTTGGATTGTTGGAGGAAACTGCAGCACCGGAAGGAAAGCTACACAGACATGGGGAGAATGTGCAAGCTCCACACAGACAGTCACCTGAGGGTGAATTCAAACCAAAGTTGCTGGTGCTGTGAGGCGGCAGTGTTAACCACTGAGACACCGTGCCGCCTGCGCATGGTCTAGATTTAAGACAATATCACTTTTTTGTTTCTGTCAAAAAGCTAGAACTTCCTTCCTAACAGCTGTATAAAAGTTATACACTAAACAACTGAAGGGGACAACAGCACATTCTCAAGGCCAGTTCAGGAAGGTAATAAATACTGGCTTTGATATCAATGCACATATTCCCGTAAAGGAACAATTTTTAAAAAAAGTTGCTCACTAACAGGTTCAAGGGGTTCCCTTTTTTTAAATTTAATTTAGCTTCAGAAAAAGTCACTAGAGCATGAGTTGGCAGAGGTATGGCAAGGGACAGCAGCAATGGAAAGGAAAGTTGGGCTCTCTTTGGCTTTTTTTCTCTTACCTTACTCTAAGTTAATGTGAATGGTGCCATATATGTATAGTGAGGGTACACACTTTTCACTGTATTTTTACTTTGAATATATGTCACAATAAATGTGTCATTTGATGAATTCAATTCAATTTAATTCAATAATGCAATGATCTGAGTTGAACTAACACTATTTCCACTAGATTTACCTCACTGCATGCTCACAAACCCACAGCTCCTTGCCTGGCAAAACATCTCCCTTTGTAATCAAAGCAAAATAAAGGCAAAATATGAGAGATTCTGGAAACTTGAGATAAAAGCAGAGTGTGCTGGAGAAACTCAGCAAGTCTGCCAGCATCTGTGAGAGAGAAATAGAGTTAACATTTTGAGTCTGTAAAGACCCTTCTTCAGAACTCCCTTTGTGGCTGTTTTGGGTTTGAATTAAACGCTGCAAGTTGGGATTTTCATTCTAATATGGCTCAGGTTTTATGGAAGTCATTGACAGAGACCCTGGAATAGGTGTAGATGTGGGATTGGCAGTAGGTTTGCCTCTGTGCACCAGCACTTAGTGAAAGTTATGAAAAAGGTAGTCAAGTAATAAAAAAGATCTCCATCCCTCACTATTCACAATCTGTAACCTCCCCACACATTTTCCACATCCCATTCATGCCTGCCCAGGCTTATACCTACTCCCCCAAGGCACATCTCCACAGCCTTCATTCTAACATATGCCCCTCTACCCATGCTCAGAATCTGTTACAATCCTAACACCACCTTAGTACGAATACATTTCCTATTTTCTTTGGGAAATAGGCCACAAATTTAGATAGAGGATCTGGATCGGCGCAGACTTGGAGGGCTGAAGGTCTGTAATTTTCTTTGTTCTTTGTACATGACCATTTATAAACTCACCCACTAACCTTTGCCTTTAGCTCACCCTGCATCCAACATGGGGAAAACTCAGGAGCCATGCTAAGAATAAACAAAGTTCTTAAGGGTCTATTTATGAAGCACTATTTTTGAAAAATATATTCATTGATAATATTACCTTCCTTTAACCTCTTACAAAAATAAACATTATCATTCATTGAAATGAAACGAAGAACTGTGAATGCTGAAGATCTGAAACAAAAGGAATTTCATTTAGATAAATTTGAGATGCTGCACTTTGGTAAGACAAACCAGGGCAGTACATTCAATTGAATAGTGGGGCCCTGGGGAGACTTGTCAAACAAAGAGACCAAGGGGTGCAGATGTTTAGTTTCTTGAAAGTGGAGTTGCAAGTAGACAGAGTGGTAAAAAAGGCATTTGGCGCATTTGCTTTCATTGGGTCAGAAGATTGAACGTAGGAGTTGGGATGTCATATTCTGGTTGTACAACACATGGGTGAGGCCACTCTTAGAATACTGCTTACAATTCTGGTCTCCCTTTTGTAGGAAAGGTGCTGTTGAATTTGAAAGGGTGCAGACAAGATTTCCAAAGATGTTGCCAGAACTGGAGGGTTTGTGCTGTAAGGAGAGGCTGCATCGACCAGGGCTATTTTCCCTTGGGCATCGGAGGCTGACCTTATATTTGATAACATCATGAGAGGCATGGATAGGGTAAATAAACGAGGTCTTTTCCCTGAGGCAGGGGAGTCCAAAACTAGAGGCCATAGGTTTAAGGTGACAGGGGAAAGATTTAAAGGGGGCCTGATGGGTAACTTTTTCACACAGATGGTGGCGTATGCATGATAAAAGCTGTCAGAGGAAGTTGTGGAGGCTGGCACAATTATGACATTTAAAAGTCATCTGGATTGGTATGCGAACAGAGCCACAAATATTTATGACTTCTTTTACCAACCTGCAAGGGCATCTTATCTCCCACAAAGGTCTATCTGGACAATTTTCAACCGTGTGCCTTAACACTTCAGAAAGCTTACTAAGAACCCTGCCAGCTTTAGATATTCTCCTACCAGGTCTTAAATGCATCAGTCATATTTTGTACATCACACTCACAAAAAAATTCTTTCACATATGCAGTTGTTTCTATGATTGCTGAATGTGCAAATTAGAACCAGCTTCCATTTCTCACCAGACTACAAGAATGGTAGGAGGTTCTGGATTTGGACCTCAACTTTTGTGAAAAGGCACAGGTTCCCCTTCTGTGTGAATATTCATGACGGACTGAACAATATGAGTCCAATAGGGCTCTTCTTTAGGATTCCAGAATCCACAGCGTCTGACTTTCCTCTTGCTTAAAACAGGGAAATAGGCCAGGCATTCAAGTGTAGAGGTTGGCTTTATAATAGCAAAGGAATAGACATGAAAGCTGATAGTTGGCTTGCCTGTTTTCTGTGGGCACTGCACTGAACAGGGATAGCCAGCAGGGAGACCACAGAATGGAAAATAATAATAAGCTTTACCTTGCGTTATTTTTTAAAAAATGGTGTTTGAATTTGACAGCTGCTATGACAGCTGGAGTACACAAATATTAATTTGTAAAGGTCAGTCACAGTGGCTGGTGAACAATTTCTCGGGAAAGCTGTTTAAATACTGTAACTATTCCTACAGGAATTTCTTTCAAACATCAGTTTTAACTGAAATGATAGCAATTCTGTTCATTAACTACATTTAATTTGAAGACCTCCGGAAGAATTGTAAAGCTGCTGTGTAAAACCTTATGGTTTGCTTAAATTGTCACTGGAGGAATCTGGCAATATAACAGGTTAATTACTTGAAGCTTGGAAATTCATTGGAAAACATGTTGACCACGCAGGACGTCAGAAGCAGTTTAATATTCAAGAACATGTGATTACTGAATATTGCTTAATACAATATTTAATATAAAATATAAAACTTAAAATACTACTTCAAGCCCAGTTATATGGATTATGTGAATATTTGCTGCATTCATCAGACCCAATGGTTTAGAAGCTAACAACAGCAGAGATTTTCTGGGCAATATTAAATTAACCAATAGCAATTTTGTTTCAATTAACATCAGTTCACTGGGCTAGAAAATAGGGAATTGTTATCCTGGGGTCCTACATGTGATATATTATTTAGAACTGAAACTTTGTATATGCCTGGACAACAAGTGAAAAGAAAGGATTGTTATGGATCTTTCTTTGATGAAAGGGCTTACTAACAATCATTTCCCAAGTAGGCAGTGAGGTACAGGCAGTGGGAGAAACAAACAGATATTTTGTTTTATTGGATATTAGATTTCTGAACTTACCATTTAAGCTGCTCCTGTCAATTAGGTTGGTGTCTGCTGGCCAAAATGCTCCATCTCCATGTACACTCCTACCTGCTGGGCAGAGAACATAAATAAGCGCTCCAGAACTGAGCTGGATTTCAAACTGGTGGAATGGTGTTAAAAAAAAAGAAAACTTTAGCATCATCTTGAGCAAAAAGCAACTGTGGGTAAAATAAATTAACATGGGGAGCATGAGGGATTGTTGGCATGAAAATAAATACAGCGGTCACAAGAGCAGGTCTTAAGCTGGGAAATTCTGTAGTGCTTGGGCATCATTTAACAACGCACGTGTGTGTGTGTGTGTGTGTGTGTGTGTGTGTGTGTGTGTGTGTGTGTGTGTGTGTGTGTGTGAGAGTTGCAACATCACACATGAATCTCAACACCATCCAGGGCAAAGCAGCCTACTGACCAGAGCCCCATCTATCAATTCCCTCCATCGCCACTGTATAGCGGCAGCAGTTTGTACTAGCTTTAAGATGCACTACAGCAACCAGCCGAGACTCCTTTGACAATATCTTCCAAGCTCATATCTCTGCTGCCTAGGAGTACAAGGACAGCAGATGCTTGAGAACACCATCACCTCTCATCAGGCTCTCCCCCAAGCCACACACCATCTACATATGGAACTACATTGCTGTTCCTTCATTGTCACTAGGTTAAAATACTGCAACTCCCTCAAAACAGACACTGTATAGATTACAGCAGTTCAAGAGGGTAGTTTACTGCCATCTTTCAAGGAAGTTAGAGATGGATACCAAATGTTAACTTTGCCAGTTATGTTCCCATTTGTTAAATGACTTTGAGGAAACGGAAGTAACACAGTTCATTGAACCACTGCAGTCCATGGGATGGAGGTATACTGATAGTGCTGTTAGTAAGGAGGCTCCTGATTATTACAACCAGGTGAGAAAAGGCAAATTGACTCCCTTCTATTCAACCTCCTTGTTGGGTGCAGGAAATCATTTTAGCACATGTCCATAGCTTTCCCCAAGTAAGATGCAGCAACCTAACTTCTACTGTAGTTGTAAGGAGCCAGTGGTAATGTTTTCTTGAGTTGAATATAGCAAGCTTATTACCTGCTATTGCTGAGAAATATAATTGTTGGCAATCACTTGCTAAGGATTATGATCGTCCACCAAGAAAATTCTGTGTTACTGGTCATAAGTTTTGTGGGTCTTGTGTAGGTGATGAGTCTGATCGTAGAGCTGCATTGTCTACCATACATGCAGCAGGTGGTTCTGGGAGGTGGAGTTGGTCCTTGGCTCTCAAAATTGCTGCATTCCCTACTCTAGTTCCTTTTTTGTACTTCCTCTTGGCACCTGGTGTTTTTGAAAAATTGCATCCCTTTGTACAGAACTTTTTTCCCAATCAATTTTTTCTGAAGTGGCGTCTCCCATGTGTTGACACTGGGACCACATTTCCTGAGGTAAGTCTTTCATGGAGTCTTTGAAGCACTTCCTTTGTCCTCCTCCTCTTGAACACCTTCCTTAAACTGGGTGAAGAAGATTCGATTTGACAATTGGAACTCAGGCATGGACCTCTTTCGCACATTACCCTCTGGAGATGGTTTCAGATGCTCGCTCATGGCCTTGATGTCATTGCTGTTAGTTGCTTCAATGACACCAATGTTCATCTGCCTGTCCTCATAGCTGATGTTGACAATCTGATTCAAACAGCATTGATGGTAGTTCTCAAGGGCCTTGAAGTGGCTCCAATGCATAGTCCACGTTTTGGTGCCATGTATTAGAGTCAGAATGCTGACTGCTTTCTACACAAGGCTCTTGATATCAGCACAGATACTACAGTCATCAAAGACTCTCATTTTCAGATGCCTGAAGTTGCTGCTCACATATATTGATACAACATTGAATCTCCACATCGATGTCAGCCTTAGATGAGAGGTAGCTTCCCAGGTAGGGAAAATATTCCACATTTGGGAAGATTTCTCCATTGATATTAATGGAGGAATGGACTGGAACTTGCCTTGGGTTGGTAAAGGATTTGATTCCAGGTTGAGATCAAGACTAATTCTTTGGTTTGCAGCCACAAAGGCATTAAACAAGGCTTGAAGGTTCTCTGCCGAGAGAGATGTTATCATCTGCACGCTGAAATTTCACAAGTGAGTTCGGTGTTGTTTGGATTTCAACCATTTGAAGATCGAAGGTATTTTTTCTCCATCCTGTGAATAATGCCCACACCACTGATCTTGACTAGATGAGGGGAATAAAGACACAATATTGAGGACTTTGTGGTGTCACTGGAGCACATATCTGCACACACTCAGGAAAACACACACAAAGCTAAAAGGGGTAATTACCCACTACAAAAGAAGACTAATAGAGAATGTATGGTTTAGAATTCTTCTTGGGTACCCCCGAGGTGTAAGGTTTTAACCTGAGTCCACAATTAACCAGTTGATTCTTGGACAGCAGAGATTATCACTTTTATCTTTTAAGTTCTCGTATCTTAACATTGCTTTCCAGTCAATGCTGTTACTGGATGGTTTTCAACTTGAGGAACTGAGAGAGAACCTCTTCCAGCCTGTGATTAATTCTGCAATCAAAATCCATCGCCTCTCTGCCAAAGAGAGAACCTCTTGAAATAGCAGCTTGCATTTATATTCCATCTACTGAAGTTTATGATACTCTAAACTTAGTCACCACAGTGATGCTTTATTTCCAACATGCGAAGACTTTCATAAGGATGTAAATTACATAGAATACTTCCTAGGCTTGAGTGAGGTGCAGTGGATGGGCACCAGACTGATTTCATGAAAGGTAGTCAGTCTGTGTTGGATAGAAGATGTTTGTGGCACAAAGCCAGTGCTTTTAAAAAGTTCCTTTTTAAAACAATTTCAGTCCATTAAAGTCCCAGGTTCTAACTCAGCCATAGGGTTCAAAGATCAGTGGTCCATATTTTATAAAATTACAATAATGCAGTTTTTAATGCAGTATCAGTGAAGGAACAGCAATATAGTTTTAATTCAGTGTGGCTTGAAGGTGGACTTGCAAGTGGTACAAGTTAATGATCTTCCTGAATATTGGCCTCCCTCATCCTTCTTGGTGATAGAAATTATGAATTTGGAAGATATTGTTGATGGACGCTTGACAAGTTGCAGAGATGTGTCTTGTACCCAAAGCCTATTGATGTCTCTGTGTGCTAGTCATGGACAGATAAGTGTTTCAGTGGTAGATTGACTGCCAGTCAATAAGGCAGCTTTGTTCTAGCTGGTGTGTGTGTGTGTGTGTGTGTGTGTGTGTGTGTGTGTGTTGTCGAACCTGCACTCATGCAGGCAAGTAAACAGTTCTTTATATTAGTTCATAGGATGTGGGAGTTGCTGGCAGGAGCTAGATAACAGCAAGATGTTTCCTTGCCATGTTTGACCTAATGCCAAGAGACATCATGGGATCCAAAGTCAATTTTGAGGCTGTTGAGGGCAAGTCCATCTCCAGTGTATTGCTGCACAGTCTTATCTAGTGATTCTGTCTGATCAGTGCATCACATCTGATTTCATTGATAAAGGAATTTAGTAAATTAGCCACATTGTATGATTTGATGAATAGAGCTATGTCACGTTGTAGCTTGGCTAGTCTTCCAATTTTAGGACAAGGCCCAAAACATTATGAGAATTTTGCCAAATTGACTGAGTTGTGTGTGTCTTTGTTGATTTCAGAGTCCAGGTTGATGATTAGTGGTCAGTCCAGTATTATTCTTACTGAACGTTTCTGTAGAAGCTTCACAAAACACAGCAGCTTGCTAGTGCACTTCAGAAGGCGCTTATTAATCAACCTTGATGAAAATTTTAGAATTACATGGAAGCCAGACTGGGTCAGAACACCAGATTTCCTTCCCTGAAGGACATCAGATGACTTCCAATGGCAATACGATAGGTTCATGGCCACTTTTAATGAGATAGTTTTTAACTCCAGATTTATTATAAAATTCAATTTACATTCCACCAGCTGTTGGAGTGAGATTTGAATCTGTGTCTCCAGTGTATGCTTCGGTCCCTAGGTTATAGTCCAGTAACCCAACATGGCCATTATACCCCAGTCCCCTTACTCTGAAAATAAACCATCATTTCCTTTCTTTAATTTTTCATGGCATTTCTTATAGCAAAGAAATTTTAAAAACAAATCTTGTGCTAATTTTGTCTTAGTGTCTGTCTTCATCATGTTGGCCCATTTCTTTCTTTGCATATCAGACAGTGTTTCTTTTTATTGTCTCTGCAATATGTTGTTTGTCACCAATTCACTTTCTTATAATTCCTCATCCACTTAATAGAATGATGCTGAAAGAACAGCGAACTGGGATTCACACACATAACTCAGCTGAATCATTTGCACAGATGCATTGCATCTAATGAATGAGGTCTGCTGCACTTTCCATGATTCTATTATCTCCCCGCAAGTTTCTCTTTTCCTCTGTTCATTTTCATCCTTGTATATCTGCACTCTGTTTGCCTCTGACAAATATCCTTTCAGTCAGTTATGCATTTGGCATCTTTGACATTTTGCTGAGACTAAACTGGGCAAGGGATGTGCTGGCAAAGAGAAAGTCATATCATCCTCTGCAAATAGCAAAATCATCTTCACATCACAAAAGAAAACATGCTGAGCCTATTTCGTCAATTTCTCCAAAATATGATGCTGGCTGTGCATTTGCCAAACTACTCTGAGTCACCACAATACCTTTCAAAAACACAGCATTTTTTTTCTTGTTAGCTTCATCTGCCCTGCATCCCCTCCTTATGGTTTCAGAATTTACATCCTTCAGCCACCAATATTAGAATAAATATAATCTGTGCTGACAGCGGTTCTTACTCAAGTCGATTGCGTTTTTTAAAAGGTTGCCTGCTTAAGGTTAAGCCTCCATATTTGGGGATATGATAATGTAGTGGTGTGTCACTAGAACACCAGATCCACTGGATCCAGAACACCAGGCCTATATTCTTCTTTTTATTCACTCATGGGATGTGGGTGTCATTGGCTGGCTTGAGAAGGTGGCGATGCGCTGCTTTCTTGAAACACTGCAGACCGTGTGGCATAAGTACACTCACAGTACTTTTGGAAAGGAGTTCCCCCAGAATTTTGAAACAACAATAATAAAGGAACGGTGAGATGGTTCTAAGTCAGGATGGTGTGTGGCCTGCAGGAAAACCTGCACCTAATAGTGTCAGAGAAACAGACCCTTCAATCCAACTCATCCACGTCAACCGGCTTTCCTAAATGGCTGGCGATCCAATGTTCCTGCTGCACTTGTCCTCTGGGAGGTAGGGATCGTCAGGTTGAAAACTGCTATCGAAGGAATGGTGATGAGTTACCGCAGTGCATTTGTAGATGGTACAACTGTTGCCACTGTGCATTGCTGGGGGAGAAATTGACGTTGAATGGGTTACATGGAGCGGCCCTCAAGCAGGCTTGGTCCTGAACGGTGTCAAGCTTTATGAGCATTGTTGGAGCTGCACTCCAAGAAAATGGCCTGCATTCATCACGCTCCTGACTTTTGCTTAGTAGATGTTGGACAGATTTTAAAAAGTCAGAAAGTGAATCACTCATTACAGGATTCTGACCCGCTCTTTTCACAACAATTTTTACATGGTGAGCTCGGGTTAGTGTGAGAACAATGGTAACCCTCAGGATGTTGATAATGGGAGAAACAGTTCTGGTAATGATATCGAATTCTAAGTGATATCATTATTAAACTGAACTGGGGTGTAGAGACTTTATTGTTAACATATATTTTAGATCACAAAAAAAACAAATGGCAATGGAAAATGCTTTTAAAAAACTGAGGAGTATTTTTGCTTGTATTTTAGTGTTTGCAGTTGCTTATAGATGGGGCTTTTCCTATTTGTCATAACTCTTAAAGAAACCAGCAATATCCCTGTGATTGTGATTTATTACCTTGTTTACAAATAATTTCAGCCAATCAGGATTTCATATGTGGTGGATGTATCCAATGCACAATACACACAAAACATTTGCTTATAGATGGAGAAAAGAAGGAAAGATTGGATTCACAACAGCCAAAATTTGGTCCCTTCATGTATTGAATAAATGCACTGGTTAATTAAAAGATTATTCCTAGAAATTGGAATTTCATGCAAAGCAGTGAACAGAAATCAATTCACTTGATCCATCTGACTAGAAAGGCAAAACAATTCTCAACTGAAGAAGTCTACTTCTAACTCATTAAACACATGCCTCGGTTCAGTGGCACTTCATTAATGGGATTAATTATCACAGGAGCAGTAACTCCTTTCTGCACATGACCCTGAAGGATCACTGCATTATAAAATGGCACTGAATATTATTCATACTGCACATCTCTGACTTGACGTGAAAAATTGATAGTGTGGGGCTACTGTACCTTGGTCATTAGCCATTTTGTCAGGGTGTTCAACTGTAAGAAAAGACAATACTATTAGATACTGACAGTTTCCAGGAGAGACTTGCATGTGGAGCTGACTGAATTTTGAAAAACAAATGTAGCACAAGTCCATCACATTAACTGACTGGATTAAATAAGAAACATTTTTACTTTTACATTTCATTGATAATAACATAAAGAACTGAATCGAGTTATGGAAAATATTTATCACACAGCACATGAGGGACCTCCAGGAAGGCTGCGGATTTTAAACTTCCTGCATTATTAGATAAGATTTTTAAAAATGGATCAACTTAATCCAGTTTCAAAAGTGAACCTGTAAAGTAAGTATTGTTATGCCATAAGTTTCAAAGTCAAACCCAACACATTCAGTCTGTATTAGGTGGAAGCTGACGCGTTTAACTAAGAACAATATGAAGAAAGCATTGGAAGGATATGTTGAAAGGATGGGATGAAGTAAGGTGGAAGGAGGAAGGACAGTTTGTGGAGTGGAAACGCTGGAATAAGTCTATTTGATTGATGAACCCATTTCTGTCTTGAAAAAATCCGTGTAATTCCCTCCTGACAAACTATAAAGTAATCTGATACATGTTGATTTTGTGACATTCATTGAAATCCATATCACTGTTTAATCTACTCAATGTGATCTATAAACAATTCACTCAATGATTTATTAACTTTGTTATGCCAGTGGTTGAGGGCCATATGGCAGAAAAAACCTTTTTAAAATGCCGAAACCTTCCTATTATATACTTTCCTGTGTATTAAACTGGTAAAGTTTACTTATGGATTGTAGTTACCTCAATCAAGAAAGACATGTTCGAAATTCATGTCCCAATATTTTAGCTGATACTGTGTGGCATGAATTTTGTGTGGTATATCTTTGCTAATGAGTCCATGAAATTTAATTTTAAATACTAGTTTTTCTGAGAGTTAGTAGGGGAAGGGATGATGGTAACTTGGGAAATATAGATAAAAGCATTGGACTCTTAGTTCAAAACACTTCATTTTTACACCAATTACAATAGATATTCGAGATCAATTCCCCTCACTCAGTCAGCTTGATGCGTTCCCAGTGGAGGGAAAACTGTGCAGTAGGGTACAGTTCTCCAATTAAAGTTCATTTCTACTTGCTTCACAGCAGTATTGATGCTGCTGACTGACCAGACATCCTCCCAACTGATAGAAATTACCACAAAAGGAGACTGAGGCTGAGGCAAAGTGAGGACCCTGTGACAATAAGCCAGCATCACTGAGAGAAGCGGATGAAGTGGGGAGCTTGTGTCAGGCAGTCAACCAAACACAAAAGGGCAAATACACTATTTATAGAATCCCTGCAGTATGGAAAGGGGCCATTCAGCCCATACCAACCTTTACCAACCCCACACAGACACAGACACCTTACCCTATCCCTGTAACTCTACATTTTGCATGGCTAACCCACCTAGCCTGCTCATCCCTTGACACTATACCATTGCCAATCCACCTAAGTTGCACATTTTTGAACTGTGGGAGGAAACCAGGGCATCCAGAAGAAACCCATGCAGGGGCAGGGAGGGCATGCAAACTCCACACAGTCAACCAAGACTGACACCGAACCTAGGCCCCTGGTACTGAGAGGCAAGAGTGCTAACTACAGAGCAGCCATGCTGTTGGATGAGTACTACAAGACCCTCATAGTCAGGGAGAGACACGAAAACAAATATGTGATCAAATTTCGGAGAAAAGTAATAAGGTGGGCATTTTAACTACTGAAATATTACTTGGAATTGTTTTAGTGTGCAAGGTCATACAAAATTCTTAAATTGCACTAGGAGAACCTCTTCAGCAGGTACATAGAAAACCCAATGAGGGAGGGGCAATTCTGCATCTAATAAGACTGGGCAGGTGGAAGGTATATCAGTAAGGGACATTTTGGAGATAGTGACAACAACTTAGATACGTGAAGGATAGTAATGAAAAAAAAGGATAAGGATGGCCCTGGAAATAAACTGAAGAAAGGTCAGTTTTATTGAGATATGATCCTCCCAAGTAGTCTGGGAGCAGCTACTTGCAGATAAAACTGTGTCAAAGCAGTGGGAGACATTTAAGGAGGAAATAGCAAGAGCACAGGGCAAACACATTCCCACCAAGATGAAGGGTGGGACCAAGACACGAGAATCCTGGATATTAAGGGACATGATGATTAGCATTAAGAAAAGAAGTGAAGCAGATACTGAGGGGTCGGTATAGCCAAGTCCCTACAGGAGTATGAGAAGTCTGGCGGGAACGTAAAACAGAAGTTAGGAAAGCAAAGAGTGTACAGAAGAAAGCATTAATTGCTAGAGTAAAGGAAAACAGAATGTCTTTTAAAAGAGATCGGACTTTTCTCTCTGGAGAGAAGGAGGAAGAGAGATGACCTGATTGAGGTGTACAAGGTAATGAGAGGCATGGACAGAGTCGATAGCCAGAGACTTTTCCCCAGGGCAGGATTGACTGCCATGAGGGGTCATAGTTTTAAGGTGTTAGGAGGAAGGTATAGAGGAGACGTCAGAGGGAGGTTCTTCACCCAGAGAGTTGTGAGCGCATGTCAGTGGAAGTCGTGGAAGCAGAGTCATTAGTGACATTTAAGCGACTGCTGGACATGCACATGGACAGCAGTGAATTGAGGGGAATGTTGGTTAGGTTATTTTATTTTTGGATTAGGATTATTCCACGGCACATCATCGTGGGCCAAAGGGCCTGTACTGTGCTGTACTTTTCTATGTTCTATGTTCTATAAATATAAGGAGTAAGTGAATAGCTGTGGAAAGAGTAGGCCCTATTAGGAGTCACAAAGACAATCAGTGTGAGGACCTGGAAGACATGGGCACAGATTTCAATGGATACTTTGTGTCAGTCTTCACAGTGGAAAAGGACAATGCAAGTATAGACATCAGAGTGCAGCACTGAGAAGCACTTGACAAAGCTAACATGGAAAGAGAGAAACAGAGAAGATACAAACAGTTTCAGCAACCCTAAATGTGGATAAATCTGTGAGCCCAGATGAGAAGTATCCTGGGCTGTTGAGGGAGGCAAGGACAGGGCCTTAGCTGTAATTTTCAAACACTTTCTAACCGCAGGTGAGGGAACTATCATTGCCCATTATTAAGAAAAGGAAGAAGTGATAGACCAGGAAATTGCAGACCAGTCAGCCCAATTTTGGTTAATAAAATGTGAAGCTGGATGAACACAGCAGGCCAAGCAGCATCTCAGGAGCACAAAAGCTGACGTTTCGGGCCTAGACCCTTCATCAAAGAGGGGGATGGGGAGAGAGTTCTGGAATAAATAGGGAGAGAAGGGGAGGCGGACCGAAGATGGAGAGAAAAGAAGATAGGTGGAGAGAGTATAGGTGGGGAGGTAGGGAGGGGATAGGTCAGTCCAGGGAAGACGGACAGGTCAAGGAGGTGGGATGAGGTTAGTAGGTAGGAGATGGAGCAGCGGCTTGGGGTGGGAGGAAGGGATGGGTGAGAGGAAGAACAGGTTAGGGAAGCAGAGACAGGTTGGATTGGTTTTGGGATGCAGTGGGGGGAGGGGAAGAGCTGGGCTGGTTGTGTGGTGCAGTGGGGGAAGGGGACGAACTGGGCTGGTTTTGGGAATGCGGTGGGGGAAGGGAAGATTTTGAAGCTGGTGAAGTCCACATTGATACCATTGGGCTGCAGGGTTTCCAAGCGGAACATGAGTTGCTGTTCCTGCAACCTTCGGGTGGCATCATTGTGGCACTGCAGGAGGCCCATGATGGACATGTCATCTAAAGAATGGGAGGGGGAGTTGAAATGGTTCGCGACTGGGAGCTGCAGTTGTTTATTGCGAACCGAGCGGAGGTGTTCTGCAAAGCGGTCCCCAAGCCTCCGCTTGGTTTCCCCAATGTCGAGGAAGCCACACCGGGTACAATGGATACAGTATACCACATTGGCAGATGCACAGGTGAACCTCTGCTTAATATGGAAAGTCATCTTGGGGCCTGGGATAGGGGTGAGGGAGGAGGTGTGGGAGCAAGTGTAGCATTTCCTGTGGGTGCAGGGGAAGGTGCCGGGTGTGGTGGGGTTGGAGGGCAGCGTGGAGCGAACAAGGGAGTCACGGAGAGAGTGGTCTCTCCGGAAAGCAGACAAGTGTGGGGATGGAAAAATGTCTTGGGTGGTGGGGTCGGATTGTAGATGGCGGAAGTGTCGGAGGATGATGCATTGTATCCGGAGGTTGGTGGGGTGGTGTGTGAGAATGAGGGAGATCCTCTTTGGGCGGTTGTGGCGGGGGCGGGGTGTGAGGGATGTGTTGCGGGAAATGCAGGAGACGTGGTCAAGGGGGTTCTCGACCACTGTGGGGGGAAAGTTGCGGTCCTTGAAGAACTTGGATATCTGGGATGTGCAGGAGTGGAATACCTCATTGTGGGAGCAGATGCGGCGGAGGTGGAGGAATTAGGAATAGGGGATGGAATTTTTGCAGGAGGGTGGGTGGGAGGAGGTGTATTCTAGGTAGCTGTGGGAGTCGGTGGGCTTGAAATGGACATCAGTTACAAGCTGGTTGCCTGAGATGGAGACTGAGAGGTCCAGGAAGGTGAGGGATGTGCTGGAGATGGCCCAGGTGAACTGAAGGTTGGGGTGGAAGGTGTTGGTGAAGTGGATGAACTGTTCGAGCTCCTCTGGGGAGCAAGAGGTGGCGCCAATACAGTCATCAATGTAACGGAGGAAGAGGTGGGGTTTGGGGCCTGTGTAGGTGCGGAAGAGGGACTGTTCCACGTAACCTACAAAGAGGCAGGCATAGCTGGGGCCCATGCGGGTGCCCATGGCCACCCCCTTAGTCTGTAGGAAGTGGGAGGAATCGAAAGAGAAGTTGTTGAGGGTGAGGACCAGTTCGGCTAGGCGGATGAGGGTGTCGGTGGAGCGGGCTGGTCGGGCCTGCGGGACAGGAAGAAGCAGAGGGCCTTGAGGCCATCTGCATGCGGAATACAGGTGTATAGGGACCGGATGTCCATGGTGAAAATGAGGTGTTGGGGGCCAGGGAATTGGAAGTTCTGGAGGAGGTGGAGGGCGTGGGTGGTGTCACGGACGTAGGTAGGGAGTTCCTGGACCAAAGGGGAGAAAATGGAGTCCAGATAGGTGGAGATGAGTTCGGTTGGGCAGGAACAGGCTGAGACAATGGGTCAACCCTTCCCCCACCGCATCCCAAAACCAACCCAGTTCGC
Source organism: Stegostoma tigrinum (assembly GCF_030684315.1). NCBI lineage: Eukaryota > Metazoa > Chordata > Chondrichthyes > Orectolobiformes > Stegostomatidae > Stegostoma > Stegostoma tigrinum. The sequence goes on from NC_081354.1 coordinate 156,401,093, forward strand.
CCCTCCGGCCACTGCACCACACAACCAACCCAGCTCTTCCCCTTCCCCCACTGCATCCCACAACCAGCCCAGCCTGTCTCTGCCTCCCTAACCTTTTCTTCCTCTCACCCATCCCTTCCACCCACCCCAAGCCGCTGCTCCATCTCCTACCTACTAACCTCATCCCACCTCCTTGACCTGTCCGTCTTCCCTGGACTGACCTATCCCCTCCCTACCTCCCCACCTATACTCTCCTCTCCACCTATCTTCTTTTCTCTCCATCTTCGGTCCGCCTCCCCCTCTCTCCCTATTTATTCCAGAACTCTCTCCCCATCCCCCTCTTTGATGAAGGGTCTAGGCCCAAAACGTCAGCTTTTGTGCTCCTGAGATGTTGCTTGGCCTGCTGTGTTCATCCAGCTTCACACTTTGTTATCTTAGATTCTCCAGCATCTGCAGTTCCCATTATCACAGCCCAATTTTGGTGCTGGGTAAATTCTGAGAAATAATTCACATTTCCTTGAGGGACACAATTTATCTGCACTTGGACAGACAGGAGGATAGCCATAATCTACAGGAAGATAGAAACAGACCAGTAGCTGAGCAGAACAGTAATAATTGGAATTCAAACAGAATCTTCTGATGTAGTGCACTTGGGCAAGTCGAACAAGGAAGGGGATTACGTTATGAATTGTTCGACCCCAGCAAGTACTGTAGATCAGAGACATCTTGATCCACAGAACCCCGAGGTAGCAAACCAGGAAGGTAAGGTGATTAAGAAAACACATAGGTTACTTGTCTTTATTAGCCAATGTATATAATATAAAAGCAGGGAGATTATCCAGAACTGTGTAAAACTTTGGGTATGCCACAACTGGAGAGTTTGCATGCAATAGGCAGCACAGTGGCTCAGTGGTTAACACTGCTGCATCACAGCACCTGGGACCCGGGTTCAATTCCAGCCTCGGGCAACTGTCTGAGTGGAGTTTGCACATTCTCCCTGTGTCTGAATGGGTTTCCTTCAAGTTTCCTTCCAGTTTCCTTCCTCCAAAGATGTGCAGTCTATGTGGATTAGCCATGTTAAATTGCCCATAGGGTTCAGGGATGTGGAAATTAGGTGGGTTACAGGGGGATTGGTCTGGGTGGGATGCTCTGAGGGTCGGTGTGGACGTGTTGGGCCAAAGGGCCTGTTTCCACACTGGAGGGATTCAAAAAAATCAATTCTGCTCCCCACATCGTACAAAGAATGGGATTGTACTATACAGGGGCTGCAGAGGAGATTTACTGGGATGTTGACTGGGCGGGAGAAGGGCAGAGCTATAGGGAAAGATTAGACAGGCTTGGATTGTTTGATCTGGAGAAGCAAAGATTAAAAGAGGAGCTGATAGAGGTGTATAAGATTATGAAGGGCAGTAATGGTGGACAGGAGAGTACTTTTTTTCCATTAAAATGGGGTTCAATAACTAGAGAGCATGGATTTAAGATAACATGTAGAATTCTGAGAGGGAAATCGAGGAAGTACATTTCTATCCAGGAGGTGGTATGAGTCTGGAGCTCACTGCCTGCTAGGGTAGTGGAGCCAGAAACTCGTGTAACATCTCAGCAGGATTTAGGTATTCACTTGTGTTGTTCCAGGGCTACAGGATAAGAATCATAGAGTCCCTACAGTGTGGAAAATAGGCTCTTTGACCCACTAAGTCCATACTTGACCCTGAGAGCAACCTACCCAGACCCACTACCCTTACCTCATAACCCATCTACACATCCCTGAACACATGGGCAATTTAGCATGGCCAATCCAAGTCGGCTGCCCATCTGTGGACTGTGGGAGGAAACACATGCAGACACAGGGAGAATGTGCAAACTCCACACAGGCAGACACTCAAAGGTGGAATCAATCCTGGGTCTGTGGCGCTGTGAGGCAGCAGTGCTAATCATAAGCCACCATGCTTAGAATGAATGAAGTGTAAAATGGGGTGAGGATGGTCAAATTGTTGTTGACTGGTACAGATATGATGGGAAGAGTGGCTTCCTTCCATCCTGTCAATGATTCTATGAAACTGTTATGAAGGACAAAAACATGAAACAAAAGGCAAGGGAAAGAGAGGATAATCAAACTTGGCTCGGCCAAATTTGCTATATTTCCCTCCTCAGATTAGACTGTGTTGAGTCAAATCCTAACTGTTTCTCGGCTAAAAATTGGAAATTCATCATAAAACAATAATAGGACCAGTAATCAGGTCATTTGCACCATTCCATTTGGAAACACAGATAAATTGAGACCATTTCCAAAATGTGTATTTTTTAAATGTGAAGAGTGGAATGTGTGTTAGCAAATTAAAACGCTTCCATATCTTCCGGCCAAAGTCATATAAATAATGCAGAGCAATGTCTCCTTACATTGCTGTAACCTCACAAGCATAGTCTCAACTGGATTAAAGTTAACATTTCCATCTTCGCATGCTTATTATCTTTTTGAGTAATTCAATCATAATGCTAACTCATGGGCACATCTCTGCTGCAATGCAAAAATTTTCCACAAAATTAACTGAGGCAATTTCAAATAAACTTGGCATAGGACATTTGTAGGCATTAAAGAAATGAGACGTGCAGGTCACTAGGAAAATCAATATTTAAACATATGTCCTAGAGGAAAATAACAGACAACTGTCTCGCTGTGACAACTAGTCCTAACTTTATGGGTGTTTTAAATACACATCCGCTATCTCCCCTGGGTACTTGGTAAAATTCACAGATTGTCATGTCAGGATGTTTATAAGCTCCCTTAGTTTTAAAGAAATAATTACTGAATTGAAAGTTGATCCATTTACAGAAATGTTGGCATCAGTGAGTGAAGGATACCATGCCATACCATATGTATTCCTCTTGAATTAATGGATGAAAGGATTCTACTATAGATAATGAAATGTGAGGCTGGGTGAACACAGCAGGCCAAGCAGCATCTCAGGAGCACAAAAGCTGACGTTTCGGGCCTAGACCCTTCATCAGCGAGGATTCTACTTCTTGGTTACTGATAGCTTCTAGAATGAAAGGTAGACAAATCACGAAGTTCTCATGTTTGGCCATAATTATGGTGGAACATAGAAACCTTTAAATAAATGCCATCTTTATTGATTTACTCCATTTTCTTCAGAATTTCCAATCAACCATTGGAAAACTCTCAGAGAAAATCAAGTAAAACAAAAATATGAAACCATTAGAAATAGCAGCAGGCATCGGCACCTTGGCCCTTTAAGCCTGCTCCATCATTCAACAGGTTTTCCTTCTCAACTTTACCTTTCTTTCGTGTCTCTACACCTCATCATTCCCTCGGTGCCGAAAAAAATCCATTGATATTGCCTTGAATATTCTCAACATACAGACATCGACAGCTGTTTAAGGCGAAGCATTCCAAACATTCACGATCCATTAAATGAAGAAACTCCATTTTTTCTCACCACCAATGACAAAACCCTTTTTGAGACAATGCCAACAATATCTTCACATTCTAGATTTCTAAGCAAGGAGAAAAATTTTCTCAATTTGTGTATCCAGTTAAACTTCATACAAATAGTTTACCTTCTTTCTGTGGTTCTAAAATTGAAGGAATAAGGGACTGGCCTGTTCATTCTCCCCTCAGAGTGTAATCCCCTCACCCCAGAAACAAGTCAACTTTCATTGTTCTTTCTCTCAGGTAATTCAATCATTCCATGAAAATTGTATACATTACTCTGGATGTGACATTGCCAATGAATCATTGCAGCTTTTTGTTTCATAAGATACTGCTGCTGTCGGCTCTATGCTAAGCCTCTCCAGGTGTGACTCAGGAGCTGTATTTGGTGCAGACGAGGATACTGGGCTGAGAAGGCTCATAATCTGCTGACCTCTGTTTTCCCTGGACTCTCTTTTCGGTCTGCTGAGCTTTTCATTCCTGCTCATCTTTTCCAATGCCCCTCCAAACAGCACCCAGTTATCAATACCGTTGTCCACCATCCTCAGATCTCATTTTCAAGTGCTGTGTACCAAGAAAGGGAACATTGGGAGATTATGATTCACTGATCAATTCACCAGGTAGAAGAATTTGGGGATTTGTCCATCATCCACCTAATGACTGTGGCTGAGCCAGCATGGACAATATTGGTTTAGCAATGAGTGCATGCAGATCGGGTTGGTATACTCAAAGTCCTCTCAGTTTGTGACCCTGTTCTGTCAAATGATTCTGAGAATACATGTGAAATGGCAAAGGTAGAAACTGTTCAGCCTTTTCTCCTGCCTAGCAGATGCTATCCAGGTCTCACCAATGTAGAGGGGTGTACGAAGGATTTAGGCTTTGTCATTTTATCGTAGGTGTTCTCGATCAGGTCACTGTTCCATTAAAATAAAACAAACTACTGCAGATGCTTGAGATCTGAAATAAAAGTAGAAACCGATGGAATAGCACAAGGGTGTGGCAGCATCCACTGATGTTAGCATTCTATAGATCCTCCCAGACGTGATGAGTTTTCCAGTACTTTCTGTTTCAATTGCTGTTCTACCTCTCAGCATAGACTCAACAGTGGCATGTTTTGCAATGCATGTGCTGATTTCGGCACCAAGTCACATGATTGTCCATGATTATAGAGTCTAAAAAAATGAATCTATCAATGGAGCCATATTGTCAAAGCTGATAGATTGCAACACTCTGGACCATAATATTTTTCTTCCTGATACTGATGATTAAATAAAACTCTTTGCAGGCATGTGAGAGTCTGTTCATTTATTGTTGAGGGTGTTCCAAAGTGTGGAATGCTAGTGCAATGGCATCAGCACAAAGTTCTTATGAGGACTTGATGCACTTTCATTTCAAATGAGCAATGCTGAGCAGCTTTCTGTCATTTCTGGTACGTAAAGGACACCTTGTGTAGACTTTTTAAGAGTTTATCCACTCACAGGATGTGAATGTAACTGGTTAGCCAGTATCTAATACCCGTCCCTAGTTTCCACTGAGAAGGTGGTAGTGAGCTGCCTTTTTGAACCGTTGCAGGCCACCTGCTGTGGGTTAACCCACAATCCTGATAGGGAGAGTATTCAAGGATTTGGAAGTGAAGGGACAGTGATATATTTCCAAGTCAGGATGGTAAGTGGCTTGGATGGAACTTGGAGGTGGTGACATTCCCAGGTCTGCTGCCCTTGTCCTTCTAGTTGGAAGTGATTGTGGGTTTGGAAGGCACTGTCTAAGGATCTTTGGTGAATTTCTGCAGTGCATCTTGGAGATGGTACACACTGTTACTACTGAGCGTCGGTGGTGGACGGAGTGGATGCTTATGGTTGTAGTGCCAATGAAACAAGTTTCTTTGTATTGGGTGGTGTAAGGCTTCTTGAGTGTTGATGCAGATGCACCCATCCAGTGTGGAGTACAACATAGGGTAGTGGTCTGCTCAGATTTATCGCAGTCAGGGAGGACATTCTTGTCTTTGTTTTCAAGTAGGTCATTTTACTTGTTTACTGACCCGTTGCCTTTTTGATCTCTTCATACATGTTTTAAGCACTCTTGACATACTGTCAAAGATGTAAAAGTACCTCAAGCAATAATCTACAATACAGTACTCTCAATGTATAGGAAGCAAGAACAGCAAAATACTGACAGCTTCAAAGTTAAAATTAATGTAATGGAACCTGTCATTGATGCCAAGTGGTTAGTTGTCCTTAATTATATGAGAGATTTGAACGACATGATTCCGAATACGCTAAGAGCCGTAGGATAAACTCCAAAGATTTGCTAGATGGTGGCTCAAAAACTATTGGCCTATTAAAGTATCCTCTGTAATTGTAGTAAGATTTCTTTATTCTTGTACTCCAATCCGAGTAACTTTGCTTGGCTTCTGATTTTTTTCATTATTCTGCATCACACCTCTTATTGTGAATTCAACAGAATAGCAGGCATGAATGAAAAGCACATTTAAAACATTATTGATATAGACAGATTTAAAATAAGAAGCTAACATCATCATAGCTTTTTTTATCCTTCTTCGATTTTTTCTCTCAATCTCAAGGAAAGTACAACTCTCATTGCAATACTAACAATGCCAGCAGGATCTAAAACAGACTTAGGAAGAAGGTTGAAAGACAGTATGCTGACTTGTTCTTAGTAGAATAAATTACTGGCTAATACGTACTTGTTTAAGTCAGGTTAAAAACAAAGATTTACTATGGTTCAGGAATGAATGGGCAAACAGCTTACAAATTAATTACTACACAAAACTACCTTCCAATGTTAAATATGCACAACCAAATCATCAGCCCATTCACTCAAGGGAGGAAAATGAACAGATGATTGTTTATCAGAGATAATGGGAACTGCAGATGCTGGAGATTCCAAGATTATAAAATGTGAGGCTGGATGAACACAGCAGGCCAAGCAGCATCTCAGGAGCTCCTGAGATGCTGCTTGGCCTGCTGTGTTCATCCAGCCTCACATTTTATTAGATGATTGTTTATCCTCTTGTTTTGACAAAGAAAACTGAAAAGAAACAGTAATTAGAAAGGTAGGATAACTTGCAGCCAGTTCTATACATTAGCAAGTAAACGCTTGAATTTGGAAATCCCCCCAATTATTAGATCTCTACAAAACACTGGTGACCATTGATCGAAGGATTTGATATACATTTCAGGCTGGAACTTACTCCTCCTTTGGGCTTGTCCTTGCCTAACTGGCTTTTTTTGAGCTTTTTCACAAAAAAAATGCTGTAAACGTGAAAACAAAAGACTGTGACATCCTCTACAGGGGATCTGAGACCTGTGTCGACATGGCAAACAATTGCCCCTCTTTAACTAATACGAGTGAAGAAATGTTAATGAACAGCATAGAGTCTGAATCTGGAAGTGCAAGTTAGAATATTGAAGTCATTGTCAAATGTGATACAGTTGGTGAAATAATGAGAGATGAAGAAAGAATGGATAAAGTCAGACAAATACAGGATCAGAAAGAAAATTTCAAGTAACAGCTTAATTTGCAATATGAAACAAACAACAATTACAAGTTAAAAAAAAGTGTGTTGATACATGTAAAAGTTAACGTTCAGTGCCTGAGAAGCTGTTTGTCAGTAATTAAGACTTAGCATGCCATTAAAAAACATGCTTAACATGAAATTGATGAACTCTAACTATGTTTTGTTAGTTTAATATGCTCCGACGCATTCCGCTTGATACATTTGAACAGGGAACCAAACAGCAACATTCGGATTTCCACGTTTAACTATGCATCTGCACTTGATTCAAGCTACTGTCTGATTTACACAGAAATGCAGTAATCCCACTGGTATTTTTAAAATTACTTCTGGGCTGTCACTTTTAGATATTTTTGTTTTAATATTCATGTTCAGCTCAATGTATAGATGTACTGGCCAAAGGGCATACCAAAATGTTGAGTCAGACAGTTGGATGGAATTATAATGTACTCCCCAGAAGCTTTTGCACTCTGAGTGTGGTGGAGGGCTGGAATACACTGTGTGGGTGGGTAGTTGAGTCTGACAACCCTACAACATTTAAAAAGCACTTGGATAAATATTTGAAGTGTATATTCAAGGGTATGGGCTTATGTGGGAAAATGGGACTTGTGTAGCTGCTAGTGTATTTTGACAGTACAGACTTGATGGGCTGAAAGTCCTTTTCAGTATTATATGATTCAATGAATCATGGATCTACTTCATCCCATGATTTTAAAGACCAATTTGTAGCTTTTCAAGAATTTCTTTACATACTCCTCAAAAGCTAGAGGGAGCTCAAATGGCATAATAGAGTGTCTAAAACACACTATGGAGTTTTAAGAATTATTGCTATAATTTGTATATTCACATTTTTATCTGTGTATTTTAAATAAACAGTAGACATCAGGATACTCAGCTTCCTTCACTCATGAGGAAACATATTCAAACTTATTGATGAGTTATCATAACCTGCATGCATATTGATTAAAGCATTATTCCTTTATATTCCATTATATTTTTTTCTAAATTCTATGTCAAAAGAAATTCATATTTTCTCTCTGCTGTCATCATAAAATGTTTGGAATTTTCTTGAAAAACACCTTCAAAACTATTGAATATTAAAACGTTCCAAAAAATAAATCACTTTCAATGCAAGCCCCAAAATTAGCTCAACTCTGAAACGTCAATAATAAATATGCTTTAATTATTGGTATTGAAACCCAACCTTTTGGTGTTTTGAACTGAATAGGTTCAGACACAGGTCCCAAGCCTTTGGCATTTCGTCCTTGAATCCGGAAGTAATACATTGTGTCCAAATTGAGATCCAGGATCTGATGGGTTAATCTATCGCCACTCACTGAGTCCATTGTCCATTCATCAATGGGTGCATTCTTCTCTACAGTATAAAACAAAAAATAGCCTAAAGGTAAAGGAAAAGATCGTTAGATTGTTTTGTGAAAACAATATGTTAATGAAACAAGAACAAAATTAACAGGAGAAACTCAGCAGGTCTGGCACTATTTGTAGAGGGAAAACAGAGTTAATGTTCTGATTCGAAATGTTAGCTCTGTTTTCTCTCCACAAATGCTAACAGACCTACTAAGGTTCAGTAGAAGTTTTTGTTTATGTTTTATATCTTCAGGATCCACAGCTCTTTTTTTTATTTTAATGTATTAATGAGGTAAGTTCACCATTTATGCGACATACACAGTATTTGAGTTATTGAATCAGATGCAAACTCATTACAAAATATATTGACTTACCTTGGGTCCCATTAACATAGGAATTATCCCAAAATGCTTCAAACAGGAGAAAAATGACATCCTAAAATATGATTGTAAATCAAAAGATTTTTAAAGCTGATGAGGGAAGCGATAATGTGAATGGGTTTCAGGAAGAGATTTCAGAGTATTGGATCAAAAGACATAACCAACATAGAGGAAGGCAGAACTGGAATACTGGTTGTCATTTGAGGTTTATGATTCAAGGAATTGCAGGAATACAATAGGTCACGCTTTCGGGAAATGGAATACTGTGTGCAGTTCTGGTCACCTCACTACAGGAAAGAATGTGATAGCATTAGAGGAGGTACAGACGATGTTTGCCAGGATGCTGTTTCAGTGGAGAAATTGAGCTATAAAGACAGACTAGATGGGCTTGGATTACGTTCTTTAGAGCAGAGAAGACTTTGGGGGGCATGAAAAGGTGTATAAAATTATGAGGGGTATGATCAAGGTGAATAGAGAGCAGCTGTTCCCTTTGATTGAGGAGTCAATCATGAGATGGCAAAGCTTTAGGGTAAGGGTAGGAGATCCAAAGGGGATTTGGGGAAAAAAAGAAACTTTCACTCAGCAGGTGATAGGAATCTAGAATGAACTGCCACGGAAGGCAGTGCAGGCTGGATACCTGACACCCTTTAAAAATATTTGTATGAATACTTCAAATTTTATAAGCATTCAAGGATGTCGGACACGTGCAAGAAATTAGGATTAGCGCGCTTTTTGTGGCAGATATCTCGGTACAGACACGAAGGGCCAAATGGCCTTTTCTGCACTGTATGAATCTATGAAATTTGCAAATGATGACAAAATTCCTTTCGCTGAAAACCAATAGTGAGCAATTAGGCGTCAAGTAAGTACTGCGTTGTGTAAACCAAAAAGGTCACAAAGTCTAGACTCCATTTATGATAAATTACTGATCCCATCAGGAGTCAATGTGTATGTTACAATTGGTCTTATTATTCCTAAGTTAGGAAGAATAAATTGCTCCTTTGAATCAGTCCAGTGGTCAAGGTTAGAAGGCATTTTTTTTGTGAAGATCATATGCAAGCAGGATTTTCCTTGATAAACACCACACTCAGCTTTGGTATCAGAGATAATGGGAACTGCAGATGCTGTTCATCCAGCTCCACACTCTGTTATCTCAGCTTTGGTAGTCTCTGCTGGCAGTTATCACCTTGGTTCACACAGGAGAAATGACTATTTGGGCAAGATATCACAGGTGCAATCATGAAACCACTATCCAGCAAGCAGGGAGAAAATTGGAAGCATTTTTTTAAAAACAGTCACTAGTTTAAGTGACTTCACAAGAAAAAACATTCATTCTGCAGTAAATTAGAGTCCTCAAATCACAACAAGCTATTTAATTCTAGTTGGTATAGAATGTATTACTAATTGGTTAACTCTGTGTAGTTGTAGTTATTGTAATTGGACATGTTCGGACATGTACGACACAGATCCAGGGCAGGTAGAAGCTGAATCTATATATTCTGGCCCAGTTGGGACACTATCACAGTGTAACTTCAAAATTAAAATATTAACAATTGTGCCAGAATCACTGGGATTTGATGATACACTAGTCAGCAAATTAATTAATAGAGTTTGACTCGAGTGGTAGATGCAGTAGCAGTTAATAATGTATGTCTCTGAAATGTAAGAAATGGAATAAGCTTTCAGCAGGAGGGCATGTCTGAAACAACACCAAGCAGACCAAAAACCTGCTAAAGCTATAATACAGGACAACCTTTGTGCCAAATGGGGAAAATAACATTCAACAGACAGGGCTAAGCAATCCCACGAACAGTGGATCTGGTCTAAACACTGTGGTCGTATCGCATTCAGGTGGGAATGGTGGTGACAAATAAAACAACTAGGAGGAGGAGGGGCCTGATATTTTCCCATCCTCAATAACAGAGGAGCCAAACTGTGCAGAAGACAAGGCTGAAGTCTCTGTATCCACCTTCAGTCACAAGTGCTGAATGGATGATCCATTGTTGTTGAAGCTTTCTCCCGAGGTCCCGAGCATTTCAGATGCCAGTCCTCAGCCAATTCACCTCATTCCATGTGATATCAAGAAATGGTGAAAGCAATGGATACTGCAAATAAAATGAACCCTGACATCAATCTGACAATAATAAAGAAGACATATAGTCTTCAAGAATCCACCAAGCTCCTCCAGCTAAAACGCTGGTAATGTGGAAAATTACCCAGGTACGTTCTGTCAATAAAGTGCAGGATGACTCTAACATGACTAATTACATCCCCATCAGTCTAATGTCAATCATCAGTGAAGTACTGGAAGGTGTCACCAACTGTGCTATCAAGCAACACTTCTTGGCAAGAACTTACTCACTGAGAGTGACAGCGATTGCTTTTGACATCAAGGTAGCATTTGACCGAATGTGGTGTCAAGGATCTCTAGCAAAACCGGAGTCAGCAGTGAAACTTATCGTCAGAGAGAGTCAGGAATATTTGGGACCCTCTTCCTTAAAAGGCAGTGGAAGCAGAGTCTTTAAATGCTTTTAAGACAGAGATGGATAGATTCTTGGCAAGCAAGAAGGTGAAAGGTTGTCAGCAGTAGGCAGGAATATGGATTTAAGATTACAATCGAATCAGCCAAGATCTTATTAAATGGTAGAGCAGGCTGGCTTCTGCTCCTTGCCTGTATAGTCACATGTTGACACAAGATTCAGCGGGAAGTACTCTTACTTTGTATCAAACCTGGCACAAAAGAAGAGAAGGGTCCTGACCCGAAACGCCAACTTTCCTGCTCCTCTGATGCTGCCTGGCCTACTGTGTTCCTCCAGCTCCACACTGTGTTGGCACAAAAGAAGATAGTTGCTGCAGGACAATAATGTCAGTCCCAGGACTGCGGGAGTTCCTCAGGGTAGGGTTCTACCCCAATCCATCTTTAGCTGCTGCATCAGTGGCACCGCACCCCCCCCCAACCCTAATATAGGTCAGGATGTTCACTAATGATTGCACAACGTACAGCAGCATGCGTGACTACAAAAATATTCAATTTGCTTATTCACAGGAAGACCCAGAAAAAAATCTAGGCTTGGTTTGTTAAGTGGCAAGTAATCTTTGCAACACACAAATACCAGGCAATAGCCATCTCCTATACAAAACAATCTAATCATTGCCCCTTGGTGTTTAATAGCATTACCAGAGCTGAATCCACCTGGAGGATACCATACGTGAAAACTGAACTATACCAGTAATTTAAATGCTGTGGCTACATGACAAGGTCACAAGCCATGAGTTCTATGAAGGATAACTCACCCACTGACTCCTAAAGCCTACCCACCATTGACAAGGTCGAAGTTGGGAGTGAGATAAAATAGGCTCCACTTGCCTGGATAAGTACAGCTTCAACAACACTCAAGAAAGTCTACACCATCTAGGACAACGTAGCCCACTTGATTGGAACCACATCTACACCTTCAATGATCACTCTATTTATCACCAATGCACAGTGACAGCAGCATGCATCATCTCCATGATGCACCACAGAAAGTTACTAAGGTTCCATTGAGCGCCTTCAAAACACACAACTTTTACGAACTGGATTGGCAAGAGCAGAAGAGCATGTCACCTTTCAGTATCCATCCAAGCCACACACTATCCTTGCTTCGAAATGTATTACCATCCCCTCACTGGCACTGGATCAAGAACCCACAACTCCCTTACTAGCAGCAATGATTGTGGCAGTTCAAGGTAGCACATTCTGCAGTGCAATTTGGGATAAAAATTGGGCCCTGGCTTTTTAGATCTAAAAGACATTGGATGATAGACTGTTGAAATGTCAAAACATATTATGAAGAAGCAGGATACCTGTAAATGAGAGCTGGCACAATGAGATACACAAAACAAACAATCAGTTTTAATTTCTTTACTAATAGTGGCTAACTACTTTAATAATAAATAGTCTAAAATGATTTTCATTGGAACTGCCTGTGTCTAAAACATTTCTATGGGCTGGATCTGTCATGAAAAGTCAAGCAATATGCCAGAAGCTGCTTGCAAAAACTGATTTTTTAAAATAGAAATTTGAATTATAATATTTAAATAGGATGATGAAGAGCATTGGGTAGAATTCGCCAGAGTTTCTTTCTCAGATTTATCCTGAAAGGAATTGTAAAGTTACATTGAGAATATGAATGGAAATAATGGAATAGAAATTGAACTTCTTTACCAGTGATTTTTCCATTGGCCTCCATTGGCGGTTGCCAGCTAATGATGACAGCTCGAGGCTTTCCTTCTCTGTTAATCACAGTCAGGTCCTTTGGGGCTGAAGTGGGAGCTATTAGCCAAGTAGAAAGCAGATAGGATGAAAGAGAAAGCAATAGTGAATAGCTTATGGTTTTGTGCTACTAAACGTTTCTAATGTTACAGACAAGGCATGAAAATGAGTCTTCATTCTAAGCAAGTCGCATCAAGTTTGAATCTGAAACAATAGGCTAAACCTTTGCTACAGGGTTCAGGATGCTTAGTCAGGATAATTCCAGGCTCTGTATACCTGACCCAGGAAAAATACCACGAAAATTGGATTTTTCATTGCGAGAAGGCTGGGTTTTGAGGGAGTTACACAGATGAATGGGCACAGACTGTCAAGTGACCATTGGATCCTAACATGTAAGAACAGAAGTAGGCCATTCAACCCATAAGTTTGATCGACCATTCATTAAGATTATTGTTGATCTGGTAGCCCTCAACTCCACTTTCCTATCTTTTCCCTACAACCCTTGTTTCTCTTATTGATTAAAAATCGGTCTAACTTGACTTTGAATACAATTTATTATCCAGCCCCAAAAGCCTTCTGTGGTAAATAATTCAACAGATTCACAAACCTCAGAGAAAACATTTCAATTCATCTCTTTCTTAGATATTCAATTCCTTATTTTGACATTATGTCCTTTGTTTATAGACTTCCACAAGGTCAAAGACCTTTCCACATCTATCCTGCCAAGTTCTTTCAGAATCTTCTTTGCTTCAATAAGGCCACATCTTATTCTTTGAAATTCCATGAACTGGTAGTAGTAAAGTACTCGCCAAATAACCAGGGAATCATAAGGCTGCTTTTTCATTGGAGAGAAAGACAGGGAGATGACTGGTGATGAGTTTAAACTGAAGGTCACCTTGCCTCAGGTGAGAGAGGTCAAAATGCCTGTGTGGGAACTGAACCTATGTCAAGGCTGTCACTCTGATCACAAATACACTGGGTAAAGGCTCAACCTTTACAATCTCTCCTCATAAGGCATATTTGGTAGAAGCCTAGTGAACATTTACTGTACAGCCTCCAATGCCAGTGTCTCTTTACTTAGATAAGGGACTCAAAACTAATCACAGTATTCTAACTGTGGTCTAATGAATACTTTGTAGCTGTGGCAAAACTTCCCAACTTTTATACTTTATTCCTTTTGAATTAAAGGCCAACACTCCATTTTCCTTCCCAGTTAACCACTGAACCACCTTGGTTGCTACTTTTGGTGATTCATAGACGAGGACTCCCAAATTATTCTGTTTTGTAACTTCCCACAGTCTTTCAACATTTAAATAATGTTCACATTTTCCCACATTATATACCAAATGTCAAACACGAGGCCATTCCTCTCACCTGTCTATATCCCTCTTCAGAAGTTTTGTCTCACCCACACCGTTTGCATTTCTATCAATGTATAGGATAGGCTAAAGAGCTAAAATTGTTGATGATATTCAACAGCTTCATGACCTTAGAACATAGAAAATAGAACATAGAAAAGTACAGCACAGTACAGGCCCTTCAGCCCACGATGTTGTGCTGTGGAATAATCCTAATCCAAAAATAAAACAACCTAACCTACATTCCCCTCAATTCACTGCTGTCCATGTGCATGTCCAGCAGTCGCTTAAATGTCACTAATGACTCTGCTTCCACGACTACCACTGGTAAACTATTCCATGCGCTCACAACTCTCTGGGTGAAGAACCTCCCTCTGATGTCTCCTTTATACCTTCCTCCTAACACCTTAAAACTATGACCCTCATGGCAGTCAATCCTGCCCTGGAGAAAAGTCTCTGGCTATCGACTCTATCCATGCCTCTCATTACCTTGTACACCTCGGTCAGGACACCTCTCTTCCTCCTTCTCTCCAGAGAGAAAAGTCCGAGCTCAGTCAACCTCCCCTCGTAAGACAAGCCATCCAGTCCAGGCAGCATCCTGGTAAACCTCCTTTGCACCGTCTCCAAAGCCTCCACATCTTTCCTATAATAGGGCGACCAGAACTAGACACAATATTCCAAGTGTGGTCTCACCAGGGTTTTGTAGAGTGAGTCCTGCGTACATTATTGTATGTGCCAAAGATGGTATTACCAAAGTTGCTTTTCTGTACTGTTTTCTGTACTTCCTGTTTGTAATATTGTATAAGAGAGAGAGTTTTGTTCCAAGTCATTGGGCTTCAGTTTGGACCAGGATTGCAAATGGTGCCAGGAACAGTATCAGCCTCCAGACCAGCTGTCAATTGAGGGGACCCAATGGGCAAAAGGTCGTGAGGCTTATTTCTTTTTTACCCCTTTCTTTTTCATTCTTTTTATTTACTTAATAAATGTTCCTTTTTTGTCCTTTATTATTACTTAATAGATGTGAGTTTGATCGCTGAGCTGGAAGGTTAGTTTTCAGACGTTTCGTCACCATTCTCGGTAAAATCATCAGTGAGCCTCTGACGAAGCGCTGGTGTTATGTCCCACTTTCTATTTATCTGGTTAGGTTTCCTTGGGTTGGTGATGTCATTTCCTGCGTTGGTGATGTCATTTCCTGTTCTTTTTCTCAGGGGATGGTAGATTGGCTCCAAGTCAATGTGTTTGTTGATGGAATTCCAGTTGGAATGCCATGCTTCTAGGAATTCTCGTGCATGTCTCTGTTTGGCTTGTCCTAGGATGGATGTGTTGTCCCAATCAAAGTGGTGTCCTTCCTCATCTGTATGTAAGGATACGAGTGATAGTGGGTCATGTCGTTTTGTGGCTAGTTGATGTTCATGTATCCTGGTGACTAGCTTTCTGCCTGTTTGTCCAATGTAGTGTTTGTCACAGTTCTTGCAACGTATTTTGAAGAGGAGGAAAACAACAACAAACTGCCATTCCTAGATGTCACAGTAGAGCGAACAGTCAATGGGGGACTTCAAACCAGCGTCTACAGGAAAACAACACATACGGACCAAATACTGAACTACAGGAGCAACCATCCCAACACCCACAAACGAAGCTGCATTAGAACATTATTCCAATGAGCCACCACACACTGCAGCACAGAGGAACTACGCAGAGCAGAGGAAAATCACCTATACAGCATATTCAAAAAGAATGGTACCCTATGAACACAGTCCATCGATTCCTCAGAAATAAACCCAAACAAACAGACAAAACGGGCTCAGAAACCATCACCACTCTCCCCTACATCAAAGACATTTCGGAAATGACCGCCAGACTACTCGGACCTCTTGGCATCAGGGTAGCCTACAAACCCACCAACACACTAAAACAGCAGCTAATGAACTTAAAAGACCCTATACAGACAACAAATAAAATGAACGTCATCTACAAAATACCTTGCAAGAACTATGACAAACACTACATTGGACAAACTGGCGGAAAGCTAGCCACCAGGATACATGAACATAACTAGCCACAAAACGACATGACCCACTATCACTCGTATCCTTACATACAGATAAGGAAGGATACCACTTTGATTGGGACAACACTTCCATCCTAGGACAAGCCAAACAGAGACATGCACGAGAATTCCTAGAAGCTTGGCATTCCAACCGGAATTCCATTAACAAACACATTGATTTGGAGCCAATCTACCATCCCCTGAGAAAAAGAACAAGAAATGACATCACCAACCCAAGGAAACCTAACCAGATAAATAGAAAGTGGGACATAACATCAGCGCTTCACCGGAAGCTCACTGATGATGTTACCTAGAATGGTGACGAAACGTCTCAAAACTAACCTTCCGGCTCAGTGATCAAACTCACATCCAGAACCTCAACCTGAGCTACAAATCTTCTCAAAACTCGTTATTAAAAAATATTCATATTTAAGCAAATTGCTATTGTTGAGTCTTCTTTTAACTACATTTATCCGAATCTGAAAAGAACCACTTGAATACACACATATTTTTGTGTCATCTGCAACTTGGGTCCAAGTAAGATCACTTTCTCATCCAAGTCTTTAACATATATTGCCAATAACTACGGCCCCAGCATTGATATCGTGGCAAACCATTACATACAGATTTCCAGCGTGAAAATGCTCCACTTATTCAAACCCTCTGTCTTCTACCGGTTAGCCAATCCCCTATACATGCTAATACATGCTAATAATTTTGGAATGTGAATAATGTCTTTTACTGTGAAGACTGATGTAAACTCCTCTAATATTTTCTGGTTCTCCATTATTTCCCAACTTTAATTGCTAATATGTCTATGTTCACTTTTGCTTTCCTATTACATGTTATATATCTTAAGAAAAACTCTTAACATAATCTCGAAACTATTTGGTTTCTCAACCAGCCCACTGCACAAATAGAGGCTAATCAGTCTGATAAGTTTACCTGTGAAGTTTATCTTCTCCCTCTTTATTACTTTTTGGTCATATTTTTGTTGATTTTAAAACTTGCCAAATCCTCTGCTTTACCACTAGCCTTTGCTACATTGCACAATTTTTATTTCAATTATATACTCTGCTTGATCACATTATGTACTATCATATTACCTAACCGTGAGCTGTTTTCTTCAATACCTGACATCGTACTTCAATTATTTTTGTTGCTAAGTGATTTTCCCAATCCATTTAAGTCAGCTAAGTTCTCAGTTCTTTGCAATTACCTTTATTTAATCTTAGCACAGTAATTTATGACTCACGTTCTTCACTCTCAAACTGAATGCTAAATTCTGCCATGTTATGATTACTGTTTCCCTACTTTTTTTGATGACATATATTAAATACTCCTCATGACACATCATCAGGTCCAAAACAACCTGGTCACTGGGGGGATCCTCAACATTTTCTTCCAGAAACTTTCCCAAATACACTCTGACTTCTTCCTCATGGTTTTCTCTGCTAATCTGACTATCTGAATCTACATGAAGATTAAATCCCCCATGATTAATATACTGCCTTGTTACTTGCTCTCATTATCTCCTGATTTTTTCCCAGGCCCACTGCATAGCTTCTGTTAGGAGGCCTTTTAGATCATTCCTATCAGTGTCTTCTTCTCCTTTTTATGTATTATCTCCCTCCAAGTACAATCCAAATCTTTTGATCAACGTTACGGAAGCCTTAACACATGTGCCAGAAAATTCAGGAGCAGCTACTTCCGAGCTGTTATTAGACTGATGAATGGACTCCCTAGCCTCAAATAATGCTGGTCTTGATAATGATTATCTCACCTAGCGCATACCCTGTGCAGTGTAACCTGTGTGACTGTCTAAGACTTTTTACAACCTCTGATCTGTACATCCTCGTTTACTTTGATCTGCCTGTACTGCTCATAAACAAAGCTTTTCACTGTACTTTGGTACTCGTGACAATCAATCAATCATTTCTTGCTATTGTACATTTTCCATCCCATACCGACAAAGACAACCCTTCCACCCTTCCTTCCTGTTTGTGCTTTCGCAAGGTCACATATCAATGAATATTTAGTTCCTAGTTTTGACCTCCTTGTAACCATGTTTCCACAATGGCTAGGGGATCTTACTCATGAAG
The DNA here is from genome assembly GCF_030684315.1 of Stegostoma tigrinum. Taxonomy (NCBI): domain Eukaryota; kingdom Metazoa; phylum Chordata; class Chondrichthyes; order Orectolobiformes; family Stegostomatidae; genus Stegostoma; species Stegostoma tigrinum. Next base: position 156,419,568 of record NC_081354.1, read on the forward strand.
CTACATCTGTGTGATTGGCTAGGAAAAAGGCCAGCCTAGATGCATCAGCACTTTGTCACTGATATGAGAAAGGTAGTAAATATCAGCACCTAAAACACCCTTAGCCACCTCCACACACTCCCCATATCCCAAGCATGAATCCTCCCCCATGGCTTCTCAGATGCAAGCCTGTGACCCTGTACCACACACAGGAACACATGCATCTTCCATGCCAACATGCTGTTTAAAGGCTTTATGCCAGCTTATGCCATCCTATGCCATTCACCCACTACCTTTAGTCCATTCACCAATCATGCCAATACATTGGGGCAGCACAGTGGCTCAGTGGTTAGCACTGTAACCTCACAGCGCCAGGGACCGGGGTTCAATTCCTGCCTCAGGCAACTGTCTCTGTGGAGTTTGCACATTCTCCCCAAGTCTGCATGGGTTTCCTCCGGGTGCTCTGGTTTCCTCCCACAGTCTGAAGATGTGCAGGCTAGGTGGATTGACCATGCTAAATTGCCCATGGTGTTCAGGGATGTGTGGGTTATAGAGAAATGGGTCTGGGTGGGATGCTCTAAGGGGCAGTGTGGACTAGTTGGGCTGAAGGGCCTGTTCCCACACTGTAGGGAATCTAATTCATTATTGAGTATGGGCAGACTTCAAGACCAATTCTGAGGAGTAATAAAAGTTCTTAAATTTCAATTGACAAAGTAATTAAAAATCCATTGAATATATTTAATCTCCTTTGATTGGTTACAATTTCCAGCATTGGGATTCATAATCTAACTTCAAACAGTTTCCAACCTCTTGGGGTTGTCAATCAAACTGTACAATAGTGATAAGTTATGAACTCAGTCATGCAGTACAGTAATAATTACCCTGAGGCTTATATCAGCAGATGTAGTGAAATAGTAAGCACCATTTTGTTTCAACTCTGCACACTTACTTTTTCAATTCTTTAAAGCTTGACATTTTTCCTTGACATAATTATTGATAAGTCTGCGGATAGTTCCAATGAGTTTATGCACCTCTTAAAGAACATTCATTTTGGCTTTTAACAATCGGAAAGGGCACTCTGACTCTCCGAATGACACCTTGTCTCTCTGAAAGGAACAGATTATGTCCAAAAGAAAGGGCATTCTACTTCTTCAAATAATTCTGGCAGATTTATACTTCTGGCTACCAGGTCAAAACTGTGCAAGTCATGTTTCAGACCTCTCAATAGTTCAGCCTGGGGTACGTGCACTTACCTAGAATTAGAACCCAGTTCTCCCCACATTAGGAACCAATCCTCATAGGCAAGCTAATGCTTCCCAAGGTGGACCACAGTGCAAAGCTTGTTAATTGTAGTTTATTATCGACAGCCATATTCACCTACAAAGTGAATTTTCCCCAAATGTTGAAGCAATCCCTTGCTACATTGCAGTGATTGAATAATCCTTTCCTTAATGCAAATCTTAACTGAACAATAAATAGTGCAAAGGGGCACCAAACCAGATTCTAATACTCCAGCTGCATTCAAGAAGACCGTCTTCACTCTTTGATTTAAATAATAATTCTCAAGAATTTTGGAAGCTTATGAGCAGGGGTGGTTGTTACAGAAGCAATATGGAGCTCCAAAGCACAGTGCTAAGCTGTAGAGGCACAGACAGTAGGCCACACAGTTGCCAAAACAAGTCAATTAGTTTCCGTAGAGATCCTGTAATTTTATTCAATGAGAAGGTGAGATTCAAAAACCAGGAAGGTCATAATAGTAATTCCAGGTTTGGAATTCCAGGTTTTCTCAACAGGTCATCTCAAACCCATCTCACTAAATAGGCACTTCACCCCTTTGGAGCCGCCCATCCAATGTTTGCTCAAGTCTTCCACTCATCGTAGGCATAAGTATTTGCCACTACCAGGATTTCCCAGATCACTGTCACTAGTACTGCTGCCATCTTTAGAAGGCTATTGTGCTCCCAATCAAATATTGGCAGTCTGGAGTTGCCTTGAGTTAGTAGGCCATCTTGTCCTAGATGTGATAGAAGGAGGAACTTTCGGAGCCCCACTCTGTAGACATTAATCTGGAGGAACATGTCCTGTGGATGAGGTTGTGCAGAGGAGTATTGTTGTCTTCCCACAGGACTGAGAGGAGAGGCCAAGACACCCAACCCTTCCAGCCTGGCCTGAGGTTACCATCTGCATCTGTGTCCAATTTTGGGCCCCACACCTCAGGAAGGACATACTAGCCCTAGAGCGTGTCCAGCGGAGATTCACACGATGATCCCTGGAATGGTAGGTTTAACGTACAATGATCGGCTAAGGATCCTGGGATTGTACTCATTAGAGTTTAGAAGGTTGAGGGGAGAACTAATAGAAACTTACAAGATAATGTATGGTTTAGAAGGGGTGGGCGTTAGGAAGTTGTTTCGGTTAGGGGGAGAGACTAGGACCCGTGGGCACAGCCTTAAAATTAGAGGGGGTAAATTAAAACTGAAATGAGACGACATTTCTTCAGCCAGAGAGTGGTGGGCTTGTGGAATTCATTGCCACAGAGTGCAGTGGAGGCCAGGACGTTGGATGCCTTCAAGGCAGAGATCGATAAATTCTTGATCTCAGAAAGAATTAAGGGCTACGGGGAGAGTGCAGGGAAGTGGAGTTGAAATGCCCATCAGCCATGATTTAAATGGCGGAGTGGACTTGATGGGCTGAATGGCCTTACTTCCACTCCTATGTCTTATGGTCTTATCAATGAGGTCTCGACTGTCCGTAGGAATGGCCAGCAACATCACACAAAGTTCAATGATTCTTTTCTGCTCTGCTAGAATAAGTGCCAACTCTTCTCTCACATTCACTCTACCCTGGCTACTGCATCCACCTCCCACCCAGCTTTATGCTCTATCATTCTCACTATTTGCTGCAATAATTTCCTTCTCTTGCTCTAACCCACACCAAACCCATCCCATCCCCCAACTCCCCAATAATTACTAACTCTACGAGGCTCTCTGCTGCTGACTCATTCACTCATGAGGTTTTGTCACTTTTCCACCTCCACCAGCACTAAATCTCACTCCAGGAGAAAACTCCAGGATGGCTATGTGGGGTGGCCACCATTTGGCTCCTCATCATTTTCAAAGAGAAACATAGAAGATAGCAGCAAGAAGAGACCATTCATCCCTTCAAGCTTGCTCTGCCATTCTTCACAATCATGGCTATCAGCCAACTCAATAACCTCATCCTGCTTTCTCTCCATACCCTTTGATCCTATTCACTCCAAGTACTATATCTAGTCTCCTCTTGAATACATTCAATGTTTTAGTATCAACTACATCCTGTGGTAATGAATTCCACAGCCTCACCACTCTTTAGATGAAGAAATGCCTCTTCATCTCCTTCCTAAATTGTCTTGACCCTTGCCAGGAAGGACAAAAAGCAGTCCTGCAGAGATGCTGAAACATCTCAGTAACCAAGAAACACTGTCTATTTTTGCGTTACCCTCCATTATAGCATTTATTGTTAATGTGCTTCAACTTCTACTGTTTGGTCACGATGCATTCTCTCCTCAATCTCCTGCAGGTATGAGCAGGTTTGTAACTGTCTCTGTGGTCAAGACAGTGGCACTGCAACACAGTTTCTTCTCCACTACTGAGGAAGCAAACGCGGATACTTCAGAGGAAGTACAGGCAAGGCTACCTCCTGTACATCTCCACCATGCCCCACACCAGCTCCAACACTGAAGCTTTCGTGGGCACCTTTTCAAGAACACTACACTGCCATGTCTCCACAGCTAGTCATGGATGAAATGCCCCAGTTCGCTGGCACTCAGAGCACCGTACTCATGTGTGAATTTTCTCTCCTGCCCCATGCTTTTTCACTGTTGTTATCGTCTCTTAATTGTCTCCGACAAAAGAAGTGTGGCCTGTAACAACTTTGAGCTGAACTACACATATACCAATCAGGCAGATGGACTGTAAACTTTACAATAGCCTGTGCACTCAGCATGAATCAAATGATTGGATTTCCCCAGTGTAAAATGTGACACCTAAAGAGAAAGTGCTTCACTGTTTGACAAAAATGTGACAAGTTTGTATGTAATGAACTTTTCTGTTTGTATCCATAATGGCTTTTATTAACCACATGATCAAAAAGAACTAAGCAAAACTCTGAGAAGTTTGAGTAGAAAATTGCACATCCATCCAGCCAAAAAGAGACATCAAATGTATTTAATTGGATAGCTTGCAAAAACTCACCAGCTTCATATGTTGTAGCATGTGCAGTCATACTCCATGTGCTTGACCTCCGCCCTTTGGTTACCATGATTGAAAACTCATACATGGTGTTAGGTTTGAGGCTTGTCACAGTATGACTCAAAGCTGTTGCATCGACAGACTGCCCAATAACAAGACAGAAAGCAATAGTAAGTTGTTGAATACAGATTGAAAAAGTGGAATATCCTGATGGAATTCAATTCAGCAACGTTAAATGCAACTTCCTATGAAGTAAAGATTAATTGATTAAGCAAACTATTGGCTTTAAATATTATTTCAAAGGCAACTATTCTGTATTCACTTTTGAAATCACATTCTGATACTACTATAATAAGATAATAAAATGTGAGGCTGGATGAACACAGCAGGCCAAGCAGCATCTCACGAGCACAAAGGCTAACGTTTCGGGCCTAGACCCTTCATCAGAGAGGGAGATGGGGTGAGGGTTCAGGAATAAATAGGGAGAGAGGGGGAGGCGGACTGAAGATGGAGAGAATAGAAGATAGGTGGAGAGGAGAGTATAGGTGGGGAGGTAGGGAGGGGATAGGTCAGTCCAGGGAAGACGGACAGGTCAAGGAGGTGGGATGAGGTTAGTAGGTAGGAGATGGAGGTGCGGCTTGGGGTGGGAGGAAGGGATGGGTGTGAGGAAGAACAGGTTAGGGAGGCAGAGACAGGTTGGACTGGTTTTGGGATGCAGTGGGTGGAGGGGATGAGCTGGGCTGGTTGTGTGGTGCAGTGGGGGGAGGGAACGAACTGGGCTGGTTTTGGGATGCGGTGGGGGAAGGGGAGATTTTGAAGCTGGTGAAGTCCACATTGATACCATTGGGCTGCAGGGTTCCCAAGCGGAATATGAGTTGCTGTTCCTGCAACCTTCGGGTGGCATCATTGTGGCACTGCAGGAGGCTCATGATGGACATGTCATCTAAAGAATGGGAGGGGGAGTGGAAATGGTTTGCGACTGGGAGGTGCAGTTGTTTATTGCGAACCGAGCAGAGGTGTTCTGCAAAGCGGTCCCCAAGCCTCCGCTTGGTTTCCCCAATGTAGAGGAAGCCCCAACGGGTACAGTGGATATAGTATACCACATTGGCAGATGTGCAGGTGAACCTCTGCTTAATGTGGAAAGTCATCTTGGGGCCTGGGTTAGGGGTAAGGGAGGAGGTGTTGGGGCAAGTGTAGCATTTCCTGCGGTTGCAGGGGAAGGTGCCGGGTATGGTGGGGTTGGACGGCAGTGTGGAGCGAACAAGGGAGTCACGGAGAGAGTGGTCTCTCCGGAAAGCAGACAGGGGTGGGGATGGAAAAATGTCTTGGGTGGTGGGGTCGGATTGTAGATGGCGGAAGTGTCGGAGGATGATGCGTTGTATCCGGAGGTTGGTGGGGTGGTGTGTGAGAACGAGGGAGATTTCTGATACTACTACTTTACTTTTACACTCAGCTTGCTTTGCTAGCTGCTGAGTTCTCCTTGAGATTCACTCAGGAAAAAAAATCTGTGACAAAGACTTCTAAAACAACTAATATGCAGTTTTGTTTTATTTTTGTTTAAAGATCTGATTAAAAATTGTTTTTAAAAATGAAGCTGCCCTATATCTATCTTCTTCCTGAATCCTGACTACATTTGGTTCAAGAATCATTGTATGGTTATCTGTTTTAATTGTTTAATTTCCCAGCTTTCTTTCATCATGTAACTTAAAGGTTTTTAAAACTTGACTCTACCTAATCATTATTTCTACATTTTTTATCCTTTCAACCCTCGTGATGTATGTACCTTGGGGCTTTGTTGCTTAAGGATTTACTTAATAATGGTAATTATACATACTGAAGATCTAAAACCATTATTCGCTCTTCAGAGTATTTAACAATCTTATTCATGCTTGTCAATAATTAACCTATTTAACTTGAAAGACAACATGACTTTAGGATCATAAAGGTAAGTTTTTTTTAATCTCAAAGGGATTGTTTTATGATTTTTTTTTACTGAACTTTAGTTCAGATGCATACATTCTGGTCCAAACATTGAGTAGACTCAAAGCCACATAACACCATAAAATTTAACAAAAATTCTTGAACATGGTTTCCGTTCCCTTTACTTATTTATAAGCCTGATTTAGGCAGTCGGCAGAACTCTTGAGTATTGTCTGTCTTGAAATGGAGTCAACTGTGTTTAGCGTGCATTAGGCTAACCATCAGTTTCAGGATCTGATAGGTTGGACTGTAATAATCCAAATCTGACTTTTTAACTGAGGGCCATATGTTACCTTTCGGAGTGCAGTAAGCCATGGGTTTGGTCTCGAACCTTCCAGTCAGTACCATTTCTGTCTTAAAATGCTCCATAGGGCTACATTTGTTTTGAATACAGCGTTTCAACAACTCAAAGCGCCCCCTTTTAATTGATTACACTGTAATAGCAGGCACAACTGTCTGTCCCAAGCCTCCAAAGGAGTTTCTTGAGATGGAAAATTGTGGATGGTCATCTAACAAATGAACTTACAAAATTAAGAGCAGGGAGAGGGCATTTGGTACCCTGAGCCTGCTCAAGACATTCAACAAAATTGTAGTCAATCTGACTGTGACCTCAATTTTACTTTCCTGTTTTGCCACCTTACAGCCTTTTCCTTTCCTGTCAACCAGGAACCTATCTACCTCTGCCTTGAGGAACTTCAGTGAGACAGCCTCCACCAATCTCTGGGGAAGAAAATTCCATTGATTTACAGCAGTCTGAGAATAAATATTTTTCCTCATCTGACTTAAATGGGGGTTCATCTATTTTTAAACGGTGTTCCTTTGTTCTGGTCTCTTCCACAAGGAGAAACATCTTTTCAGAATCCACCCAGTCAGGTTCCTTCAGGATCTGATATGTTTCAATAATATCATCATTCGTTTATAAAATCTTTCCAAACAGCCTGTCCAATCATTCCTCATAACAAGCCATTTATTCCAGGAATCCATCAAAAGAGCCTCATCTCCTTAATACAATTAATTATTTTTCATAACTAAGAAATCTAAAACTGTACACTGATCTCAGGGGTTGGCATGATGGCACAGTCATTAGCATGCTGCCTCACAGTGCCAGGGACCCAGGTTTGATTCCAGCCTTGGGTGACTGTCTGTGCAGAGTCTGCATGCCCTCCTCACATCTGCATGAGTTTCCTCTGGGATGGTTGGTTTTCACCTACAGTCCAAAGATGTGCAGGTTAAGTGGATTGATGATGCTAAATTGTCCTGTGATGTACAGGCTAGGTGGATTAGTCGTGGTAAATCCGGGGATAGGGACAGGTGTTTTTTGTAGGGTTGGTGCAGGCCTGATGGGCCAAATGGCCTCTATCTTCACTGCAGGGATTCTACAAAAGGTGCAGTCTTACCAATATTCTGTTCCAGTTGCAGAGCACTCTGCAAGTGCAACCAGACTGCAAGCTAGCCAATTGACTTTGAGGCTAATGAAACCATCACGTTGGTTCAGATTTACACCTCAGCACAGTTTGAAGTTGGAATACATTTAGTCTGTATTCTATAGTGTAGAATAATAATACATATATGAACAATACAATATAAGAAATTCACTTATCAACCAAATATCATGAAAACCTCTTCCTTCCTCCTATTTTTTATATCAAGGAAACATATTTCAATGATTACTCACTGAATTAATCACTATTAACAAAAACAATTTAGCTTTAACTTTAAACAGTGTAAGCTTCAGATTCTCTTTTAAGTAATTTTCAGAGAGAAAACACTTAGAAATATCGTAAAGCAGTTTGAAATAGAAATTACCTTGTACTTGGCATTGGCAGAATAGCTTGTCCTCCATCGAACAGTATAAAAACGTCCATCTGTTGTCAACTTCTGGTTTTTAGGCACAGAGTTATCTGCCCAGCTGACCCTGACAGAGTCGTGACTGACTGCAACTGCTTGCACACCTACAGGTGGTAACATGGGGGTGGAGGCATCTGGGATCGAGGTAGGAAGATCACCAAACAAATGAAACAAATCAACATCTAAAGGGTCAACAGGGTCTGGGTCATGGCAGCAAACAAATCATGCATCGAAACATGGAGCAGAAAAGGAAGGAAAACAGCAGCAATAATCCAAGAAGTGAGAAATGCATAAAAATGATGTGAAATGATATGAGAAAAATTATAAAAAGAATTGTGTTAATTTAGTCAGGAAAGTCAACTTATACAGGGATAAGCAAGCTTATGACTAAACACATCCCTTTAAAATGATTATGGGGGTTACCTCCCAGAAAATTAAGCTAAAAGTTGTTGCTTGCCCTCATTTCTTGGCATTATTACATTTTCTCAGTGTAGTGCACAACATTATACTTGGCAGAATGCTAGGTATGTTTATAAATTTTTCACATGCCAATTCAACAGGATTTGGAAACAGGGGGTCTCTGACAGGAAGAAGAAGTGGGACAGCTTGGAGGGAGGGCCAAACTATTCGATTTACAGTTGGATTTTGTCGACAGTCTACAGTTGGATTTTGGTTCACACCTTACTTTTCCATGCAGTGAGTTCCTGAACTTGGCCACAAGAAATTAGACAGGAAAGCTTTCCTCTTAGAATGCAAAAAAACGCACAAAGTGAAAGAAAATCTATGTCATGATATTGTGTGTTCGAAAATGTTGAAACTCCTTGAGCATTACAAGTTCATTGTGTCATTTATGATTTTCGCAGGGTGGCTTTTGTGGTGTCCAGCACCGCACGTGCCCTATTTCCAGGTACGGATGGCCATTTAAGTGATTCACTGCTTTAATTGCCATTATGGTAACCCTGCTGTGTAGATCACTGGGTGTGCAGAACAGACCAGCTAAGAATATTTATTTATTTTCAGTAGCTAAAGTATTTATTTGAAGACTTCAGATGCCTTTGTGAATATGGTCCAAGGAGACCTATGGAACCAGGGGTGTGGTGGTGAAGCTTTCTTTGGGAGTAGACGGTTAGATATGTATGAGGGAAAGGGGTGTCAGTGCCCTTTGAAATTGTTGACAGGAGAAAAGATTGTACATGAAAGCTGCTTAAATCCTGTGGAACTGTCAAATGTGTCAAAGAACCAATAAGCTTGTAAAGAAGTCAAACCTATCTGGCCAAGACCTCTCATAATTCATTTTTGAGAATTTCCTCCAAACTGTCACAATTCTCATTTTGTCAGGACATGCTGTTTTCTAATTTCTCACTAGACTGAAGTCTGACATATAGAGCTTTCAAAGTAATACAACATTATTCTTTCTCTACAGCTACTGGAGGATACTAATGGGTGGCACAGTGGCTCAGTGGTTAGCACTGCAGCCTCATAGCGCCAGGGACCCGGGTTTGATTCCAGCCTCCGGTAACTGTCTGTGCGGAGTTTGCACATTCTCCCTGTGTCTGCGTGGGTTTGCTCCGGATGCTCCGGTTTCCTCCCACAGTCCAAAGATGTGCAGGCTAGGTGGATTGGCCATGCTAAATTGCCCGTAGTGTTCAGGGGTGTGTGGGTTAAAGGGGGATAGGTCTGGGTGGGATGCTTCAAGGGGCAGTGTGGGCTTGTAGGGCTGAAGGGCCTGTTTCCACACTGTAGGGAATCTAATCTAATCTAATCTAAATGGGTCAGCATGATGGGTGAAGGGGGAAAGGGTGATGAATGGATTGGCATGAACACTAAGTTGGTATATTGGGTGTGAAGATCCATTGGACTGGTGTTTAGAAGAACAAATGATTGAATAGGGAGTTTGAGGAATAAATATCGAAGCATAGAGTGGAATGGGGTGGGATGAGCTGGGGGCTAGATAGCAAGGCAGAGGGGGTAACAGGCCAATGTATTAGATGGTATGGGCTGCATGAATGGGGCATGAGCAACACATTTAGGGTGAAGGGAATGTGACAGGTGCAGACTAGAGAAATGTTTTATGTTTCATTTTTTTGTTTTAATTTTTGGACCTTGCAATGGATCCCCAAACCAAGTATTCTAAATAACACAGCATTCTTCGCAACTCTTCCTGAGTTACTTGTAGTGACTTGTATTGCAGCCTGGCCTCCCCTCAGCATGCTGCACCATTCAGGAAAGTTATAACTTGTTTGATTGTTGTTTTAACTCCACTTTCCTCCCTGTCTAATTATATCCAAAAGCTTTGACAATCAGATCTGCCAAAATGACCCTTGAGTACGTTTAACATTCCATCCTTTCCTGCACTCAGTGAAACTGAATTCCAAAGACTAATAACCCAAAAACATTGCCTATAGCCTTGAGAAGGACAGTGCTACTTCTTGCTAGGTACTGAAAAATCAAGTATTTAAATAATTGCTCTGACTTAGATCATGAGATTGATACAATTTAAATAACATTTGGGTAATGTTTGAACTTTTGGATTTTGAAGCAGTGACATATGTGTTTTTCTGTGAGGCTGAAAGAATTAATAATTAATTTGTCAGAGTTTCAATAGCCAGGGTGATTTTTAAAAACAATGTAAGGGCTAATTTTCAGAATTAATCTGTTTTTTAATTAATTTAGGAGGATTCACACCGTAGCAAGGTATCATAAAAAGCTATACCTCAAGGTTTCTGTTTTGAAATTTATGTTTTTACTTTGAAGTTTGGGGAAGCACCTCTCACTGGGGGAAGAGAGGGATCTTTTCAGTTACTTGCAGTTTTGGGCAGCCCTGCAGAAGTCTCCATGTGTAAAGCTGTTCCTGAGAAAGGGAAAAGATATCTAGATTGCTTTCAGGTAAGGAGTTTGTATCAGCCCTAGGCTGGAAGTATTGCATAAATTCTTGATAAGATTATTTAAAGCTGGGAGCACTTAAGCATAAGGAAACGGTTTTCCAGACTGCAAATTGAAGTCAAATTAAACCCATCAAGGTTTCAGAGAAAAGGGTTTTCTTGTATGTATACTATACAAGGGGTACATTTGTATACCATAGAGGACTGTCTTGGTATGTGAAATGTGGCATTTTGGTGATGAATGGTATTATATTTCCCTGCGTGTTTCCACATCTTTGTTTGCATTAAAAGTAAATGGTCTGGTTATTCTATTTTATCTTCATTCCTTTTGCTGGTCCACTGTCGGAAACAAATTTGCAACATTGTTTGCTTATGTTTCAGTAAGACACCACCAAGGAAAGCGTAAAATGATCGAACAAGACCTATTTCAGTTTGCAATTTGACTTGTCCAATCATAACACTGCTTGGGATCATAACATTATAGAAAATTGATTTATTGTCTCTAGCATGCCATTAAGGGAGATTGAAAACAGATTTTATTTTTGTTCATCTTTTCATTCTAGATATTAAATTAGAGATAGCTTAAAATAACATTATGTAATTTTAGGAATAATAAATCAAATTGCTCAACATGTTTTTTTAATGCAATGGTTAAAAACATACTGAAATGTTGTGCAATCTTTCATTGACACTGGAATTAGAATGCAGGGGATAACTCTTTCCGGCAAACACCTAGCCCCAAACAAATCTAATACCACCACAATTGTCTGTATTGTCTTAAATATCTAGAGTTGGACCTCGGCAATTCTTTAAGCCAAAACAAAAAAACAAAGACCTACGCTTGCTGGAAATCAGAAACAAAAAGAAAAACAAAAACAAATTCTTTGAGCCTGACTGATTTGAATGTTAGCAATTGAGAAGAGTTAGCTGAAATATTCAGCCTGGGTCGTCTGCGCCACTTCTGATGCACAGAAATATGTCAGAAGCAGGAATCATGTGCAGTGAACTGTAGTAAAATAGCACCACACCAGAGTAATTACCAGGCATGTTTGCTGTCTCAGGTTTGACAAATGTATAGTCTTACCAGAGCTCCCAGGATGACAATTTAACTCTCAAAAGGATTTAAGATCAGTTTTTCCTTTTCATCCAAAATCTCATTCCTACTCGAGCAAGGCTTGTTAAAGTGAGGCCCCAAAGGTCTCAAGATCAATCTTGTCCTTAATTCTGCATATTGTGCTTTAGACAAAATCTGAAATAAAGCCACAGTTGAACGGTGCCTTAATTAACTCTTAGAAAGTTGTTTGTATCTCCTGTGTGGGTTACTGCTTGTTTTGCCCATTGCTGAAAAGGTACCAAGGGAACAATATAAACTTATGAAGAAGCCACATAATTGTAATCTACACTTTCATCTACAGAGCTGAAGGGAGATAAATGAAAGAAACCAGGAAATTATAGATCCATTAGTCTAATGTATGTTAAGGGCAAGTTATTGGGATCTATAATTAAGGACAAGTGACTAGGCACTTAGAGAAATTTGAACTGTTTAGAGACAGCCAACTTGGTTTTGTAAAGGACCAGTGGCCTCTAATAACCCTAACTGCATTTTTCTCCTAATGGCTTGTGGAATACTTATGGAAGTGGTTTATGGGGACTTATAGCAGGCAGCTAATAAGATTTCACAGAAGAGACTATTAATTAAAATAGAAACTTGTGGGAAAATAGAACATTGATACAATAGGAGTAATGACCTGTAAGGAAACCATGAATGGCATCCTCAAGGATTTGAATATTCACTGTATTTATTAATTGCTTCAAAGATAGAAGCTTACCAAAGCAGCTAGACTGGTAGCATAGGAAATAACATAGATAGGAGAATAAAATTGAAAACAGACGTTAATGTATAAGTTAAATGCTTGGTCAAAATCATGACAGATAAAACTTGATGTACTTATGTTTGCTTTTATTTTCCATTTGGGCCAAAGAAGAATCTAAACATTCTTTAAATTTTGAAAAGTGAAACACTGAAAGTTCAAAGAGATTTAAGCAGCCATAAGAACGGATCTTTAAAACGAGGTAATCAAACAAAAAGTGAATGGCATTGTCTCATTTATAACCAAAGAGTGTGATTATAAAGGGGAAGGAGGTTTTACTCTAAAGCCCTGGTTAACTCATGCTTAGAGTGCTGTATACAGTTCTAGGTACTGTACCTTAGAAAGCATATGTACTTTCATATCCTGGAAAGGAGTGGAACAGATCTTTACCAGAGTGGTACCAAAGTTTCAGGCCTTAGATTGGGAGGAGAGATGACATAATTAAAGCTTATATGCTGTGAAATATAAAAAGATAAAGGGTGACTTGACTAAGATTGTTAAGAGTTTGAAAGGAATTGGTGAAGTAGAACTACCTTTTTTTCTGGTGGTAAAGGAAGACAAGAACAAGTGGACGTAACCTTATATTCAGAGGCAGGCTATTTGAAAAACAAGTTATCACACAAAAAGTACTTTAGATACTAGCTTAATTAATCATTTAAAATCTGTAGATGTTTGTGGTGTACGTGAGTCTGAAAGAGTTAATATTAAGAGGCGTCATAAGCACCACCTACATGGTCATATGGATTTGTGGGCCAAATAACTAAGGATCAGAAAGGGATGCAATCAATCATATGATAACAAAGTGTGAAGCTGGATGAACACAGCAGGCCAAGCAGCATCTCAGGCGCACCTGCTTGGCCTGCTGTGTTCATCCAGCTTCACACTTTGTTATCTTGGATTCTCCAGCATCTGCAGTTCCCATTATTTCAGATCAATCATATGATCTTCCTTAAAGTTTCTGTAACCATGTTTGCCATATTGTTGAAACCTGCAACTAGTTGCTAGCATGCAATATAGCTCGTTAACTAAAAGAAACATTTGTAGTCATACCATGAATTGGCTTTCCTACATTACATCAGTCCAAGCATGCCCTGTAGTTTCCTACACCTGAGGAAGATGCTAGCAGCAATCTTTATCATGAACAGCACCTGAGACAGTGTAGTGATCTGGCATACCCTTAGGCACAGACTGACAGAGCAGGAAAACAAAGCCATGGAAGATTAAAATTCATTAGGTTCTGTGAATAATAAACAATAAAGCAAACAGGAGTCTAACGAGGAAGGGTGAAAAAGGGCAATGAATGACGTAATAGAAAAATACAAAACAGAAGTTTTTTTTGAAAAAAGGTAACATTTGGTTGGGAAAGAAGTTCTGATAAAAAAATATAGAAAGCTAAAGAGTGATGTGACTGAAAAGTTGCAAAACAGTGATTCCTCATTTTGAGGCTCAGACATTTCCATTGTGCCCAACCTATCAAACCTACAGTTAGGATTAGCTGAAAGCATGTTAGAAATTTATTTTTGTTTTTAAATGTGTTTGGCACAGTTTTCTGCAAAAATATGTGTAAAATCAACAAGTGTAAGTCCTTGAGAGATAATGGGAACTGCAGATGCTGGAGAATCCAAGACAACAAAATGTGAAGATAATAAAATGTGGAGCTGGATGAACACAGCAGGCCAAGCAGCATCTCAGGAGCACAAAAGCTGACGTTTCGGGCCTAGACCCTTCATCAGAGATGCTCTCTGATGAAGGGTCTAGGCCCGAAACGTCAGCTTTTGTGCTCCTGAGATGCTGCTTGGCCTGCTGTGTTCATCCAGCTCCACATTTTATTATCTTGGAATCTCCAGCATCTGCAGTTCCCATTATCTCTCACAACAAAATGTGAGACTGGATAAACACAGCAGGCCAAGCAGCATCTCAGGAGCACAAAAGCTGACGTTTCGGGCCTAGACCCTTCAGCAGAGGTAAGTCCTTATTAGATTTAGGAATGAGCCAGATTCAAGTAACAGCCTAACAGTGCATAAACATTTATTTAGTGGCAAACAATACATAATTGAGCTCAACATCATGTTTGGAAGGGAGAAAGCATAAACAGATGCCAGATTTAGACAATGTTGATTTCAATGCAAGGAGACAGGCTCTATCACAATAAACCAAGAAACTCAAAGAGTAAAACAACAAAAAGATCAGTGAAAGTTGTTCACAAGGGAATGTAGTGTTGTACAGACTAATTTATACATCAACGGTTTCGCCTTATTGGCCAAACTGGAAGCCAGGGATGAGTAATGAGGGAAGAGACAAAACACAATGACATTTGACTGTGACTAAAATGACCTAAAATTGTAAAACTAAAAGGGCAGACATTTAAAACTGCAAAAAAAAAGACAAAAACAGTTACAAAGAGAAGTGAGCTCCTAAGATGTTGCTTGGCCTGATGTGTTCATTCAACTGCAAAATTTGCTACAATATGAAGTGTTGCAAAACTTACAAGAGCTACAATAAGGTAGAAAGATTTTCACATCAAGAAACATGAATTTTAATATGAAAATATTTTGTAATTAGTAAGAATAAAGTGATAGTCAGGAACAAGGTGGGCTCATTGAAAACTAGTAGATTGATATTGTCATTGAAATACGGAAATGATATGCAAAATAACTAATTTGCATCAATATTTAGTGTGAAAGATGAAATCAGAATGTTGGACATCTCAAGGAATGTAATAGTGAATCAGAAACAGAGACTCGCCAAAATCAAAATATGAAAAATAACATTGTGACAGAACGGAGTGACAAATAGCTAGAAAAATATGGGTCCCACCTCAGGATTTTAGAGCAGGCAAATGAGAATATACTCTTCCAAAGCATTCTCAATTTTAAAACAGTCCTTTACCATTGGAAAACTGTGCACATCATTTCACTAATCAGAGGCAATTAGAGAACTAAACTGTGGGATGGATTTTAGACTCCCACACCTGCAGTTTTGAAGGCTGGGGGCATGTAAAATCCCAGCAGGCTGTCTACCCTACAGCCCCAATACAATATACAGCCTAGCTATTACCAAAGAATTATGTGGGTGAGTTTATTCACACGGCCACAGGCAAGTGTTCACTTGGCCTTGACTGACATCTCACAAGGTTAGAATGGTATTTTTTCAGTGATCATCTTTTTTTTTTCAGTTTCTGTGGGCAAAATCTAATGGATTTTTTTCGCAAAATGCAAGATGTGTCAAGTTTGGTGGAGCAATTCTCACTTCAAGGTCCAACACGTTTTCTTGTTTTATCATAAACTTGCCACATATCAACTACTAAAAGGTCATTGCTCACCAGGAGAGAAATGTTAGTTTGGAGCTGTTACTGATATTTGCCTCAGACATTGCAGACAGGGGGAAATTTGCCACCTACTTCACAGACAGGGTCCTGGAGTTTTTCCTGGAGCTGCATAGGCAGAGGATCCGCTTCCCCCAGGAAGGGAATGTGTACCATTGGCGATGCATCAATAGTAAGATGCTGAATGTGAGGCTCACTGTAGGATGAGTGACTGCAGTTGTCAAAGATCTGAGGTTTCTGCCCGGGTTAGAGCAGTCTCGGCTGTCTGGAGGAAGGCGCTGTACTGGAGGAAGAATATTACTGTTCTTCACCTCTCTGCCAGTGTAAGTGCCACCATCTCCTCTCTGATAGCTCACACTGCCCCAATCACTGCTACTGTACCACTGCTGGGGCCCATACTCGACTACTCTCACTACTGCCTGCAACAACATCATCCTTCACTTGTTCTTACCCACTCCAACCCCCTACACTGGTAAACATGTATGCCCTCTGCTTTCTACTCACTCTCTTTGAACATGTCACTATTCTTCCCCTATCCAACAGCTGTGCCACCCACTTTCATTCCACTCCCTCCCTCCTGGTGTCTCATTCCAGGCCCATAATTGTGTGTATAGAGCCAAGAGTGGTGGGGTGTCCAATATCCACCTCCTTGCTTCCTATGAAGACAGGATCCCGGTGCTTGCCAGTGAGCACTGTTCTGTTTCTGCGGGGATACTGAAAACTTCATATCCCAGCAGCCTAGAGAGAAGCATTGTCCATTGATGTGCTACTGACCCATTACTCCCACCATGAATGCATTCTCAATGTGCCTGAACTTCTAGCACTTGTTCACAATGCACTCTGTATTTTGTCTCTTGCAGGCACAAGTCTTTGGCGGCCAAGAGACCAGCCTCACAACACATCTCACCCACCGCCTCCGTGGAGGACATTGTGGATGGTGACCTGACACCAAAGTGGGTATTTTAGCTAGATTGGAGACAGGAGCACATGCTGGTGTTCACAACACTTCCATGTTTCCACACCTGCCTGAGGAAGAAACACCTTAGTCACTGGCACTCCGAGGACTGCTGAAGACCAGCCATTTGCTCAGCGCCAGGATCCCATTGAATCATAGAATCCCTACAGTGTGTAAACAGGCCCTTCAGCCCAACAAGTCCACACCAAACCTCAGAGCATCCCATCCAGACCCATACCCCTATAACCCACCTAACCTACACATCCCTGAACACTAGGGGCAATTTAGCATGGCCAATCCACCTAGCCTGCACATCTTTGGACTGTGGGAGTCATTGAATTGGCCATGAACCACTTCACTGATACAACCAAACTACCACAGGGGCAGCAGGCAGGTGGATGCACTGGAAAACCTCAACCAAAGATTGCAGGACCAAATCAATGTCTGGCACATGAGCGACTGGCTGCTCCCATGGACACACAGTGAGGTCCAGCACTCTCAGAATCTGCTGGATAATCTGCACATACCTGAAATCCATCACTCTAGCCACTGCTGCCCAATGACAGTGGGGCAAGGCAACTTATCCTTACTCCAGCAGTCCCTTCCCCACAGGGATACAGGGTGGTGCTAGTAGGAACCCAGACTGAGAAAATATCATATACAGATCCATCAAAAATCTCCTCTCAGGATTGTCCAGAAATGACCAAATCCTGCCTGCCACCCTTCGCTCTATGGGAGGGACACTTATTTCTGATACTGTGAAATGGCCAAGAGAGTTTGAAGAGAGGACTCGGTTTCCATTCTGCAGGTTATTAACTATAGTTCACATGCAGCAATGTTACCTGCTGCTGTCTTTCACCTGGACTGTGCAGGCAGCTACATAATGCTGCCATCCTTTAAAGGGCCTCATTTCACATCAGTCAAAAGTGAAGCCCCATCATTCAGAGAAGAAAACATGTAACCTGCATGTGCCATGTGTGTGAGGCAGCCATCTTCAGTTGAGCTTATTATACACAGCAGGATGGAAGGAAATGGAGTTCGCTCCGTTTACACTGACCCTCAGACTCAGCCTCTTACTATCAGTAACTTTCCCTTCTTGGTCACCTTCCTATCGACACCATCAGCTTCAAAATTCCCCACATTCTCACACAACCCATCTATCTAAATACTCATCTCCTCACTTTACGTAACCAACCCTAGGCATATCAAGTCAACACACTGGGTTAAAATAGTCTACTGACCTCCCCCATTGAAGCCAGGTTGTTGATGTTCTGTTGTTGATCCCTCTATCCTGTATTACCCCTTTCCTTTCAGGACTCTATTGTTTCCCCACCTATGGTAATATAATAAGTTGCGCCTCCACCTTTCATAGTTCGTATGCCTTCTGCATCTCAGCCTGCTGCTTCCAACTCACACAATTAAGTTGCCCTGATAATCCCATTGAGTTTTCATGGATGGACCCTGGGGTTGATCATGGTCCATTCCTTTGACACAGTCAGATGGACGGCCCTGACTGATGATGGACCAGACGCTGGCTGATAACAGCATAGTTCCCTGACTGACTCACTACAGCTCCCGCACTGATTACACTGGACCCACAAGAGCTCTCCATGTCCCACTCCCCGGCCTGTCCTTATGCTGTAGCTGTACAAAACTCAGGTGCGTCCGCACTTGGAGTATTGCGTTCAGTTCTGGTCACCGCATTATAAGAAGGATGTGGAAGCTTTGGAAAGGGTGCAGGGGAGATTTACTAGGATGTGGCCTGGTATGGAGGGAAGGTCTTACGAGGAAAGGCTGAGGGACTTGAGGCTGTTTTCGTTAGAGAGGAGAAGGTTGAGAGGTGACTTAATTGAGACATATAAAATAATCAGAGGGTTAGATAGGGTGGATAGGGAGATCTTTTTCCTAGGATGGTGACGGCGAGCACAAGGGGGCATAGCTTTAAATTGAGGGGTGAAAGAAAGAGGACAGATGTCAGAGGTAGTTTCTTTACTCAGAGAGTAGTAAGGGAATGGAACGTTTTGCTGGCAACAGTAGTAGATTCGCCAACTTTAGGTACATTTAAGTCGTTATTGGGCAAGCATATGGACGTACATGGAATAGTGTAGGTTAGATGAGCTTGAGATCGGTATGACAGGTCGGCACAACATCGAGGGCCAAAGGGCCTGTACTGTGCTGTAATGTTCTATGTTCTATGTAGAAGTACAGACCCCAGCCCTGTTGGATACGAGTAGCTGATTGACTAAGCCCAAGCCCCTGAACCGATATAAGAGGCACCCCATGACTTAGTCTGCCAGGTCCTCCACCTGATGAATTTTTCTGTTGACTTGACTGAGTATTGAAACATTAGACATTGAGACATGACCATTAGGATGAAGCACATACAATGTGTTTGTCATCTTCATGGTTGGCATATAGTGCAGGTATGAGACTGATGTAGCACAGTGATGTGCAATAACATTTCCAACCCCTTGTACTGTTGGCAAGTATGACAAGCTGCCTGACTTTGTGTTCGTAGTAAAAGGCAAGTCAAAAGTGCTGAGAGTTTTTAAGGGGCAGCTGAAGAGACAAAACACCAAAAGGTGGGGCAAGAAAGGGCAGGGGAGCTGTGAGCATCAAGGGAAGGATGAGTCAGCACTAAGAGGGAAAGGTGAGCAGCTCTGAGATGCAGCCTGGTCCAATCCATGAGTGGGTGCATGTTTCTGTGTACAAAGTGTCCTTGCAGCAGCATTTGAATGAATAGTGTGTCAGTGCAGAACCTGATTGTAATGGCTTCAGTGCTGTGCCACGGAGATGTTGTGAGGCCATTGCATGTCGGCTGCCAGTCTACATGACATGCAGTCATTGCCCATATAGCATGTCTTAAGAGGTTGGGGCATGGTATATAAGATGTAGACCCAAAGGAACAAGTGGCAAGCTGGATTAATAAGGAACCACCCTCAGTGTCATGTCAGGCCATTCAACACTTGGTTAGAATGTGGGAGTTTTGGTTTTTGATGTCAAAATGTTTGTTGCTGATCATCTCAAATGATTTGTGCAACTTTCTTGCCATTGGCAACATTGTTCAAGTGCTGGGAAGATTCCAGTTCCTGCACTGATTTAGAAATCTTTTGTGACCTCAACATATTTTACACCTATTTGAAGTACTTTGCATTTCATTAACTGCTATCAACCAATTTGTATAATGTAAGGTGTCACAGTTGACAATATGACAACATGACAGTTACCAAAACAATGTTTTTAGCAATGCTGTTTGAAAGAGGATGATTTGCTGGGACCCTGGACAGAATCCCTCCCACGCCCACTTTTCTCTGAAATGGTATCTTTTACATCAACCTGAGACAGCACCTTACCTAAGAAATGGAATGAAGAGAATAAGAAAATAAATCATGTAAATCAAAGTGAAAATGAGTGAACATAAGAAGCACAATTTGAATAGAAATAGAAGAGAGAATTAAAGGTAAGATAGGGATCAGAAGGTGTGGCCATTGGAATTGACTAATTTTAAAATCTTCATTACTGATTAATGGCTGGTGGAGGGAAGGACCATGGTGTTGGTCCTGAGAGATATGTGGCAGATAAGAAGATATTTGGAATTGAAAAAGTAATCTTGAATACAGTCTCAAGGACATTCGACATTGGATTGGGAGCTTTTGATACAAATTTGCGTAAGATCAGTTCACACCGAATTTCAGGAAGTACTTCTTCACAACGCAGAGATTAATGCCTGGCACAATCTTCCGGTTAATGTAATGAGTCTTGTAATAGTCAGTGACGTACTTTGACAGGGACACTGTAGGTTTCTGCATAAAGTTAAACTAGATGCAGTCACAGGAAATTACATTTGTGGTCTATGTAATAAAATAAATGTCTGTGTGTTACATGTCTAGCACAAAGGGAAGACTCATTAGCAAATGGCTTCTTTGACAGTGTCATTGAGGTTTTGCAAACATTAAATTATTATTCAAGTAAGCGCAGAATTCTTGTTGAAATTTCTGCTGATTCAGTTAAGAGATGCAAAAAAAAAGAAAGAGAATAATTTTCCATCCTTTGAAGTAAACGTTGATATTGGACACTGCCAGGTATAATAAGTACTAAGTCAACTAAGTAATCCTGATAATTTATTCCATTGTCCCTTTACGAGTGGAAATTTTTACAAGAGTTCCCTTAATTCTATGATAGCTGGATTTTTCTCTTCACTCTGAAGTAGAAGGCATATTTTCTTTTCTCAGGAGTATGCAAATTAGTTCTTCAGAAACTTAGGAGCATATAAGAGTAAATTCTTGATAAAATGTACAGTGAATGAATGTAGAGATATAGAATTCAGTTTACATGTGTACATGTTATGCTTCATCTCTTCCCATCCAGCTATGAACATGTTTTCACAAATTCCTCATTCCCCCTCTGCCTAAGCACATTGATTTTTAAAGTTTCAAGATTTGTTAATACATCTAACAAATTAAAATTCCACTAGAGTGGCCAAATAAAGGATAACTAAACATTTTCCAATTCAAATTAATTTACGGAAATATATTAGATGTTTGCTGGGAATATTCCAGAATAGTTGTTACAGCTAGGCATGGCACGGCTAGCTCTAGATAAGAGTTTTATACAATCATTACTGGCAGTACAGAAGAGTCCTCTATCCATTTGAGCAGAACCTACCTGACAATGCCCTGGTGGTGGCACTCTCATACAGAGGGACCCCCTGCCCTGCATTGTTAAAGGCTTTCAAAGAAATTACATAATGGGAGCTTGGCTCTGTGAAAGAAAGCACAGTATTAACATCAGTGTTTCTCATTTTCTTAATTAATAACTAAATATTGAGTTAAATTGAGTATGAAACCTCAGACTGCAATAATTTTATGTTGATTCATAAATAATCATACATCTTGATTCATTCACCTGCCAGTGTATATGTATATATTTTTTCAATATTTGATAATGAGCACCCAAGGTGTAGAAGTCATTTGTAAAATTAGTCTAATTAATATAAGTCACTGTCAATTTTTATCAAAAATATTGATTTGCGAGAACATAATAGGAACTAAGTGTTAATTACTTTCTGAAGATAACACATGAACTTATTCTGACTCACATCTGCTGCTGTAAGACAGCTTATTATCTATGAAATGCTAATGAAGTTACAACTATGCATAATTTTATTCTTACACATTTTTATACCATGAAATGTTCCCTTATTTCCACCTACTCGCCCGAAAAACCTGTGATAGGCTAGGAAAAGGAAGTCCCTATATATCTTCCCAGAGAACTCTAGTGACAGGCCTAAGTGGTCATTCTTGATGTTAGACCATGATCATTGGCTTCAGCAACTAATTTCCAGGGGCTTCTCCTAGATTCCTGCTCGAACATTAGGGGCTGATTGAAGAATGACCACTTATGTCATTTCCAAGATGACCCAAAGCTGCTGCCAAATCACACTGGAAAGTAAGGGTCACCTGGAGATCCTAGACGCTGATGCTGAAATAAGGCCACTTTCCAATTCGTGTCACGGGCTACAGGCTTCAGCATCGGGAACTCTGTTATTAATTCCGTCTTCCTACCTAATATCTGCTGAAACTGACTACTGTTTCTACCATTAATGGGGACTCTTACAACCCAGTAGTGGTGTTTCTGTCAGTGCTGATATCACCAATAAATTTTCTTGCATTGCTTCCTGCTTTCAAAACTGTTGTTTTCATTCCATCCTCCAATGCATACATATCGCCCATTCCTGACCGTCAACAACTCCCCTCCACACCACCACACCCCCCCCCACCCCCACCGCCATGTTCTCAAATTATTATTCTGCATTTCAGGCTTAATTTCACCAGCTTTAAAACCTCTCCTCCCCTGACCTGTCCATTTTCCGATGCACCTATCTACTCCATCCTTCCCATGTACCAACCACAATAACCCCCCTACCTGCACCACCACCTTCAAAATCTCTCCACCCCTAACCTATCTTGCCACTCGCCTATCCACTCCACCCTTCCCACGGACCAATCACAATAATCCCCTTTACCTGCATCCACCTATCTCCATCTCACCTACCCTTCCGCCATCATCGGTCTGCCTCCCTCTATTTATTTGCTCCCCATCCCCAGTCCTGAAGAAGAGTTCTGACCCGAAACATTGACCTTCCTGCTCCTTGGATTCCATCTGACCTGCTGTGCTTTTCCAGCTTCATCTTTTCTGATTTCACATTTCACTTTCCTTTTAACTTATCTGCTCATTTCCTCCAATTCCATGTTCAAAACTACTCAGGCTTCTGTCAAACCTACAGAGCCATGCCTCACTTTGTCAATGCCATCAATATCTTTTATAATTTTAGCCATATCATTGGTATTTTTCCCCATCCTCTGTTATTCAACATAACCAACCTGTCTGTATTTATTCAAACTTATACCCCCTCTTTCCCTGCTTCAAATATCAATCCATCTCAAAATGGCTCACTGACTTTTGCTTCAACAGTCATTATGCCAAAGAAAACAAAGTGTGGAGTTGGATGAGCACAGCAGGCCAAACAGCATCTCAGGTGCCTGAGATGCTGCTGGGCCTGCTGTGTTCATCCAGCTCCACACTTTGTTATCTTGGATTCTCCAGCATCTGCAGTTCCCATTATCACTATGCCAAAGAAATTTGTGTTGCAATAATCCCTGATGCCGTCTCTAATCTGCACAGTTTTATTGGTCAAGCATTGATTAGCCACCTACCCACTGGCCATTTTGATCAGTTAGTCAACAAGTCATATGGTTTCTGATTCATTTCAGTTAAAATACCATTTGAGACCAGGTCTCAAAATAGGCTGCCAGCTACCTTTTGCAGAAAGACATGCTGCTCAGCTTGCTGAATTATAGGCTGGAAGTAGACATGCATATGTTATTGGCCAACATGCAAATATTATAAATAAGAACTTTATTTATGTATTGTTTCACTATGGGTTTACCAAAGCAATAGGACAGCCAAAGAAATGTTCAGGTCTGCCTGCATACACCAGGGATGAAATTTTCCTGTTTCTTACATTTCATATAATTTCCAATAACCCCCATTTCTCTGTTATTTTCACAGCTTTCTGCCCTAAGAAACTTCCATGAAATAGAAATCAACACATTCATGCAAAACCAATTTGCACCAAGTAAAATCCCACTGATAGGAAATGAGCTGTAAAAGAAACAATGAACTTATATGACGGTTTTTTTAAGAGTTCAGATGGGGTGGGATCAATTTTTATTTGCTGAAAGTGAATGTCATGTGACAGATAACAGGAGTGTTTGAGATTAATCCAACTGATTCAAACTGTAGTAACACCACACACATAATTTTGAACTTGTATGTCTGCATGTTACAGTTTTGTTTACAACATTAGCTTTTGCTTTCATTGCAGAAAATATTTTCCGATCATACATTTACTGTAAAAGGCAGCTGTGTCAGATGTCAAATATTTCCATACATACTTTGAAAGATAAGGGTCAGATGACACTTACCTAGGTTTTCTATGGAAAAATAGCGTTGCTTGTTGTCGACCTGCACTGTCTCAGCATAGGGACTGCCCACTCCATAACCAATGATGTAACCCCTGACCGCTATGTTTGGGTTTAAAGGTGGCGTCCAACTCATGACAATGCTCGTAGTCAGGGGTCTGACATGAAGAGAGCTTGGCTGGTCAGGAACCTGGGATTCTGTAATTAAAGAAGAAATTTTTCTGTCAGTTTATCCTTTATATAATTACACATTTAAGAACTGAAGTATTTTCACTTTATTTTTCATTCTGTAGCTTTATGTTAAGCTTATTCCATAATCCTATCAACACTTTGTGTCCTAATCCATCGAAATGCATGTGTTTTTTTTATTCCATTTAATACTTTTGAACTCAATTGATTGTTAACATCTACAAAAATGCATAGTTTCTCAAAGGCAGTAAAATCCCATAAGCAGCAATGAGGTGATCCATTTAATTGTTTTGTGATGTGGTTGGCCAAGACACGAGGAGAAAACCCTTCTCCACTAAATATACTCCTGTTAAATGTTAAAATCCACAAGACGATTGCAGCTTAATATCTTAAAGTTGATTTTCCAAATGAGCACACCTGGCATGTTGCCTTGCCTGTAGGCAGGAACACATACTGGAAAATCACAGGTGTGCCTCTCACATCTCTGTCTATAAATGGTGCTGCTGTGGAGATTCTGCTAACTGCACAGTAAGACTGTGTACACAATCCTATTTAAACATATTAGAAATCTGGCAGGCTCTGAGAGACTGCCTGAGATGTGTAGATTGAAATCTGGTTTCTGATAGATTCAGTACTGACTGGAATTCAGATTTATTTGATCATATTTTACTTAATCTACACCTGTTCGCCACGGAAGGCAAGTAGGATTTTTCTAAAAGATTTCCCCATTTAAATTAAGCTTTCACCAGCTCCTTTTAATGTTGGATTATAAAAGATAGAGATCTCTGCAGACATGAGTTCAGCCAAACCTTCTCCCATATTCAAACTCTAAATTTACAGGAACCTTTTCGACAAAGGGGTCCAAGAAGAAATCAGAGTTTGGTTCTGACTGCATACACCAGGAGTGAAATTTTCCTGCTTCTTACATTTCACACAGTTTCCAATATCCTCCATTTCTCTATGTTATTCTCTCAGCTTTCTGCCCTATTAAGCGTCCATGAAATAGATAGCCTTTCGTAGCCAAGAAATCAGGAAGCACCTTTTATTAGAGATAAGAGGAACTGCAGATGCTGGAGAATCTGGGATAACAAAGTGTGGAGCTGGATGAACACAGCAGGCCAAGCAGCATCTTAGGAGCACAGCATCTGAGTAGTCTTGTGGTCATCTCTGAAATGTCCTTGATGTACGGTAGGGTGTCTGTTCTTGTTGTTATTAATAGAGGGATCGAGTTCCGGAACCAAGAGGTTATGCTGCAGCTGTACAAAACTCTGGTGCGGCCCCTCTTGGAGTATTGCGTACAGTTCTGGTCACCGCACTATAAGAAGGATGTGGAAGCTTTGGAAAGGGTGCAGAGGAGATTTACTAGGATGTGGCCTGGTATGGAGGGAAGGTCTTACGAAGAAAGGCTGAGGGACTTGAGGCTGTTTTCATTAGAGAGAAGAAGGTTGAGAGGTGACTTAATTGAAACATATAAAATAATCAGAGGGTTAGATAGGGTGGATAGGGAAAGCCTTTTTCCTAGGTTGATGATGGCGAGCACGAGGGGGCATAGCTTTAAATTGAGGGGTGAAAGATATCGGACAGATGTCAGAGGTAGTTTGTTTACTCAGAGAGTAGTAAGGGAATGGAACACTTTGCCTGCAACGGTAGTAGGTTCGCCAACTTTAGGTACATTTAAGGCGTCATTGGACAAGCATATGGACGTACATGGAATAGTGTAGGTTAGATGGGCTTCAGATTGGTATGACAGGTCGGCACAACATCGAGGGCCGAAGGGCCTGTACTGTGCTGTAATGTTCTATGTTCTATGTTCTACAGATGTGTTGTCCCATTAGAAATTGTGTCCTTCTTTGTCTGTGTGTATTGAGAACTGATTGTGTCTCCCGGTGGCTAGTTCACGTTTATGTTTCCTTATTGTCAGTTTTCTTCCAGTTTGGCCTATGTAATGTTTCTCACAGTCCTTGCATGGTATTTTGTATATTACATTAGTTTTATTGGTTGTGGGCCCTTTACATTCATCAGTACTGTCGCAGGGTGGATGTTGGTTTGTGGGCTACCCTGATACCGAGAAGTCTGTGTAGTCTTGTGGTCATCTCTGAAATGTCCTTGATGTACGGTAGGGTGTCTGTTCTTGTTGTGGTCTGTTGTGGAAGTGATGGCGGTTGTGCTTTTTGGGTATCCATTCTTTTTAAAAACTCCGCATCAGTCCTCCTGTTCTGCTTTGCAACCTGGAATTGCGCAAAGCAGAACAAGAGTAATTATATGGAGTTTTTAAAAGGATTGGATACCCAGAAAACACAATCTGCCATTACTTTTTCAACACACAACAAGGAGATACAATGCAGCCAGACGCACTAGTCACCCTACCATGCATCAGGGACACATCAGAGACGACCACAAGACAACTCAGACCCCTAGGTATCGGGGTAGCCCACAAACCAACATCCACCCTGTGACAGCTACTGATGAATGTAAAGGATTCCATACCCACCACCAATAAAACTAACGTAATGTTCAAAATACCACACAAGGACTGTGAGAAACATTATATAGGCCAAACTGGAAGAAAACTGACAATAAAGGAAACGTAAGCATGAACTAGCCACCAAGAGTCACAACCAATTTGCACTGTTGTCAATACACACAGACTAAAAAGGACATGAATTTGACTGGGACAACACATCAGTAATAGCCCGAGTCAAACAGAGACATGCCAGAAAATTCCTGGAGTTCTGGCTTTCCAACTGGCACTCCATCAACAAACTTATTAAACGGAACCTGATATACAAACCACTGAAAAACAGAACTGGAGGTAATGCCAACCATCCCAGCAAACCGAGGCCTATAAATGGGCACAGGACACAAGCAGGACACAGGACCAATGCTTCACCGGACATTCACTGACAATGTTACCTGGCAGGGTGATGAAACATCTGCAATCAAACACACCGACTCAGTGAGAAAATCTACAACTTCATCCACAAAGTGAGCTACAAATCTTCTCAAAAACTTTATACGCAGACAGAGCCAGGGACCTGGCTTCAATTCCACCCTCAGGTGACTGCCTGTGTTGAGTTTACACATTCTCCCTGTGTCTGTGCAGGTTTCTGCCGGGTGCTCCGGTTTTCTCGCACCGTCCAAACGTGTGCACGTTAGATGGATTGGCCATGCTAAATAGTCCCTGGTGTTCACGCATGTGCAGTCTATGTAGGGTTAGTCATGGGAAATGCAGGGTTACAGGGATAGGTTTAGGGGAATGGGTCTGGGTGGGATGCTTTCCAGAGGATCAATGTGGACCTGTTGGGCCAAATGGCCTGTTTTAGCACTGTAAGGATTCTATGATTCTATGTAGATCTAACATTGTGCGGTACATTGCTCCCTTTTATTGTGTGGCATTTATCAGTAAAGCTCATGATTAAATATTCTTATTGTTCCAAAACATTCACAGGTCCTCTCAAAAGCAAGTGCTCAATAGCAACAAAACAAATGGAAACTGGGGCAGATACGCGTCGCTGTAATGAAATGACAGCATACATTATGCAAATAAAACCTGGCACTGGCCTTTGATAAATTTTTTAATCATTTATGGCTTCCACCTCATGGTCCAGAAGTTAACACATTTATCACTCACATAACATCCTTTGCATGAGGTATTCGCTATTCAGTTCCCTTTTGGTTTGATCTTCACCCGAAAACGTGCTCTTTCACTGCACTGATTACTGATGAGTTGTTGGCCATCATTTCAATTAGAATGATTCTAAGCTTCAATTGATGTACCATTTTTTTTTGTGAAAGTGTTATTACCATCTAAATCATTCTCGGGTGTTTCCACTGTGAACCACTCAGATGCTGGCCCTGTTCCATTCACTGTCATGGCAGCAACTTGAAAACTGTAATGACCTCCTTTGTCCAGACCTGCCAATCAAATTACAACAGTGGTTAGCCCAAACTATCATTAAACATGATTCAACTGGTAGAAAAGAAGGTTTAAGTACATAAATAAGCCATTAGTTCCTTCTTTTATGGGAACCAACACCTAGTATCCAGTGCATATGTACAGAGGAACTTGGCTTAGGTTGATAATTTAAAATGAGTGAGTGTGAGTCAGCGCCTCAGCTTACATCTTTCCTGCTTTTTGTTTTTTTCACGAAAGGGCAAAGAAGTAGAATTAGAGAAAGTGGCAGAAAGGCTACCAACTGACGATCAACTTTTTCACATTATCACAAAAGTCAAGATCTATTCTGTGGAGATCTTGAATGAAATTGGTATATTATGTCATTATGAATTTTGGAATAAAAATACAGCAGATGCAACTGTAATGAAACCCGAAAGAACAATAACAGAAGTTACTGGAAAAGGTCAGTGGATCTGGCAGCATCTGTGAAGAAAAATCAGTTAACGTTCTGACAAAGGGTCACTGGATCCGAAACAATAACTCTGAAATGTTTTCTTCACAGATGCTGCCAGACCTGCTGAGCTTTTCCAAAAAGTTCTGCTTTTATTGCAATTGTAATGAGTACTGTTCAATCATTAAATTTAAATTTGGGATTGAGATCTGAGATGCAATGAATACAGTAGTAACTGCATGCTTAAAATGTTCCAGGTTTGTGCAAATGCTATGGAACTGCATCAACTGTAAATTCACCAGTCTGCAGAATGTGTGTTTAGGATTTTTTTTGTGTGTACAACCGTCAGTTACTTCAAAAGAAAATTGTTGTCAATGTACTTCTGGTGTCTGGCATTAATTTACTGACTGTGCTATCTTGGAAATTAATGCTCTCCATGTTGTTAGAACCAAGGAAATGTTACAGTACTGAAAGTGGCCAATCAGTCCATCTTGTTCATGCTGACCCAAAGACACCCAGGTGCCCTTTCTAATCATTTCTTCCAACACTTGGCATATAGCCCAGCAGCTTAGAGCACTTAAGGTGCAGATCCAGGTGCTTTTTAATAGAACTTAGGATCTCTGCCTCCATCACCAAATCAGGTAGCAAATTCCAGACACCCATCACCAGATTTAGGTAAGTGTCCCAAGACAGCCTTTGCGATGCACAAAAATGCAGAATCGCTGAGCAGAAGCTAATAGCTAAATTCTGTACACGTGAAGACAGCCTCAACCATGAGCTTGGGTTCATGGCACGCAACATGTAACCCCACCACACTGTTCTGTGTAAAGTCTTCCTTACTGGTCTGTTTTGACATCATCATCTCAATAACTTGTTATGGTCTCTCTACCTTAATTAGGATGTAGAGTTTGTATTGTTTGTTACTTTGGTTAGACCCTTGGCATATGACTGTTAGAAGGGTCCAGGCCCGAAGCGTCAGCTTTTGTGCTCCTAAGATGCCGCTTGGCCTGTTGTGTTCATCCAGCTTCACACTTTGTTATCTTGGACTCTCCAGCATCTGCAGTTCCCATTATCTCTGATCACAATGTTATCCCAGTCATTTGGTTTGTCTCAAGCACAATCCTGTTTTTAATGTTTTTTGTAATTATCTCTCTGCCACAATTAATCAGATTATAAGTTCATCCCTTCACTTGTTATTCAGTTGTTGACAATTTACTCACACTGTCTGACACTCTTAATCACCTGCAGAGGTCTATTATTTAACCTGTCAACACTCCACTCACACCATTTGTATGATCTTTTGATCTCTCTGATTATAAAGTCTGTGTCTAGTGCTTTCTTCACTATGTATGACGAAGGGGCAGTGCTTCGAAAGCTTGTGGTTCCATTCACAAGGGCAGCAATCGAACATTACCCTTTGTGTCCTGTTATTAAGCCAACTTTGGAAACAATTCGACATATTGCCTTGTATACCATGGGCTTTTACATTTTTGAACTTGTCAAATATCTTTCTAAAATCTATGTAGATAGCATTCATTTCACTAGTCTCATCAATCCTCCTTGTCGCTTCCTCAAAGAATTTAATCAATTTTGTAAAGCATGACGCTCCTTTATCAAAGCAATGCTGACTATCCCTGACAAGTTCATGCCTTTCGAAATGACAGTTTATCTGATCTCTCAGGATTCAGGCAAACAATGTGCCCACCACTGAAGTAAAATCAACAGGCCTATAATTGTTTGGCATTTCCTTTGCTCACTTTTTAACAACAGAACCACTTCTGCATTCTACATGCTACCGGCAGCTCATCTATGTCTGGTGAAGATTGGAAAAAAATCTGCAGAGCATCTGTTATTTCCTTTCTGACCTTCTTCAATATCCCAGTGAACAATCCATCTGACCCTGGTTACTTTTCCACTTTCAAGGACTCCAACCCCTCAAATGCTTCCTACCTTGTTATGATTATTTTGTCCAATATTTCACTCTGCTCATCTTTTTTTTCTATTCATTTTGTGGGATGTGGGATGTCACTGGTTAGCCAGCAGTTCTTGCCCGTTCCTAGTAGCCCTTGTGAAGGTGATGGTGAACTGCCCCTTTGAACCGCTGCAGTTCTCCTGCTGTGGGTTGACCCACAACGTCATGGGGGAGGGAATTCAAGAATTTTGCCCCAGTGAAGAAGCGGTGATATATTTCCAAGTCCAGATGGTGAGTGGCTTGGAGCGGAACTTGCAGGTGGTGGTGTTCCCATATGCCTGCTGCCCTTGTCCTTCTAGATGGAAGTGGTCATGGGTTTGGAAGGTGCTGTCTGAGGATCTTTGGTGAATTTCTGCAATGCATCTTGTAGACAGTACACGCTGCTGCGACTGAGCATTGGTAGTTGAGGGAATGGATGCTTGTGGATGTCATGTCAAGCAAGCAGCTGCTTTGACCTGGGTGGTGTCACGATTTTTAAGTATTGTTGGAGCTGCACTCATCCAGGCATGTGGGTAGTATTCCATCACACTCCAGGCTTGTGCCTTGTAGATGGTGGGCAGGCTTTGAGGAGCCAGGAGGTGAGTTACTCACCACAGCATTCCTAGCTTCTACATAGAACATAGAACATAGAACATTACAGCACAGTACAGGCCCTTCGGCCCTCGATGTTGTGCCGAACTGTCATACCGATCTCAAGCCCATCTAACCTACACTATTCCATGTACGTCCATATGCTTGTCCACAAATGTCACTTGTCTCTTGGATTAATATATACCCCTCATCCCTTTCTTTTGAAAACGTGAAGACAAAAGTCATGTCAAATTCTCCCTATATCCTCTGCATCTTCACATAATTTCCTTTCTTTATCGCTAATAGGTTCTTTTTTTTGTTAACTATACTTTTGGTGCTGATGTACAGGTAAAACCTCTTTGTGTTTTCCTTTATCTTGCTTGCTAAAACTTTTTCATGCTCTCTCTTTGATCTCCTCATTTCTTTTTTTTTAAACTTGATATCTGTACTTCCTGTACTCCTCTAGGCTATCTGCAGTGTTGAGATTTTTGTCGCTTTCAGTTTAATGAAAGGCTGATATTTCAAGGTATTAATTACTTTGTAAGTCCAAATATCACATACGTCAGAACATGATTGCAACACCTAATACATGGGGCCACACCATTTTATCCTACATGATCCAAAGCATTTCCTTGATAAATCTGGCAAAGGTTAAAGGTGGGAAGAGGTTAGGAATAAGGGGCCTGGAATAGGAGAAAGACCAGGGCTTGTGATTTCTCCATTAGATTCGCAATAAGAGACAATGAGCCTTCAAAACTTCAAAGATTAAGGGATGAGGATAAACAGGAGTGTATATGATCCCATAGTACACGCTTAAAAGGAAATAAAGAAGAACATTCAGAGAAGCACTGCCAATGGTATTGTGTAAATGGTATCCACATAGAATACAGATGATTTATACTCTGCGCGATGCTATACATTTTCAATGTACAACCTTAATGAGAAATGTTGCATACCCCTATGTAATTCCCTCCACAAATAAGACAAAGCTCCCAAACTCTTAGATGTGCTTTTGCTACAACATCAGTCTATTAGTGTCTCTTTCTGTGTGGAAAACTTTACAGATATAATCCATTTTCCATGCACATTTTACACTCATTTGACGTTGCCCTTTAATATGAATGTGACATGTGTGACAATGATTTGCAGAATATGCAGCATCACAGACAAAGGCCATGTTCCTCTTTGCTGTTTCACTGTCATTAAATGAATTAGTGTTTGTAATTCCCACCTCCGTAACATGGCCATTAATCATTAGAGTCCACAGTAAGTAATGCAGTTAAATTCCACATGTCACACTGCACTCTGTTGGATAGCTAATGTACAGAACATTACATCACTGTGGTACATAATAAGAAAAAGTTTTCCACTACTGTTGGAAAGGGTAACCACGAGCCAGTCACAGTTATCTAAGCACTGGCTAGTACCCTGCATAGGTAATGCCTACTGTGTATATGTGACAATACTCAAATATTCTATTATTAATACATTTGGGAAATAAAATGCAGGGGTGTATCAGGGACATTCTATGAATCCTGAGGAATGGAAGGACAGAAAATGCATGCAATTTAGCAAACAGTAAGACTAAAGCTTGTGCATTTATAGAAAAAGCAAATATTTGGGTAAGATGAATGCGGGTCCGTTAAGAGCAGAGTCCAGAAAATGTATAATGGGGAATACAGAAATGTTTCCAAAAAAATGATTATTTTGTTTTTTACATTCATTTACAAGCTATGGGCATCACTCACCAGGCCAGCATTTGTTGCCCATCCCTAATAGCCCCGAGGGCAGTTAAGGTTCAACCGCAATGTTATGGGACTGGAGTCACATGTAGGCCAGACTGAGTGAGGATGGCAGATTTCCTCCCCTAAAGAACATTAATGAATCAGTGGGGCTTTTCCAATAATTGACAGTGGTTTCCTGGTCATCATTAAACTCTTAATTCAAGACTTGTTTTTAATTGAATTCAAATTTCACCATTTGCCATGGTGGGATTTAGACCAGGGTCCCCAGAATATTATTTGGGTCTCTGGATTGATAGGCTAAAGATAATACCATTAAGACAGCGTCTCCTCATATGTCTGTTATCATTGAGGAAGACACAAGAAAGCTCCTAAAATTAGAGATCCATGTGACTACGGAGATGAGGAGATGAAGGAAAATAATACTAGTAAGAAGGCAATAATTAGTAAGAAATTAATGTAGCTGAAAGTTGATAAAGAGCCTGGGACCTAACAGTTTGCATCACCGAAGAGTCCATGTTCAAATGCAACAAAAGCTGAATGATACCCAGGTTTGTGCAAAGAAGGGTAGCTCTGAGGAAGAGTCACCGGACCCAAAGCGTTAACTTGGTTTTTTTCCTTCACAGATGTTGCCAGACCTGCTGAGCTTTTCCAGCAACTTCTGTTTTTGTTGGGCAGAGAAGTAGCAATAAAAAAAAACAAAATTTAACATTTGTTCTCCTTAACTGCCATTTAATAACTATCTCCACAAAAGAGAATCGAACCGTTGCATTCAATAGCATTACTACAGCGAATCACAGACTACCAACATCCTTGGAGCTACCTTTGTTCAGAAACTGAACTGGACAAAACATTTAAGTAAAATGATTGCAAGAGCAAGTCAGAGGCTAGAAATCATGCAGTGAGTAACTGACTTCCTGACTCTTCAAAGCCTGCCTACCATCTAGAAGCCATCAGTCAGGTGTATTTCCCACAGGAATACTCCCCACTTGCCTTGATGGGTGCAGCTCCAGCAGCACTCAAGAAGCTTGACCCCATTTAGGACAAAGCGACCCACTTGTTTGGCACCACATTAACAAACAATCAGTCCCCCCACCACTGACACTCATCAGCAGCAGTGTGTACAGTCTGCTATATTCACTGCAGCGGGTCCTTAAACAGCACCTTCTAAATCCATGGCCACTTACCATTGAGAAGGACAAGGGCAACAGATATATGGGAACACCAACATCTGACTGTTCTCCTCCAAGCTACATTCATCATGCAGGCATATAAATATGTTGCTGTTCCTTCAGTGCTGATGGGTCACTGGAAAATGCTGGAACTCCCACCCGAAAGCACTGTGGGTCTATCTATACCAAATGGACTGCAATGGTTCAAGAAGCAGCTCACTAGCACTTTCTCAATGTCAATTAGTCTTGGGCAGTTAATGTTGACCCAGTTAGTGATTCTTACATCCCATGAATGAATTAAAATTTTTATTAAAAGAAAGGTGGCAGAGGAGATTGACAATGCTTTCCAAAATTCCATAGATCCTGGAATGATTCCTGTAGATTGGAAGCTGGTAAATGACAGACAGAAAACCTTCCACTGATCCATCGCATGGGTAGCCTTTGACACTTGTCCCTTTGCACATATGAAGGTGTCGTTGCCAGCCACTGTCACTTGTGTTGGGACACAAACTCCAGTGATTTCCATGGACCCCATTTACTATCACCTGTTGGCAGAACGTGATTGGTGGGGTGCTGCAGGTGTCAGTGCATGGGCTTTAGCTGTTCAGAATATATTGCAGTGAAGCCTCTCATTACAGGCAGAAGTTTAAGAGAAATCCTGAAGGACCTCCTTTTGCTGCTTCCGTCAACAGTTAGCCCTTAACGTCTCACTGTAAAGTTGCCCTGTAATGCTCATTCTGTATGATAACATTGAACACAACAGAGACAATACTTTGTGCATCTTTTCCCATCAAGTAAATGTCCTGTATGAGAAAGTGGACAATTGAACTATCCATTGCAGATCTCTCAGATTTGAATGCCATGTGCTCACTTGAAAAGCTGTTAGATAAAATGGACCATTTCCTGCAGAGCTGTGTGAAAGTGTCACCGACTCCATATTCTCACT
Source organism: Stegostoma tigrinum (assembly GCF_030684315.1). Classification (NCBI taxonomy): domain Eukaryota; kingdom Metazoa; phylum Chordata; class Chondrichthyes; order Orectolobiformes; family Stegostomatidae; genus Stegostoma; species Stegostoma tigrinum. The sequence continues at coordinate 156,455,058 of NC_081354.1, forward strand.
CTCAAAGTGGGTGTTATGCATGAGCAAAGTGTGCAGACCAGGGGCCAAACAACCCTGTGTCTTGTCTTGCTGCAGTCATTAACATCGCAGTTCAAGGGAACAAATAATCATCGAACTGTTGATGCTGGAAATCTGAAACAAAATCAGAAATTCACAGTTCAATGATTTCTGATGTTAGAGGCTATCTGTAATCAGCAAGTCCGTAGCTTGCTTGCTTGGCCATTACAATTTCTTTCATCAACACAAACAGAAATTGCCAGATAAATTTGACAGGCCTGGCAGAGAGAAATTAATGTTTTAAGTTCAGCAACCCTTCTTCAGAACCCTTGGGTTGTCCAGGACCAACAGTAACAAAGGCAAAACGGCACACGTTTGAAGTGTGAGCATGTATTGATGTATTTTCAAAGTGCAAGATTCTTTTCAGAGATTTTTCACTCGTGACATCTATGTGTCCTCAGTATTTTTCTTTGTCTCCCTCCCACCCTACATACCACTCTCTGTGTAAAACAATTGCCCCTCAGGTTCCCATAAATCCTTTCACCTCTTAACTTAAATTGTTTCCCTCTAGTCTTTGATTCTCTAGCCCAAGGAAAAAGAGAGTACATTCACCGTATCCAAGCCTCTCATGATCTTGCACACTTCTATAAGATTCTCCCTCAATCTCCTATGCCTGAAAGCAAAATGTCCTAGCTTATCCAACCTCTTGCTATAACTTAGTCCTTTGCATCCTGGCAACATTCTTAGAAATTTCTTCTGCGCTCTTTCCAATTTAATAACATCCTTCCTATAGCTAGGTGACGAAAACTGAGCACAATACTCCAAGTGAGGCCTGTACAACAGCAACATAACTTCCCAACTTCTATACTCAATACCCTGACTGATGAAGGCCAGTGTGCCAAAAGCCTTCTTCACTGCCCTGTCTACTGTGGCTCCACTTTCAGAGAACCCTGCTCCTGAACTCTAAAGTCCCTTTGTTCCATTACACTCCTTAAGGCCCTACCATTCACCATGAAACTCCTACCTGGATTTGACTTTCCAAAACGCAACACTTCACAATTATCTGTATTAAACTCTATTCTCCACTTCTCGGCCCATTTCCCCAGCTGATCAAGATTCTGCTGCAATTTCCGACAACCTTCTGCACTGTCACGATACTTGCCATTTTTGTCTCAACCGCAAGCTTATTAATCATGCCTTGTACATTCTCATCCAAATCATTGATATAGATATCAAACAGCAGTAGGCCACCACCGGACCCAGAGGCACACCACTAGTCACAGTCTCCAGTCTGACAAGCATCCTTCCAGTATTACTCTCTGCTTCCCACCATCAAGTCAATTTTGTATCCAATTTGCCAGCTCTCCCACAGTTCCAAGTTATCTAACCTTTCAGAACAGCCTACCATGTGGAACCCTATGAAAGGCCTAACTGAAATCCATGTAGATTACATCCACTGCCTTCCCTCATCAACCTTCATGGTCACTTCATCAAAGAACTAACAAATTGTTGAGGCATGATGTCATATGCATGAGGCCATGCTGACTAATCAAACCCTGTCTTTCCAAATGCATGTAGTCCTGACCATCACAACTGGGGTGGAGACAGCCTGCTCGAGAGTTGTTTCTGGTGACTGGAGTGATACAGGCCCAGATGCAGGACCATCCTTTCAGCTGGATTTTCTATAGGCTTTCACATTACAGACAAGGGGGGAGGTGGGAAGGCTGTCACCTGGACAGTATTCAGAGAGGAAGCTTTTGGAGATCCTATGTGTCTTCTCCTCCCTATGGGTGACTCCTGGCACTACCTTTTCTTCCTGAGAGGAAGGGGCACCTAGAGTGCGGTCAAGGTCACAGATATCCCTCTCGCCTTGCTACTGTTATTCATTCACAGGATGAGGGTGTTACTGATTAGGCCAGCATTATTTAATGCCCATCCCTAGTTGCCCAGAGATCAGTTTAAGAGTCTACTACATTACTGTGACCAGGTAAGGATGGCAGTTTCCTTCCCTAAAGGGCCTTAATGAATCAGATGGGTTTTTCCAACAATTGACAATGGATTCGTGGTCATCATTAGATTCTTAATTCAAGATTTTTATTGAATTCAAACCCCACCAGATTTGAGCCCAGGTCCGCAGGACATTACCTAAATCACTGAATTAAAAGCCTAGTGCTAACACCATGAGGCCACTACCTCCTCTTGTGGCTACAGCAATGGAGTGTGCATATTTGACTCAGGCTGACTGTGCTGGACCTGGTTCTCCAACCTCTCACTTGACACAGTTAGGCATACACATGCTAGAACCTCCATGGCACTGACAATTTTGGTGGACTCCATCCTTCCATCCAATTTACTGCCTGCCTCCATCAGACTTGCCTAATGTTTCAGTGCTTGCCTCTGCATTTTGACTAAGTTTTTAATAGTTGAGAGCAAGGTATTACCTTCAGCCTTGGGCTGACCAGGTGTGAGAGACCTGGAGGTGTTTCTTCATCAGGCAATTGTGGAGTTAGGCAATTGTGCTTATTAGACTGTGCTCCCAACTCTAATCTAGAAAGAAAGCTCACTGAGATGAATGTTTCTAAGCTGGTGGGGGGTGAATCAGAAAGCTTTGCCAGTATATGAGGGTTAAAAAGCTTCCTCCTCAGAAGTGAAGGTGAAGCTGAGGCTTTCCATTGCTGGCTTCTTCAGAGCGGGGGTCTCACTGAATGCTGTGAGAAGGCAGCGTATCAGTTGTGTAAGAGTTGTTTATGCAGATTAGAAATGAGTGAACATTGGTGGTAATCTCAAAATAGAGCACTATAGCACAATAACGCTTGCTGGATTGGTTGGCCATTGAGGCTTCACTTCCAAGAATGAGCAAGTACCTTCTTCTCCAGCTAACTCTCAGAACTTTTCATCATGGCATGAGGAGTCAGGTTGTATTCAGTTGCAGAGCCTCTTCGGGCACTCAACATCCTTAGAAACGATGGTGGAAGCCTATAATGTGAAGGTGAATTCCCGGCTTGCAGAGTCTGAAGTGATGTGCAGCCTTTAAATATGGCATACATTTTAAAAGGTCCCAGCACTTGTGGGTACTTCCACCTCGCCTGCTGCACGATTCCGTAAAAAGGATACCGTAGAGTCCGGTGTAAACTTAATGAGGTGAAGAGCAGAGGATTATGTGAGAAAAGTCACTGTGAGGCATGGCAGACTGGATGTCATGAATCTCACTTGGCAAAGCATTGCAATTCAACGTGTGAAAGGACAGCCCATAGTTCCAAAATATGACGATCTTATAAAGTTCATAGTGGCAACAATCTTTCCGTGTACACTTCTTTCCCATAGCCCTCTCATATCCCTCCCTCCCACAGCTGCCACACTTCCCCATATCTGCCATACTCTCCCATATTGTCCATACTGTCTCCAAGTCAACTTCACTCTCTACTATCAAGTGCTTTATGCTTTATCTATCACTTTCACATATACACCTCCACCTCTTTTCACTATGCACCATTCTCTTTATTTATCATCTCCAAATCTACCACCCTCTCCCTATCTACCACCCTCTCCTGTCCATCTCTTTACAGTATCCATCTTTTTCCTGTTTACCTCTCTCTTGTGCATCTGTTGGTGCAAATGCACCATGTCAATATTCTTCCTATGGTCTTTCTTTTACAGATGTGGAGTCAAAAACATTTACGTCTCACCCTGACCTCCATTTAATAGGCTCTGGACATTCCCAAACCTCTGCTGCAGCAACAGGAATTTGCCAAACGTTGCTCCCACAGCAACTGTCAAATCCAAGTCTTTCTTGAGAACAGACAATCAGAATTTTACAGAAACACCATGATCTCCACTTGACATTCACCTACCTTTTACTGCCAAGTTTCATAAACCCCAAGAAAACCAAAGATTTAAACTCCATCCAAAAGCCTCTCATTTCATCAGTATGTTGGCTCAGTGGTTAGCACTGCTGCCTCACAGCCCCAGGAACCCAGGTTTGATTCAACCTTTGGGTGACTGTCTATGTGGAGTTTGCACATTCTCCCCGTGTCTGTGTGGATTTCCTCCTGGTGATCCAGTTTCCTCCCAGAGATCAAAGATGTGCAGGCTAGATAGATTGTCCATGCTAAAACTGCCCGTAGTGTTCAGGGATATGTGGGTTATAAGGGGACAGGTCTGGGTGGAATGGTCCGAGGGTCCCTGTGGGCTTGTTGGGCCGAAAGGCCTGTTTCCATTCTGTAGGGAATCAATGAACCAGTGTTGCCATAGCCCAGCCATATGTTCCAGTAATCACTCTGACTCCAGTAAGTAGCCACAGTCCAACACACCTTAGTTAAACCCAAAGGTCAGCACATTGGAGCTAGTTTGTAGTCATGCTTTGCTTTCATTTCATTTTATATACCCATCTGACCTTGACTGTTCTTTTCCTGCCCTGAGTTAGAACTACTCGCAGTTATTTTGTCTGTAGCAATGCTGAAGGAAGGACATTAAATTCAAATCTCTTGCAGAATTGTTCATAGAACATCGAACATAGAACATAGAACAATACAGCGCAGAACAGGCCCTTCGGCCCTCGATGTTGTGCCGACCTGTGAACTAATCTAAGCCCCTCCCCCCTACACTATCCCATCATCATCTATATGCTTACCCAAGGACTGTTTAAATGCCCCTAATGTGACTGAGTTCACTACATTGGCAGATAATAAAATGTGAGGCTGGATGAACACAGCAGGCCAAGCAGCATCTCAGGAGCACAAAAGCTGACGTTTCGGGCCTAGACCCTTCATCAGAGAGGTCTAGGCCCGAAACGTCAGCTTTTGTGCTCCTGAGATGCTGCTTGGCCTGCTGTGTTCATCCAGCCTCACATTTTATTATCTTGGAATTCTCCAGCATCTGCAGTTCCCATTATCTCTCACTACATTGGCATATGGGTGATTAAGCGTTTTGTTTAAATTAAATAATCAGTTATTTAAATATAGTTGGGAACATTTTTGAAGTTATTTAACAGAGTCTCTAGTTTAAATGGTTCGTTTGCTGGAGGCTTTACAGAGATCATAGGGTCAGATGGATTCTGCAAATGTCAAGAGAAAGGAACTGTTGCAATGTTTTTTTACTTGTTACTTAGTTTAGTGAAGCAGTCATGGACTAATTGCGTTATGATTTTCCCAGTACTGAGGGGGTAAGTAAGATGAATGATCACTTAAAAATATATCTCTGTTTCTGCTGCACTTGTCCTATTATTGTCCTTAAATTTGGTGGTTGAGGTTTAGTTCAACTCAATTCCACAACCTTCAAAAGATAAAGGGGAAGATGCGAGATTGAATGATAACACTAATAGCTGTAGTAATGTGCACACTGTCCTGCTTGTTTGCTGGCATGCTACTAGATCCAAGAACATAGCAATATATACTGGTGATATTGCGTATTTATCTTGTAATGTTCTAAAGCATTTCAAGGCCTTTCTCAGACTGATATGCAGCAAATGGATATTAAGATTAGCAGGAGTGAACCAAAACATTAGCTAATGAGATTTTTAAAGGAGAAGAAAGAATTTAAGAGGATTCAGAGAGAGTTATGCGAGATCCGACCTAAGGAGATGAAGACTAGGCTCCCAATATTAAGGAGAGGAGTTAGGTGAGATATCCAAAATGTCAGATTTAGAGGTACTAGAATATCAAGATGATACAGCGTTCATCAGGAATGGTTTAAAATCAGAATTTAAACTTCAGGTATGGTAGCTAAGAGAGCCAGTTTGTGTTGGGCAGTGGTTATGGCGGAGCAGAGCCTCGTACAACAGGTGCATGCCATTACAATAAAAACAGTCAATACTTTGAAGTGACTGAATCTCACCTGTAAAGAGATACCATAGGTTGTTGGGTTCCAGGGTCTCCATGTCACCCCTTCGGCCAATCTTTTTGTGCCTGATTTTGTAGCCGGTAATAAAACCATTCTGCATGTTGGGTGGTGGTGGCAGCCAGCTGACCTTTATACTCTACAAAACAGAAAGGTTTCAGACTTTCAGTCATCAATGTTCCATCAAATCTTATTGTAATGAAATAACACCCACTTTTAGTACCGATAAGGTTATTATAAGTTACTATGAACAAATCCTCATTTAAGTTTGTCAAAGCATAGAAAGCTAAGATTTTCACTTTAATAGTGTCACTTCACAGTATTGGGAATGGAGACTCCATTGGCTCTCCATCAATTCACTCTCCACTCCCACGGTTTCCCTCCAGATGTTGAGTGTATTCCAAGCCGACAGTAATGACAGTGACTTTATGTCACATTTTCCATTATTACCACTGTAACAGCTCTTTACTCAAACAAAATGGCCATCCAAAGGGTTGCTAAAACTGCTAGATACTGGTGGAACTTTATGTTTTCAACCTCTTGGTGGACTGATTCACAACTCTTGCCCATGGTCTTTAAGTATAATAGGCCAAATTCAAGTATACTTACAAATAAAATACTCTGAAGGATCAGAAATACCAGCAAATGAGGAACAGTGTAATAATTGGGGTTAAAGATGTATCAGAGACAGTAGGAGCTGCAGATGCTGGAGAATCTGAGATAGCCAGGTGTAGAGCTGGATGAACACAGCAGGCCAAGCAGCATCAGAGGTCTAGGCCCGAAACGTCAGCTTTCCTGCTCCTAAGATGCTGCTTGACCTGCTGTGTTCATCCAGCTCTATACCTTGTTATCTCTAATAATCGGGGTTTCTGTTTTAAGTAAAATTGGTCAATTGTTGAAAAATAAAATCAACAACTCGATCGACAGCTATTCATAGCTCCTTTCAAAATTTTCCATACAAATTAGACATAATAGTTTGTTTTGTGGTATTATGGAATTTTGCAATTGCGAAATGTGAGTGGTATATTGAAGACACTGAACAGCTTTAGGTTGTGTGTTAATTCAATGCTGTTTCCTGTACATTGGAATAGCAATCTGGAGTATCACAGGCTGTGGCAGCCTGCATATATCCTGTCCCTGAGGCTCTGCTCTTTATCTCTAAGGAAGATTCTTCAAACTCTTCGTGTAGTGTTACACTCCTCTACTTACACCATAAGCAGCTGTCTAGTGTAGTGTTTAAGATCCTTCTCTTCATGTGCTAATTCTGGGCTGGGGTCTTCACTCTACCTGAAGTAAGTTGTGTCATCACTTATAGCATCATGATTTTCATGCATCTGCCACCCTTGTCCTGGATAGTGCAGCTTCAACTCTACCATGTCCAGCATTCACTCCCTTCACCAACAATGCAAAGGCCACAGCTGTGCATACGACTCACAAGATACACTGCAGTAATTCACTCAGACACTTTTGAAAACATCTTTAAAATACACTGAGTAGGACAAGTACAGCAGATACATGAAAACTCCATGACCTGCAAGTTCCCTTCTAGCCACATACTATGCTGACTTGGAAGAATATTAGCTGCCACCCAGGTGGATAGAGTTGTTAAGAAGTCATATGTGTGTTAGCTTTCATTAATAGAGGGATCGAGTTCAAGCGCCAGCTATACAAAAGCCTGGTTCGGCCACATCTGGAGTATTGTGTCTAGTTCTGGTCGCCTCATTACAGGAAAGATGTGGATGTGTTGGAGAAGGTGCAGAGGAGATTCATCAGGATGTTGCCTGGAATGGAGGTAAGGTCTTACGAGGAAAGGTTGAGAGAGCTAGGTCTTTTCCCTTTAGAACGACAAAGGATGAGAGGCGACTTGATTGAGGTGTACAAAATGATCAGAGGTATAGATAGAGTAGACAGCCAGAGACCATTTCCTAGAGTGGAGGCAGCTATTATGAGGAGACATAGTTTTAAAGTAAGAGGTAGATATCAGGGAGACGTCAGAGGTAGGTTCTTTACTCAGAGAGTGATAGGGGCATGGAATGCATTGCCGGAGAGGGTAGTGGAGTCGGCCTCATTAGGGCCATTTAAGCTGCTATTAGTTAGGCAAATGGATGACAGTTTCTGGTAGCGGTGGAGGTTAGATAGATCTTAGGTTTCGAGTAAAAGTTCAGCACAACATTGTGGGCCAAAAGGCCTGTACTGTGCCGTACTGTTCTATGTCCTGTGTTCTACTATTGCCTCTATTCCTTGTTGATTCAAAATCCGGCAACTCCTGACCTAATAGCGTTATGGGGACCCTATAAACCAAGGTCTACAGCAGTTCAAGGAGGCAGCTCAACACCACCACATTTTCCCAGCCAATTACTGAGGAGAGATACTTACTGGTTCAACCACTGATGTTCACATCCCTTGAAGGAAGTTTTTAAAAATATATCATCTCGTGTACAAACCCACTCCTCAAGTTTGTTTTTACTTCGCCCACGTTATTCCAGTACTTTGACTTACTAGCATGTTCTTTGTCATCAACAAGTTCATTATTATCATTATTATTGAAATTACAATTGTTGTCTGTCATGATTGTAATGAGACCAGCCATAGATTGTCATAGAATATGAGTTTCCTAACTGGGGTGATGAACCTAGTCCAATCAGGGGAGCCCCGGCTGACATATAAACATGAGTGTCAGGGGTTCTCTCACTCTAGGAGCTGGCTCTGAAGAAGCCGGACCAATGCCAAGTGCTATGCACATGGAAATAATGCTGACTTGGTGACAGTATACTGGCCTCTGTGGAGTTATTTCATTATCACATCCCCCATCCGCAGTATAAAAGTCCAAACTACACAGGCCGAGACAATCAGGACCTCTTACTAGATATCTTGATCTGTTTAACCTAGTTTTAGCAAAATGGTTATGGTGTCGTACTGTGTATGGATTGGTTGTACCACTATGAACACAGTCTAAAATAGTTTAGGTATGCATGTCCCATATTCTCTGATAATCATCGTTGGTCTCACTCATTAGTATGAGTGTGAACAATGCCTTCCTGTTCCTCCTGAATGTCCTTTCGAGCAGTCTGACAATATTACACTTTGGTTGGACTACTTGTCTAATTGCAGTGGCTTCTGTCTTAGAACATAGAACATAGAACAGTAAAGCACAGCACAGGCCCTTTGGCCCACAATGTTGTGCCGACCTATCATCTCACTAAGACCAATCTACCCTGCATTCTCTACATTTTACTATCCTCCACGTGCATATCCAAGAGTCGTTTAAAAGTCTCTAAAGTACCTGATTCCATTACCACTGTCAGCAGCACATTCCACACATCCATCACTCTCTGTGTGAAGAACCTACCTGTGACATCTCCCCTATGCCTTCCTCCAATCACCTTAAAATTACACCCCCTCATAATAGTCATTCCCGTCCTGGGAAAAGTCTCTGACTATGCATTCTATCTATGCCTCTCATTATCTTGTAAACCTCTATCAAGTCACCTCTCATCCTTCTTTGCTCCAATGAAAAGAGCCCTAGCCCCCTCAACCTTTCCTTATAAAACCTGCCCTCCAGTCCAGGTGGCATCCTGGTAAATCTCTTCTGCACTCTCTCTAAAACTTCCACATCTTTCCTGTAATGAGGCGACCAGAACTGAACACAATATTCCAAGTGCGGTCGAAGCAGAGTTTTTTAGAGCTGCAGCATAACCTCATGGTTCTTAAACTCAATTCCCCTGCCAATGAAAGCCAACAAACCTTCTTTGCAACCCTATCAACTTAGGTAGCAACTTTGAGGGTTCTGTGGATGTGGACCCCAAGATTCTTCTGTTCCTGCCCTTTAACCAGATCTTCTAGCCCAGCTTTAAGAATAACAGAGATTTTGTCCTGTGTCTCAAACTGTACTACCTCTGCTGCTTTTTCCTGTCTTTTTCTCTAGTTATTTTACCCTCTCGTGGTCTTGAGGGCCAATGCTTGGCTTCAGGTTGTATTCAAAAGCTGTTAAATATTTACATTGATGACTGTTTCGGTGCCACTTCATGTTCCCACTCTGACCTTGAAAAAATTGTTAATTTTGCCTCCTGTTTCCACCCCTCTATAACTTTCATGTGGTCCACATACGACACTCCCCTTCCCTTCCTTGATCTCTCCATCTCCATTTCGGGGAATATACTATCACTGCCATCCAGTCAAAGCTACTAACTCCTACAGATACCTCCACTTCAACTTGTCACACCCCATGACCTGCAAGGACTCCATCCCATTCTCCTAGTACCTTTGCCTATGTTGTACCCGTTCAGATGGTAAGACCATAAGACCATAAGACATAGGAGTGGAAGTAAGGCCATTCTGCCCATCGAGTCCATTTAATCATGGCTGATGGGCATTTCAACTCCACTTCCCTGCACTCTCCCCTTAGCCCTTGATTCCTTGTGAGATCAAGAATTTATCAATCTCTGCCTTGAAGACATTTAACGTCCCGGCCTCCGCTGCGCTCTGTGGCAATGAATTCCAAAGGCCCACCACTCTCTGGCTGAAGAAATGTCTCCTCATTTCAGTTTTAGATTTACCCCTTCTAATTCTAAGGCTGTGCCCATGGGTCCTAGTCTCCCCGCCTAACAGAAACAACTTCCCAGCGTCCACCCTTTCTAATCCAATCATTATCTTGTAAGTTTCTATTAGATCTCCCCTCAACCTTCCAAACTCTAATGAGTACAATCCCAGGATCCTTATCCGTTCATCGTACGTTAAACCTACCATTCCAGGGATCATCCGTGTGAATCTCTGCTGGACACACTCCAGGGCTAGTATGTCCTTCCTGAGGTGTGGGGCGCAAAATTAGACACAGTATTCTAAATGGGGCCTAATTAGAGCTTAATAAAGTCTGAGAAGCACATCACTGCTTTTATATTCCAACCCTCTTGAGATAAGCGACAAAAGCTTTTATGTTCCTGAGATGCTGCTTGGCCTGCTGTGTTCATCCAGCTTCACACTTTGTTATCATACATTATATTTGCTTTCTTAATCACGGACTCTACCTGCAAGTTAACCTTTAGAGAATCCTGAACCAACACTCCCAGATCCCTTTGTGCTTGTGCTTTATGAATTTTCTCACCATTTAGAAAATAGTCCATGACTGTATTCTTTTTTCCAAAGTGCAAAACGTCACATTTGCTCACATTGAATTTCATCAGCCATTTCCTGGACCACTCTCCTAAACTGTCTAAATCTTTCTGCAGCATCCCCACCTCCTCAGTACTACCTGCCTGTCCACCTATCTTTGTATCTTCGGCAAACTTTGCCAGAATGCCCCCAGTCCCTTCATCCAGATCATTGATATATAAAGTGAACAGCTGCGGCCCTAATACTGAACCCTGCGGGACACCACTTGTTGCCATTCTGAAAAAGAGCCTTTTATCCCAACTCTCTGCTTTCTGTCAGACAGCCAATCCTCAATCCAAGCCAGTAGCTCACCTCGAACACCATGGGCCCTCACCTTACTTAGCAGCCTCCCATGAGGCACCTTATCAAAGGCCTTTTGGAAGTCTAGATAGAAAACATAGAAGCCACCTTCCAAAACAGTGCTGCTAACCTGGCTTCCTTCTTCCACAACCGTGGTTTTCTATTCACCAGGCCTTCAACTGCATCTGATCTGTCACCTGTACTTCCACCCTTGTCCCTTCCCATCACTCATAACAGCGTGATCAGGTCCCTCTTGTCCTCACTTTTCATCCCATCAGCCTCCACATTTAAAGGATCATCCTTCACCATTTCAGGCAACTCAAGTAGAAAGCCATCACCAAACACATCTTCCCTTCACTCCTTCTGCCTGCCTTTCACACGAATCATTCCCTCCGGGACACCCTCGTCCATTCCTTGATGATCACCAACACCATTTCCCTTTCCCACAGCACCTTCTTATGTAACCACAGAAGGTGCAACACCTGCCCCTTTGTTTCTCCTCTGCTCACTGTCCAAGGGCCTAATGTCTTTCCAGCTGAAGGAGCATTTCCCTTGTGCCTCCTCCAATCTGGTCTATTGCATTTGCTACACCCAATGTGGCCTACTCTACACTAGAGAAACCAAACACATTCTGGGTGACTGCTTTGTAGAACACTTCCAGTCTGTGTGCAAGCATTACCGTGATCTTCCTGTAGCCAGTTATTTTAACACTGCATCCTGCTCACATGCCCACTTGTCTGCTCTTAGCATTCTGCCATGCTCCAGCAAATCACAGTGCAAACTGGAGATACAACGTCTCATCTTCAGACAAGGCACTTTACAAACTTCTGGATTTAATACTCAGTTCAACACTTTCAGATTGTGAACTCAATCCCATTTTCTCCCTTTTTTTAGCTTTACTTGTTACATTCTCTGTCCTGTCTCCCCTCCCTCCATTCCAGTGGGACTGTCTATTCTTTCCAGTCCAGCAGTTAGACACACCAATCACTTCACTCACATTCCAATCACTTCATCTGCACTATCAACACCCTTTCTCCCCCAGCAATCCACCCTCACACTATTGCATAAAAGCTGCTCTCTCCATACTTTCTGTCAGCTCTGATGAAGAACCATCTAGACTTGAGATGTTAGCATGCCAACTCTCTAATGACGCTAATAAAGTGTGAAGCTGGATGAACACAGCAGGCCAAGCAGCATCTCAGGAGCACAAAAGCTGATGTTTCGGTCCTAGACCCTTCATCAGAGAGGGGGATGGGGTGAGGGTTCTGGAATAAATAGGGAGAGAGGGGGAGGCGGACCAAAGATGGAGAGAAAAGAAGATAGGTGGAGAGGAGAGTATAGGTGGGGAGGTAGGATGGGGATAAGTCAGTCCAGGGAAGACGGACAGGTCAAGGAGGTTATGAAGGGTCTAGGCCCGAAACATCAGCTTTTGTGCTCCTGAGATACTGCTTGGCCTGCTGTGTTCATCCAGCTTCACACTTTATTATCATGGATTCTCCAGCATCTGCAGTTCCCATTATCTCTCTCTACTGATGCTGCCTGACCCCCTGTGATTTCCAATACTTTTTGTTTATTGTAATATTTTCTTGCCATTGTCAGCAATATCCATATCCCATGAACACATAAAGAAAAAAAAATCAATGATGTTGGCTGATGTCTCATCACGTGGAACTAAGATCTAAGTGAAGGTTCCAATTGACATCAATTGAACCTTAACTCTGTAGATAGTATAAATAATCAGTAAATGTTCGTCAGTTTACACAGTGTACTTTCCAGTCTTCATTGGTCAAAAGCATCAAGAAAAATGCTCCTGACTGTGTTTTAAGAGTTAAACATTACATAAAAAGAAAAACTGCTCCTAAGCTTTATCTTCCTTTGAAAGATGTAATCAGTTCAACATACGAAGTGTTAACTTGTGACCTGTCATGTAAACTAATCTATTAGAAAGGGTGGGGAGAAGTGAAGCATCAAAAATTTAGCAGTAGAATTCAAAATACCACAGCAAAATCTTAGGCCATATATCTAGAATCTGCTACTTAATGTAATTTTTTTCCATCTGTAATTGAGAGTGAAGTTTTACAGTTGAACCATTCCAAGCAAGTCGCACTAATGAGTCTCCAAATTAGGTAATTTATCAAAAATGCTCACTTCCCCTCTCCCAGCAACGTTGTAAGCCTCATTGAATCATTTTTATTGCAAGAGACCAGCCATAATAAAGATGTTCTGATCGCAATTCTTATGTCGTAGTTCTTAACTATGAAAGTTTATGATATATAAGATGATACTGAATCCAATACATTAATACAAAACCAATGTATAACTTTCTAAGTGCAAGATACAAGCCACCGATTCTAATGAAAGTGTTAGCAGTCAGCCAAGCTAATCAGTGTCAAGTCTGATCTGTGTGTTCTCCCAACTAAACGTTAATGCTATAATACATTGACTAGCTCTGAAGGAATAATGGAAGCATGTATGGATGATAGTCTATTATTAATTAGCCTCTATGCATTTCTGAGTTTATGATGATGAAGAATGTTAACACTGTGAAATGTTCAAATTTCTGGGAGAGGTTCTCTTTGAAAGCATATTGCGGTTTAGGTACAGAGAAAAACTGCTGATTCCCCACCAGAACAACTTGAGGGACAAATTGCTTGCAATTTACTGTTCCAGCAATTCTGTCATAGAAAATGGTGTGATCTGTATGGTTTTTAATGACATTTTAATTATTTTGTACATTTACTCAACAATAAGGTCATCCTGAGAGCTTGGGAATTTTGCAATTCCAGCCATATCTGCAGCTTTTACCCCTTTGTCTCATGACATACCAATGTTGATTCCCAGCACCAACTAGCGATGTTTTCATAATAACATCTGATTCAGATATACTGTGATTGTAAATGCAACAACAAATCATATCAACATACAAACAAGATACAAAAACAGGACGTTTGGCCCTTCGAGGCTGTTTTGCCAAATTAAGTTTTACAATAACTCAAAAGCTCACTAGCTGATGATATTGCAGAAACTAGAAACAGGCATGAGAAACTTAGCATTGATAATAAATGTAAGAATAGAATGGGGCAAGGGGAAACAAGGGAAAATGTCTGTGATCTGAAGGCTGGCTTACTATGTCCTTATAATTTGCCTTGATCTCTCTGGACAGCCATGAATTGACAATTTGATGCTTCATTGAAGAAAATATTACATTTCCCTCATTCCCTGTCAAATGTAAAATCTGACCCTTGAGCTACTATAGTTTTACAATAAAACCCAAGATTCCTTTATCACTGAGAGTTAGTAAGAACTGCCGATGCTGGAGTCAGAGATAACACAGTATGGAGCTGGAGGAACACAACAGGTCAGGCAGCATCAGAGCAGCAGGAAAGTTTTGGGTTGGACCCTTCTTCAAAAATAGGGGAGGAGGAAGGGGGCTCCAAAATAGATAGAGAGAGGAAGGGTAGGGCTGGAGAAGATAAGTGGGATGGTGATAGGTGGGTGCATGTAGGGGGTGGCAGGGATTGTTCAGAGAGGTGGGAGGAGCAAATAGGTGGAGAGAAGTTGGACAGGTTGTGTCAGGTCAAGGAGGCAGGGCTGGGTGGAAGGATTGGACGTGGTTCTGTGATGATATTCACAAAGTGATATTTTTGTAGCTTTACAAATCTAAACTCTGAAATTCACCTGCTCTTCTACATTCAAAACAGAACTATTACATTTATATATTTAGCAAAATTAAAATCCATTTGGCATTTTCGTTCCCATTCCAACATATATTCATGACCATCACCGACTTCATCTCATCTGAAAGTTTGTTCCCCATAGCTTCTTACCTGGCAGTGCCCTAATTCACAAAAACCACTTTGACCTTCTTCCCAAAATCTACAAACAAAATTGCATTGGTAGATTATTCAATTCAGCTTGTTCCTGCCCCATTGAAATCATTTCTTCCAATTTTGACTCTTATTGTCCCTTCTGCTTGATCTCTTCCTGCTTACATTTGTTATTCTTCTGATACTTTTGTTCCAAAGTTTTCCTATTTTCTGGTCCAGGTCGCCTCCATTTCATCATTGATGTGCAATCACTCTGAACATCTATCCTCCATCAGAATGGTCTGAAGTCTCTCTGTATCTTCCTTGAATGGAAGCTTAAGCAATCCCCACCCATCACTGCCTTCCTTCACCTGTTTGAGCTTATTCCCACTTTGAACAACTTCTCCTTTAACTCATCTCCAAGTCAGTGGTGTGGCTATAGGTATATTCAACTTGTGCCTGTCACTTTGTGGGACACGTGGAACATTCCTTGTTTCAGTCTGGCTTGGTCCACCACTCACAACTCTTTCTCTGATACATTGCTGGTGCATGCAAAAGGGAATTGGATATTTTTTGCATAGGAATGGAATGCAGGGATATGGGGAAAAGGCAGATGATTGGCACTTAATAATAGAATTAGGACGGGCACCATAGGCCAAAAGACTTCATTCTGCATGATAATAATTTTTTTATTCTGTGACTTCATTGGTGTTGTTTCCTGCAGTGCAGAAGAATTTGAAAATTAATCAATTTTTTTCCTCCATTTTTAATCCTTCTTTCACTGACACTTGGTCCATCTCTGATTCTTCCTTTCCTTTCCTTGACTTTACCATTTCCATATCCGGAGATAGGCTATCCACCGCTATCTATTAGAAGCCTACCAACTTCCACAGCTACTTCAAGTGCACTTCTTCCACACTGCTTCTCACAAGGACTCCATTCTATTCTCCCATTTTCTCTACCTTTATCGCCTGTAATCTAATGATGCCACTTTCTACGAAGTTGCTTCTGACATGGCCTGCTTTTGCCTCAACTAGGGGTTCCTCCCATCCCCAACTGAGGTAAAAGGGTACTCAGTTGTGTCCATGATAATGGGAACTGCAGATGCTGGAGAATCCAAGATAATAAAATGTGAGGCTGGATGAACACTGCAGGCCAAGCAGCATCTCAGGAGCACAAAAGCTGACGTTTCGGGCCTGAACCCTCACCCCGTCCCCCTCTCTGATGAAGGGTCTAGGCCCGAAACGTCAGCTTTTGTGCTTCCGAGATGCTGCTGGGCCTGCTGTGTTCATCCAGCCTCACATTTTATTAACTCAGTTGTGTCCAATCTGTTTCCTTCACCTCTACCCTCACCCTTTCTCTTCTCTCCCAGAATAATGAAAGGGTTCCCCTTGTCCTCACTTTCCACCCCACTATACTCTGCATTCTAAGGATAATCTTCCATCATTTCTGCCACCTCCAGTAAGATAACATCTCCAAACACATCTCCCCTTCCCCTCTGCTGTCAACATTCTGTAAGGACTGGTGACTGCAACACGCTGGTCCACACTAACATCACTGCTAACAGCTCCTTTCACACCCATGGCATATTTGTATGTCATCTCAGAAGGTGCAAGATTTGTACTTTTCACCTCCTCCCTCCTCATGGCCCATGGCCCCAAACACACCTTCCAGGTAAAACAGTGCTTTACTTTTACATCTTTCAATGTTTACAATGTGGTCTCTTTTACCTTCATGAGACCAACTGCAGGCCAAGTAACTGCTCTGAAGAATGAAAGTGGTCTTTCAGATGTTTACCATTTCAATTGCCCATTTTACTGCTATTACTATTCCAGGCCTGCTGCAGTGTCCAAGTGAAGTCAACACAAGCTGGAGGAACACTACCTCATTTCTCACTTAGCTACTTAAGGCCTTCACAATCAATATCGTGCTCAACAAGTACTAACATAACCTCCATTTTGATTACAATCCCCCACAATCCTGCAACATTTGCTTTGGTCTCCTCTCAGCAGAGCTAATGTATTTTTCTTTACAATTTATGTCTATCAATAACGCCCATTTGCATCTCACATTTTCCCTCATTATCATGAGTACTCCCTTTGTGTTTGACTCTGGGCACCCTGAGCACCTGTTATTGCTCCTCCTCCTGAGTTAATTACTACAAGGGATATTATAATAGGACCAAGTAACGCTTAACACTGAAGCTCCATGGTGGTTGGAATTCTCACTCTCAGCTCAAGGACCCCTAAAAGGGGCCTGCTCACCAACGCTTCACCTTCTCCACTACCTTGGGACAGCCTTTTTTAAGTCAATAGCCTCAACCATGGGTTGATGGGGCCCTTCCCCATTTTCTACACTTCTTCCCTTTCCTCTTCTTCTCTCCACCTAAACAATGATAGGATTCCTCTTTCTTACTGGAGAGGCAAGCCAATACACCCTGAATCCTATAAAATTCCTACCTACGTTTCCTGTATCAGTATCATCCGTGAGTATAGATACCACCCTCAACAGCTTTATATTTAAATCACTAATGTGCCCCTTGTACCGAACCACTGTCACCTCTGTACAAGATAATAGGATACCTGTTTTCTGGAATGGAAAAATAGCTGGAATTAGCCCTATTGTTTGAAACCCTCTTAGCTCATAACAGTGTAGGGGGTTGTACAGAAAGCCAATAAATGCAACTGTCTTCCAACAGTCCCATGATTTTCAGGCCTGAAAGTTTTCTAGCTGCTGTCTCTAGTCTTGAGGTTGATGACCATTTCTAGACCTACAGGGTTCTCAGACAGCTATGTTTGCCACAGTTCAAAACCTGCTGGAGAATGGAGAGACTGGGCCACGGTAAAAGGCCAGCAGAATAAATTCAGTTGCATTCCATCTGTTCAGCTGGAGCCAGTAAAGACATTGGTATAAAAGGATGTCATTAGTAAAGAATGTTAAAAAAAAGTGAAGCATTGATTTTGGAATCTCAAGATATTTCAATATTTAGTACTTCCGTCTCTTAATTTTATGATCATATCATGGGGAATGGATTTGAATAAGCACAAGACAGAACCATGCAGATGATTACAGTCAAAACCAAATTTATTCTGCAACCTCAAGCTGGATCTTCCTCTTTGTCCAGTTCATTTGATGCAAAGATCAAAGATCTGATTGTGATCCACATTTGCAGCATAAAAAAGTGTGTCTTCTGATGCACTCATTAAAAACTGAAATAGTCCTTTGTCCATGACTCTAAAGTGCTATGAAAGCAGAATTTCAGCACCAATGGCAAGCCTGAGTGAAAGCAGTAACTAATTGCAACAGCTAACGGCTGTAATTATAATCATTGAAGCATAGATTCAATATATCACAGACAATTACACAGATTTCAGGTAGCTATTGCTGATGAACTAGCCTTCCTTTATCCTTTTGCCATTAAATACAGTCTATTTGCTAGATCAAATAATGATAGCCATTTTCAATGAGCACTCTCGGCTTTCAGCATAATTTCTGTACTGCAGTATTAACATTTCCATTCTAGATGTGAACTGTATAAAGACATGTTGTTATCTCAATGCGGTGTTGTTAACATTATAGAATGCAGAATAATACTGAAAGACCGCCAAAAATGGCTAAGATAATCATTTGACCTTCTCTCTAACCAATACTAGAGAATCTTCTAAACCCTAGAAAAACTGAATGGCTTTGAAATTACATGGTGCAGCACACATTTTTAAAGAGTGCACCCAAGCATTCCATACAGAAGACAAGGCATATGTATATATTTGGCATCAGTACTGATGGAATATTGTAGATGACAGTAAAAATAACATCCCGCATTCATGCTTGAAACAGGTGTTGGTCCCTTTTCAAATGCAGAAAGGGGCCCAATACTTGTTGGAGTTTCCGTTTGTGAATCTCAATTAGCCTGAACTAACCTGGGAGCATGGTTTTGAGGAAATGCTCTGTCACAGACTCTGTCTGCAACTACTTCTGAATTGACACTTGTCAACTGAATTTTCAAAGCTTTTCTGGACAATAGTACCTTTCTGGCAGCTGTTCAACAGCTTTTGTGGGCTTTCAGGTTACAAAGCGTGAATCTGCCTTTTCTGCTCTTTCTTTCTGTTTTGTCTTCCCAATTCAAAGCTAAAGGTTCTGTCCGTGCAAATAATGAAACAACAAAACACACCTCTTATTTCCTCCAATTAAATATCAGGTCGACCTATTTTTATTTGTTTATGGGTTGTAGGTGTCACTGATTAGGCCAGTATTTATTGTTTATCCCAAATTGCCCTGAAGAACTGCCTTCTTGAAACACTGCAGACATTGAGATAGAGGAACACCCACAGTGCTGTAAGGAAAAGGTTTCTAGGACTTTGACCCAGCAACAAGAATGTGTGAGTGATAATGGGAACTGCAGATGCTGGAGAATCCAAGATAATAAAATGTGAGGCTGGATGAACACAGCAGGCCCAGCAGCATCTCAGGAGCACAAAAGCTGACGTTTCGGGCCTAGACCCTTCATCAGAGAACACTCTGATGAAGGGTCTAGGCCCAAAACGTCAGCTTTTGTGCTCCTGAGATGCTGCTGGGTCTGCTGTGTTCATCCAGCCTCACATTTTATTAACAAGAATGTGTGGCTTGGAGGGCAACTTGAGACTGGTAGGGTTTGCATGCATGTGTTATCCATATCCTTCTGTATGGTAGTACTTATGGTGTGGAAGGTACTGTTAAAGGAGTCTTGTGAATTATCGCAGTGCATCTTTCCACAATGAATCACCCACTACCAATATCCTGGGACTTACCATTGACCATAAACTTAACTGGATTCATCATATCAACACAATGGTGACAACAGCAGGTCAGAGACTCAGAACACTTTAGTGAGTAACTCACTGCATGGCTTTCCAAAGCCTGTCCACCATCTACAATGCACAAGTTGGGAATGTGATGGAATAAAACAATACTCAAGAAGCTTGGCATCATCCAGGGCAAAGCAGCCCGCTTGATTGGAACCACATCCACAACATCCACTCCCTCCACCACTGAACTCAGTAGCAGCAGTGTGTACTATCTACAAGATCACTGCAGAAATTCACCAAAGATCCTCAGACAGCATTTTGAAAACCCATGACCACCTACATGATATAGGGGGTAAATTCTGACATTTTGGGCCAAATCATTCAAGAGACATATTAGGAAACATTTCTACACACACATGGTGATCGACGCTTGGAATGTTTTTCCACAAATGGCAGGGATATAGGTCAAACATAGGCATATGGAGTCAGCCACTAATCAGCCATGATCTCATTGAATGGTGGAACAGGCTCAAAGGTGCTGTATAGCCTACTCCTGTCCCTATGATAGGACAATAATTGACCAGTTCAGGCTCATCTTGCTTCATATGCGCAGGACATACTTTTGGCAACATTCTACACTATCAGGTAAATGTTAATGTTGTAGCTGCATCCGCGAACAAGTTTTCGGTACAATTCAAGTCATAGAGTCATACAGCATGGAAGAATTCAACAGTTTCAAAATCTCCCCACGCTCAGGTGGCCTCATTTTATGTCCAGCCCTCACGCTAATCCTGACCTCCTTGACCTAACACAACCTATCCATCTTCTTTCTCACCATTCTGCTCCACACTCCCTACTCACCAATCTCCATTACCAGCTCCCTGCATCACCTATCATCATCCCAACGACCATCCCCCATCCCCATCTCCCCATTTATTTCCGAGCTCTCTTCCCCCATGAAGGGTGTAAACCTGAAATGTCGACTTTCCTGCTCTTCTGATGCTGCCTTACCTGCTGTGTTCCTCCAGCTCCACACTGTGTTGAAACAGAACCCTCAGTTCAACAAGTCCATGCTGACTGTCATCCCAAATAAAATAGTCCCACCTTCCTGTACTTGGCCCATATACATCCAAATATTTTTTATTCATATAAATATCCAAATGTCATCTAAACATTGCAACTGTACCATATCCATCACTTCCTCGAGAAGTTCATTCCACTTATGAGCTACTCTCTGTGTAAGAAAGTTGCTCCTCGTGTCTTTTTTAAATGTTTCTCCACTGATCTTAAAAATATGCTCCCTAGTGTTAAAATCCCCCTCCCTCCAGAAAAGACACTTGCCGTTCACTTTACCTATACCCCTCATGATTTAACGAACTTCTATAAGGTCACCCTTCAGCCTCCTTTGCTCCAGTGAAAACAGTCCCAGCCTATCCAGTCTCTCTTCATAACTCAAACCCTCCATTCACAGCATCAGCATGGTAAATCTTTTCTGAATCTTCTCGAACTTAATAATATCCTTTCTTAACAGGTGACCAGAACTGTACACAGTACTCTAGAAGAGGCCTCACCAATGTCTTATACAACTGGATATGACATTCCAAATCCCAATACTCAAATGTCTAAGCAATGAAGGTAAGCTTGCTAAATACCTCCTTACCCACCCTGTCTACATGTGATGCAATCTTCAAAGAATTATGTACCTGAACCCCCAGGTGTCTCTGTTCCACAACACCACCCAAAGCCCTATTTTAACTGTAAAAGTCACGACCTTGTTTGCTTTATCAAAAGCATTTATCCAAATTATACTCCATCTGCAACACATCCGCCTGATGACCCAATTGATCAAGTTCTCTTTGTAACCTTAGATAACATTCTTCACTGTCCACGATACCACCAAGCTTGGTGTCACCCACAAACTTAACAACCGTGCCCTCTATATTGTCATCTAAATCATTTCTATCAATGACAAACAAAAGTGAACCCAGCAACAATCCGTGTCGAACACTGCTGGTAACAGGCTTCCAGTCTGAGAAACAACCCACCACCACCAACCTTTGTGTCTTGCTGTTCAGGCAATTTTATATACAATTGGCAAGCTCATCTGAATCCCATGCATTCTAATTTTACTAATCAGTCTACCACATGGAACCTTATCAAAGGCTTTACTAAACAATGAAACAACGTCTACCACTCCGCCCTCATCAATCTTCGCTGCTTTCTCAAAAAACTCAATCATGTTCGTGAGACACAATCTTGCTCTCACAAAACCACAATGACTATCCCTAATTATTTCTCATCTCTCCAAATGCATATTAATCCTTTCTTTCAGAATCACCTCCAATAACTTACACATAACTGAAGCCAGATTTGTTGACCTATAGTGCCCAGACTTCTTACATCCCTTCTGAATCAAAGTCACAAAATTAGCCATTCTCCAGTCATCTGTCACCTCGCCTATGGTTATAGGTGATGCAAATATTTCTACAAGGGGCTCTGAAAATTTCGTCCCTAACTTCCCACAACATCCTGGGATACAATAGATCAGGTCCCAGGGATTTATCTACCTTTATATTTTGTAAAACCTGCTGAACTGTTGTCAAGAGCCATCACTTTTGCAGTGTTCAAAGTCTTCAGCTTGATATCACATGGAATGAGTGAAATTGTTTGGAGACTGGTGCATGTGATGCTGGGAACCTCTGTGATCTACTGAGCTGGATCATCCAGTCAGCCGGTCTGGCTGAAGATGGATGCAAATGCTGCAGTCCCAACTTCTGCACTGATGTGTATGGCTCATCTACCATTGAGAACGAGGATATTTATGGAACTTCCTCCTCCAGTGAGTTGTTTAACTTTCTGCTGACTGCAGATCTTGGATGTTTTTGGATCCCTTACTCTTCTTGAGCTACATTGAAGTACTGCTGTCATTAACAGGTCCTCAGTTGTGTTCTCTAATGTAAAGCTGGACATGTATGGTAAAGTGATTCTTCTAGATACCAACTTTGCTGTGAATTTTGGATGCTACTACCGAAGTTCTATTTTAAAAGAAAGATTTAGATTTGGAGAATATTTTTCACGATCTCAGGAAGTCCCAAAGCTCTTAACAACCAAGTTCTCTTGAAATGTTGTCACTATTGCAATGTAGGAAACATCCTTTTTTTTACTTTTTATTTTAATTGAAGCAGGTGGAATCAGATCCGTTTCTTCACTTTCAAGCATTGAAGCAGGTTTTCAGATGCAACAGACCCTGTGATGGCTACAAAGAAACATAATTAAGGGGAAGCAGTAAAGGTCACTGTTTGAGTTCTGCTTTCCCAGCATACAAATACAGAAATGCCTTCTAACCACATTTTAACACCGTGATTGGTAACACAGTGTGACTCCTGGCCTGATTCAGTCTCCACAGGTGCCACTGTCATGATGCTTGTTAATAGTGTTTAACACCGAACCCTTCTGCCTCCAGGCACAAAATAAAATCAACCACCAAAGCAGTGGAGCTATCATGAGTCATCATCAACAATATAGAAAACATAAAGGTATATGATGCACAGAAACTGCTGGAGACTTTTGAGAGCTACCTAGTAAAAGAGGATATTACAAAGAAGTAATTGAAATTTACTCTTTGAAACCCATCATGTCACACTTTAAGGAAACTATATGTCTCCTGCTTGGCACATCAATAACCCCTAGCCATCGAGGGTGAAGTTTGCATGTGGCAAAATACATGATGTGCAAGTTGCTTTTTCTTCACAAATTGTTGCCTTACTGTGACGTTCAGGCCCACTACCTTTATTATTAAAGATTTTAGGATGTCTTTTTTCTCTTTGCACATAGGCACTATGTTAATTGCTGTTTTATTAGTTTTCTTTTACATTTGCACTTTCTTTCAGGTTTTTCAATACCATGAAATGACCCCAAACAAATGAAACCTTTGGACATGTAATCGCTGCTGCATTGAAGGGAATGCAGTTGTTAATTTGTACACATTAATTTCCCCAAACCGTAAGTGATCATGGCTAAATATAGTAACATTAAAAGGCCAAATTGCAGGGAAACAACATACAGATCTGTGCTGAGTGGAGCTTTAGGATACCAAAGAAGCTCCAATGTAATCCAATTTGCCTACAAATGTGCTCAAAGTCAAAAAAAAAGAAATTGCCATACCAAACACAAAAAAAAGTCTTCGCATTTCAAGCTCTTCACACCTTACAATGGTTTGACCTTGGACAGTAAAAAAAACTGAAAAAGTTGTCATAATTCAGGAAAGTATTCTTTTTCTGTTTAGCGTGCTATCATCAGATGAATGTGAAATAGATGCTGTGCCATCAATACAGTCAGAAACCTTTATCATGTTTTCTGGTGCAGCATTGAATCCCAGAGCACTCCAATGGGCTTTTTGTGGCTTTCACTAAGGGAACAAGCAGGAGAGTGGGGGCATCAAGCTCTTGATTGAAGAATGCATTACATCTATAATTGCTACATCTGACAGTTCCATTGTACTGTTCATGGAATGGTCCACCTCAGTGTACATTTTAATAGCCTCTGCTGGAATTTCCCTGTCAGTTTTCTACAAGTGAACAAAAAGAGTTGTGCCACGTGCAGTGGAAGCAGTTGTCAATCATAGCTTCTGCCATTATGGGCTTCATCGTGGTCACAGCCTCTAGAACAGTTAGGGAGTACCCCTGCTTCATGTTGTTGAGCTGAGAGACTAGTGTCATTGATTTTCAGGGTTCTAAACATCTCTATTGGCAGGAGCTTGTCCTTGGTGTTAGAAAACAAGGACATCAGCTTGATGCTGTTGAGGCCAGTGATGTTGGGGGATGTGGGTGATTGGTCACATTATGATAATTCAGAGCATAGCAGTGAAATGTTACTTGTTTCACTTTTTACATTACACATTTCACCTTTAAACAGTAAAGACTAATCTGATTAAAATGGGAAAACAATCTGGTTCCAAATGTTTCTCAGCACACACTGATCCAGGTTGTGGATTAGACCAATTTGCAGCTAATCATCTGTTCTTGCTGCCATTACAGCCCCACCCTCACTGTGAAGGATAATGTCGGGCCATGTCCCAAACCAATCCAGCTATCCCTTGTTGAAGGGAGATCTCCTGTTGCTACCCATTTGCCAGGGCAATTCCGCGTACCTGCAGGATTGAAACGGAGATGCAAAGATTGACTGCTCAAGCTTACATGGCCCAATTCCACTGAAACTGGTTGACACAATTGTACAGCAAAACTATGATAATAAAATGTGAGGCTGGATGAACACAGCAGGCCAAGCAGCATCTCAGGAGCACAAAAGCTGACGTTTCGGGCCTAGACCCTTCATCAGAGAGGGGGATGGGGGGAGGGAACTGGAATAAATAGGGAGAGAGGGGGAGGCGGACCGAGGATGGAGAGTAAAGAAGATAGGTGGAGAGAGTGTAGGTGGGGAGGTAGGGAGGGGATAGTTCAGTCCAGGGAAGACGGACAGGTCAAGGAGGTGGGATGAGGTTAGTAGGTAGCTGGGGGTGCGGCTTGGGGTGGGAGGAAGGGATGGGTGAGAGGAAGAACCGGTTAGGGAGGCAGAGACAGGTTGGACTGGTTTTGGGATGCAGTGGGTGGGGGGGAAGAGCTGGGCTGGTTGTGTGGTGCAGTGGGGGGAGGGGATGAACTGGGCTGGTTTAGGGATGCAGTAGATGAAGGGGAGATTTTGAAACTGGTGAAGTCCACATTGATACCATATGGCTGCAGGGTTCCCAGGCGGAATATGAGTTGCTGTTCCTGCAACCTTCGGGTGGCATCATTGTGGGGGTGCAGGAGGCCCATGATGGACATGTCATCAAGAGAATGGGAGGGGGAGTGGAAATGGTTTGCGACTGGGAGGTGCAGTTGTTTGTTGCGAACTGAGCGGAGGTGCTCTGCAAAGCGGTCCCCAAGCCTCCGCTTGGTTTCCCCAATGTAGAGGAAGCCGCACCGGGTACAGTGGATGCAGCATCCACTGTACCCGGTGCGGCTTCCTCTACATTGGGGAAACCAAGCGGAGGCTTGGGGACCGCTTTGCAGAACACCTCCGCTCAGTTCGCAACAAACAACTGCACCTCCCAGTCGCAAACCATTTCCACTCCCCCTCCCATTCTCTTGATGACATGTCCATCATGGGCCTCCTGCACCGCCACAATGATGCCACCCGAAGGTTGCAGGAACAGCAACTCATATTCCGCCTGGGAACCCTGCAGCCATATGGTATCAATGTGGACTTCACCAGTTTCAAAATCTCCCCTTCCCCTACTGCATCCCTAAACCAGCCCAGTTCATCCCCTCCCCCCACTGCACCACACAACCAGCCCAGCTCTTCCCCCCCACCCACTGCATCCCAAAACCAGTCCAACCTGTCTCTGCCTCCCTAACCGGTTCTTCCTCTCACCCATCCCTTCCTCCCACCCCAAGCCGCACCCCCAGCTACCTACTAACCTCATCCCACCTCCTTGACCTGTCCGTCTTCCCTGGACTGACCTATCCCCTCCCTACCTCCCCACCTACACTCTCTCCACCTATCTTCTTTACTCTCCATCCTCGGTCCGCCTCCCCCTCTCTCCCTATTTATTCCAGTTCCCTCCCCCCATCCCCCTCTCTGATGAAGGGTCTAGGCCCGAAACGTCAGCTTTTGTGCTCCTGAGATGCTGCTTGGCCTGCTGTGTTCATCCAGCCTCACATTTTATTATCTTGGAATCTCCAGCATCTGCAGTTCCCATTATCTCTGTACAGCAAAACTTATTGGCTCAGCTAATGTAGAGTCACCAGTCCAGAAGGTCAGCTTGTGACAGGCATCCTTCTATTTGATTTCCTGTCCTACCAGCTGGAATGGCTGACAATTAGGATTGTTGAGTCACAGAGTCCCATTTTCCTGCATTTGGCCCATCTCTCTAAATCTTCGTTATCCATCTACCTGTCCAAATGTTGTAATTGTACCTGCTTCTACCACTTCCTCTGGAAGCTCCCTAGACACACACACAGGTCTGTTTTAAATCTCTTTCCACTCACCTTAAATCTATGCCCTCTATTTTTGGACTCCCTTACTCTGCAGAAACCTTATCTACACCCCTCATGATTTATAATCCTAAATTATGCCACAATCAGAGTTTCTGGTTATCCGAATTTGATTAATAATGAATTCACTCTAATCATTTTTCCATTATGGCATCTGATTGATAAATATTTGTCAGGATGAGCCAACTTGCTCCTCCTCAAATAAGTTCCACAGGATTATTTATGTTCAACAAAAAAATGAGACAGATTTTTGGTGATAATACTGATGAGAACTATACGCAAATTCATGACTGTTCAGTGGGATTTGTGTCACATTGCATTTGAATTTAATTTTATATTGTATTTCTTTCCTGCTTTCGTTCAAAGGGCAGAACATCTATCAGTTTCCAGTTTTCTACAAACTCTGCTGGATTGACAGGATGCCAGGTAGTGGCAAGGGTAGCCCTGTAGCACAAACTACTATCAAAATTTCTCCTCCTGTGAAAAGAATTTTGGCCTGTCCACATTTCCATTCCTCAACCACTTTGGCCAGACCACAAATTTCACAGATGAGGAATCGCAGGTGTGATCTCACAACTATCACGCTCTCCTCTTCCCCAGCCCTATCGCCCTTCACCCTCTCCCCTCAATATTTTTCTATCAATCCCTGAATGCTTACATACAGTTTCAACACTGTAGAGATCTGCAGCTATACTGGGAGAAAATAAATTTCCAAAGTCGCATTACTTTATTGCTATGAAGAATGTCATTGCTTCTATACTGTAGACTGGAAGGATTTGCCTTTTAACAAGTTTACTGCTTTTACGTGGACATCTGGGCTAATAAACCAGCAGAGGTTTTACTGTTCTTCACAAGTCTAAATTATACCCATTACAGTACTTTAAGATTGTCTTTGCCACAACACACAGTGCAAACGACGAATGGTGTTATTACTCATTTATGATCAGATTGATTCTTTAAACAGCTAAGCAGCAAGGGCACTGTGTAACCAATCAAAAAAGGATGGCTGAAAGCATTAGAAAAATGAATGCCTGCCAACTGGACTGTATTGTTTCAATACTTTGTCCAAGATTAATTACCACAATGGAAAATTTTATAATTGAATCCAATACAAGTGGTGATTTGTGGATTAACACCACAAAAAGTGGCAGTGAAAGTTGATAGATTGATGCAGACACCAACTAATGCCAGGATATGAAGTTCCATGGTTCTTGCAAGCTGGGGACTGCAGGGAGCATGAGCAGAATGACCACAGCTTCTTGGCATAGGGAACCATTCAAGCTGGGGGAGGAAATAAAAATAGGGCTGTGGGAAGGATCAGTGCAATTAGGGAGATAGATTTTATTTTCTGTAGCCATGAGGGGAGTCCCAAAGGCAGCGTTGCCTGCCCGGTGCCAGGGTTAATGATGTTTGCTCGGGGCTAGAGAAGAACACGGAGAGGGAGGGGTGAGATCATAAGACCAGAAGAACCTTAAGATATAGGAACAGAATTAGGCCATTCATCCCATCAAACCTGCTCTGCCATTCTACAATATCTGACGTGTTTCACAATTCCTGTTCTCCTGCCTTAGATTAGATTAGATTAGATTCCCCATAGTGTGGAAACAGGCCCTTCAGCCCAACAAGTTCACACCACCCCTTGAAGCATCCCACCCAGACCCATCCCCCTATAACCCACACATCCCTGAACACTACCAGCAATTTAGCATGGCCAATCCACCTAGCCTGCACATCTTTGGACTGTGGGAGGAAACCGGAGCACCCGGGGGAAACCCATGCAGACACGTGGAGAATGTGCAAACTCCACACGGTCCCCTGAGGCGGGAATCAAACCTAGGTCCCTGGCACTGTGAGGCTGCAGTGTTAACCACTGAGCCACCGTGCCTTCTCCCTGTAATCCTTGAGCCCCTTACTAATCTAAAATACATTCAAAGACTTGGCCTCCATAGCCTTCTGTGGCAATGAGTTTCACAGATTAACCACTTTCTGGCTGAAGAAATTCCTCCTCATCTCAGTTCTATAGAGTCAGTTCATCACTCTGAGGGTCTGTTACTAATGGAAACAACTTCTCCATGTCTGCTCTATCCAGGCGTCTTAGTATTCAGATCCCCCTCATCCTTCTAAACTCCATTGGGTACAGATCCAGAATCCTCAACTGTTGCTCTTATGACATGCCCTTCATCCCTGCTTTCATTCTTGCGAAATCCTCCAGAAAACCTCCAAGGCCAGCACACCCTTGCTTAGATACAGAACCTAAAACTGCTCACAATATTCCAAATGCGGTTTGACAAGAGCCTTATACAGCCTGAGAGTACATTTCTGCCCTTGTATTTTAGCCCCTCTTAAAATGAATGCTAACATTGTATTTGCCTTCCTCACTGCCAACTGAACCTGCATGTTAACATTAAGAAAATCACAAACCAGGAATCCCAAGTCCCTTTGTGCTCCAAATTTCCAAAGCGTTGTCCCGCTTAGAAAATACTCCAAGCCTCTATTCTTCCTACCAAAGTGCATAACCTCACACTTTCCCACATTGCGTTCCATCTACCACTTCTTTGCCATTCTCCTAGCCTGTCCAAGTACTTCTGCAGTTTCCTTGCTTCCTTAACACTACCTGTCCTTCCTCCCTTCTTTATGTCATCTGCAAACAGCAACAATACTTTCAGCTCCTTCATCCAGATCGTTAATATATATTATAAATAATTGAGATCCCAACATGGACCCCTAAAGAACTCCACTAGTCACCGGCTGCCATCCTTTATGCTTTATCCCTACTCCTTGACTTCTACCAGTCCTGTATCCATGCCAGTATCTTGTCCCCTAACACCATGGGCTCTTGTCTTATTTAGCAGCTTCCTGTGCAGCACCTTGTCAAAGGCCTTCTGAAATGCAAATAAATCAAATCCACTGGCTCATCTATGTCTAACTTGCTTGTTATCTCCTGAAAGATTTGTAACAGATTTGTCAAACAAGCCGTCCCCTAGACAAAGCTGTGCTGACTCAGCCCTAATTTTTCATCCACTTTCAAGTATTTTGCAACATCATCCTTGATAATGGACGCTGAAACCGTACCAATGACCAAGGTCAGTGTAACCAGCTTATAGTCCCTTGTCTTCTGATTCCCTCCCTTCTTCAACAAGGTTGATATATTTGCCTTTTTCCAGTCCTCTGGGACCCTCCCTGACTCCAGTGATTACTAAAAGATCACCCCAATGCCTCCACAGCTATCTCCTTCAGAACTCTGGGGTATAGTCTATCCAGTGTGGCTGATTCATTTGTCAGTCTTCAATTCAATAGGTGTTGTCCAGTGATGCCAAAGACACTGGTAGGACTGGAAAGAAAGTCCTGCTGAAAGTTTTGGAACAATTAGGGGCTAAATTTCAAAGCACAACCTCCAAGTAATAATCTCTGGATTAGTATTTGAACAATGGGCAAACCATAAATAAAGTTGAGTTAAATGTGTGGCTCAAGCATTGTTGGGTTGGAATAGGTTTCCACGTTTGGGAGTGGGATGTAGGACTGAACTAGAAGGAAGCTGTTCTGGTGGGATAGGTTTCACTTGAACCATGCTGGGACTAGTGTCCTGGTGGATTAGTCAGAAGTCTCACGATGCCAGGTTATAGTCCAACAGGTTCATTTGAAATTACAAGCTTTCGGAGTGCTGCTCCTTCATCAGGTGACGTCATCTGCCAAAGGAGCAGCACTTCAAAATCTTGCGATTTCAAATAAACCTGTTGGATTATAACCTGGTATCATATGACTTCTGAATTTGTCCAACCCAGTCCAACACCAGCACCTCCACATCCTGGTCAATTAAGTAACTGGACCCTGTAGCGAAGGCTTTAAACTATTTTGGGGAGGCGGGAGGAAATGGGAGAGGGGAAATATGAGCTTACAAAGCAAGACGATTACAGCTGCACAAAAGCCACAGTTGGACTACTGTGTGGAGTTCTGGTCACCACACTATGGGAAGGATGTGACTGCAATGGAGGTGGTGCAGAGGAGATACACCAGGATGTTGCCTGGGTTGAAGCATTTCACGAAGAGAGGCTGGATAAGCTCAGGTCATTTTTTTTTCAATGCTGAGAGGGGACCTGATTGAGGTGTATAACAATATGAAGGGCACTCACTGCATGGATAGAATGCAGCTTAGTTGAAACGTAACTAATGACGAACAATAGCAGATGTATAAATAATTAATTCATGGCTAGAAGCAAAGATATATCCCAGTGGTGGAGAAAGATTCTCAAGGGGAATAAGCAATCGATGGATAACCAGGGAAGTTAAGAATCATAAAAATTGAAAAATAAAACATAATGTGGCAAAGATTAGTGGTGTCAGAAAATTTGGCAAGTTTTAAAGAAACAACAGATAGCCAAATAAAAACGAGGGAGAAAATAAACTTTGAAGGCAAACTTGCAAGCAATATCAAAGCAGACAGCAAATGTTTATTTAAATATATAAAAAGGATATGAAAAGAAAAGAGAAGACACAGTCAACATAGGCCTCTTAGAGAATGAAGCTAGGGAATGACACTGGGGAATCAGGAAATGGCAGAGGGGTTGAATGAAAATGCAATATCAATCATCACTGGAGAAGACACTAATAGGAGAAGAAATAATAAATACAGCACCTCTCACTAGTGGAAAACTGCGAGGGAAACTGGCAGGGATAAGGATCAATATGTCTCCTGGATCTGTTTGGATGCATTCTTGAATATTAAAGACAGGGATAGTGGATACACTGGTAGTAATTGTCCAGGAGTCCTTAGATTTTAAAAAAAGTCCCAGAGGATGGGAAAACTGCAAATGCATCACAATTATATAAAAAGGAAAAGCGTAAAAATTTGGTAATTACATGTCAGTTAGTGTAATACTTGTTATTGGAAAAATGTTAGTGTCAATTCTAAAATATGTAATATCAGAGCACTGAGAGAAATGTATAACATGTTCAAACAGAGATAGCATAGCTTCTTAAAGGGGAAATCATGCCTGAAAAATGTACTTGAATTATTTGAAAAGGTAAGACATTTGGAATTTCAGAAGGCATTTGATAAGGTACCACATAATAGGTACCCTTGCTTTCTAATAAAATACAGGAAGTTGGGATGGGGGGAACATTATCAAGATCACCAACCTGTAAATAATGGTGTGACACAGTGATAATGCAGGGGTCACAATTATTTACAATATATATTAATGATCTGCACGAGCAAAGTGAACCGACTGTAGTGGAATAACTTCCCAGAGGCTGTATCTCACCACCAGGTCACCCTTTATTTACTTGCACATAGTGTACAGGCTGTAGCCAGCCAGCTTGGAGTCAATCATGTGAACGGAGAAGATTCTAAATCCCTGATTATATTGGTCAACCAGAGCTTCCTGATCGGCCCAGGTTAACAATCCCAATCAAGGAACTCACAGTCAATGGATCCATCTGATTCCAAGCACTAGGGAGAGCCAAGTTTGCTGAGGACACAAAAACAGCTGGAAATGCAAGTGGTGCAGATGACTCAAACAATTTCCCGCAGGATACAGATGGGTTAAGTAAGTTATCAAACTCTAGGCATATGGAATATAATGTGGGAAATTGTGGGGTTATGCACTTTGGCAGGAAGAATAAAGGAGGTGAACTTATTTAAATGTCGAAAGACTGCAGAAAGTCATAGAACAGAGGCATTCAGGCATCCATGTCCACAAATCAAAAAGTAAGCATCTAGGTTCAATGGGTTATAGGGAAGGCACATAGAATGTTGGCCTTTATTTCAAAGAGACTGGAATATAAAAGGGGCAAGGATTGGCTAAAACTCTACAAGGTACTAGTTACACCACAGCTAGAATAACATGAACAGTTTTGAGCATGTGATCTAAGGGAAGATATACTGGCACTGGAGGCAGTCCAGAGAAGATTCACAGTTTTACAGGATGAGGTGAAGTCAGTGGGGCCTATTTTCAACGGTATTTAAAAGAAAGACCTTATTGAAAAATACAAGATTCTTAAGGGCATGACAGGAAGGATGCAGAAAGGTTGTTTCCCCTTCTGAAAAAAAATCTAGGATCAGAGGTAATCACCTCAGAAAAAGGCAATGTCAACTTAAGACAGAGATGAGGAGGAATTTGTTCTCTCAGCAGGTAGTGAATGTATGGAATTCTTTACCCCAAGAGGACTGTCATGGTGATTATTAAGTAAGTACAAAGCCACGTTAGACAGACTTTTAATCAGTAAGGAAATCAACGGTTATAGAGAAAAGGCAGGAAGGTGAAGTCAAGTGAAATCAGAACAGCCATGATTTCATTTCATTTCAATTGTACAGGAAAATTGGGCTGAATGGTTTCCTTCTTCTCTTATGGCTTATTATTTTACGGTCTTTTTCAGATATGATCTGCCATCCCTACCTGATTGGATAAATTGGATTACACTTCCACATTATATTTTCTGAAGTTGTCCAACAAGCCATTCAGATCTTGAAAGAATCATTTTCAACTAGCTTCTAGGATTACCCTAATTTTTGAAGGGGGCCAGGCACTTCCAATGGAATACTGAATGGTAAGTCGGAGGTAGGCAGCTAAGCATTTTTCAGAGCCTTTTAAAGGTTTGCTAGAAAACTAAGCACAATAATTATTGAAAATGAAATCTGTGAGTTCATGCTGGAATGGCTTGGTACCAAGATGCTTAACTTGATAGCTGGCAACATGACTGTTTTTTGAGGCAGGTGTGTAAAAGGTGTTACTCCACTAACTACTGAAAAAAAAAGGCAATGTACTGCTGCGAAACTACAGCTGGCAAAATTGCTGGAAGCCATCTCTAATATTCTTGAAATTGAAAATAATGTAGAACTGTTCCCATTCTCTTGCTAACTCCATTTTACAGGCAAAAACACTTTAAAACTTTGATTCTGCATACTTCGCAAATGAATTAGAAATGAGGCCAAAATTGTATCAGAGATAATGGGAACTGCAGATGCTGGAGAATCTGAGATAATGAAGTGTGGAGCTGGATGAACACAGCAGGCCCAGCAGCATCTTTTGTGCTCCTAAGATGCTGCTTGGCTTGCTGTGTTCATCCAGCGCTACACTTTGTTATCTTAGAAACGAGATTGATGTCCATCAGTGATCTCCACGATGTGATGAATCAAGAAGAGCTTTGTACAAATCTTTTGAAAGTTGCAGAATTTTTCTTCCACCATTAGCCTCTGTATAGCTAAAAGCTCCTGGCTAGGTGTCTCATTGCCTGGCAAAGGATGCCTTTCAACAGCCCACTCAGAGGATTAAATAGGGTGGGCAGTGAGAGTCTTTTTCCGAGGATAATGACTTCAGCTTGTATGAGGGGACATAGCTACAAATTGAGGGGTGATAGATTTAAGACAGATGTCAGAGGCAGGTTCTTTACTCCGAGAGTGGTAAGGGCGTGGAACGCCCTGCCTGCCAATGTAGTTAACTCAGCCACAATAGGGGCATTTAAACAGTCCTTGGGTAAGCATATGGATGATGATGGGGTAGTGTAGGGGGAGGTGCTTAGATTAGTTCACAGGTTGGCGCAACATCGAGGGCCGAAGGGCCTGTTCTGCGCTGTATTGTTCTATAATTCTAAAGTAGTCATTATTTAGGTGCAACCCTTGAGAGTTGGTGGGCGTGGATGTATTCTTACATCAGGGGTTAGGCAGGGAGGAGAGGAAGGGATGGGGCATCACAGCTAACACCAATCCTACCTTCACTAGCTGTGTAGAGTAGAATTAACTTCATTTTATCCAGTATCATTAACATCGTGCAATAGCTCAAGATGCTTTGGAGCAATGTTATCCAAAGAAAATTGGGAATCAGGGCTTGTACTAAAACATAACAGCTTGAGAATTGGGCTGCTTTAAAAGAGTCAAGAAATTTATTGCTAGATTTATGCCATTACTGCACTCAAGTTTTTGTTCAAACCTAATGTCAAGGATGTTAATGGGGGGGGGGGGGTATTCAATGATGATGGTGCTCTTTGGAAGTCAAGAGGAATTGTTTAGACTCTCTTTTACTGGAAAGGGCCCTTGTGTGGTGTGGACATTACTCATCATTTTTCAGCACAGGCCTGATATTACCCACGTTTTTCCAACGTACTAGTACTCATTTCTCCAGTAATCTTCAGCAAATGCTTCATCTGGGTTCCATTATCGATGAACATAGGGATGTGCAGAGAACTATTTTTTTAACAATTTTTAGAACTTTGTGAAATGACATTTTTTTAGACATAACATAGAGTGTTGATTAATAGTCAATTCACATACTGAGTTTCTTATTCAAAACGTGGCGCAAACATCAGAAGATAAATTATGGAGATAATTTTGCAATACACTGTTTCCAGTGAGGAAAAGTGTTTCAGGAATAGTATTCTGTCAAACTTTAGGAACGCAGTCTATACAATCATTTTAGTTGATGGCAGATCATGGACAGTACCCCCGCTGTTTTTTCAAATGCACTTGCTGTGTTACTCATTGCTGGGAGATGGAATGATTATTCACATTTAAGAACTGATCTTGAAGACTTTAGGAATAAATAATGTGTTAGTTTAAGGAGATGAGTGAAGACTGCGAGAACCCAACTTAGGATCTCTGATGGTACTTATGGCTAGGAACAATGAAGTTAGTTTCAAGTGAGGAACATAAGTCCACAATGATACATAGGGAATAGAAGATAGAGTAGGCTGTCATATCTTTCAGACCTTTTCTGCCATTCTTTAAAACCATGCCTGATATAGAAACATAGAAACTAGGAGCTGAAATCAGCCATTTTGGCCATTTTAGCCTGTAATGACATTCTATATTATTGTGGCTGATCCTCTACCTCACTACCATATTCCCCCTCTCTCCTGGTACTCTTTCAGGCCTTTAAAATTTAAAATGTATTTTTTAAAATATATTGAGCAACTTGTCCTCCACAGCTTTCTGAGACAGAAAACTCCATGTTCACTACCCTTTGAATGAGGATAGTATTTCCTCATCTCAGTTCTAAATGGTTTACTCTGAAATTAAGTTCTTATTCATGGCAACCCTGAAACTCCTTCTACCCAATTGCAACCATTTCTTGGCTAAGGAGATTGGTTAGCTTAGTTGGTGTACAATATTGAGTAATGCCAACAGCATGGGTTCAGTTCCTTCACCTGGAAGGTGTGTGCCTGGAACACATTGCCAGTGGAGGTGGTAGACGCAGACACGTTAGCGTCATTTAAGATATACTTGGACAGGTACATGGGTGGGCAGGGAGTAAATGGACACAGACCGTTAGAAAATAGATGACAGGTTAGACAGAGGGTCTTGATCGGCGCAGGCTTGGAGGGCCGAAGGGCCTGTTCCTGTGCTGTAGGTTTCTTTGTTTCTTTGTCAATGTTACCATGAAGGTCTCTACTTCTTAACCTTTTCAAAAGTACTGTGACCCTCATTTTAAGCAACCACCAGTTGTCTTTCTCTCTCTCTCTCTCTCTCTCTCTCTCTCTATAATGACAGAACAGCCTTATGGTCTGGTAGGATTTTGGTGACTGTTCCTTTACCTACATTGCCATTCATCTACCCTATTATGAATGCTCTATGTATCAAGACACAAAAGACATTTTTAAGCTTCTTAGTCATCCTAACTTCAATTTGTCTGTCATCTAGAGCTATACCTCACTGTGCTATCCCCAAATCTCTTCAATCTATCCGTATCTAAAAATCTATCTCCCTTTGTTGTGAATACATTTAATAGCTGAACATCTTAGCTCTCCAGAATTACAAAGATTCACAATTCTACAAGCAAAGAAATTTCAATTCATCTCTTTATGTCCTAGATTTCATTCCAAGGACAGGTAAGCTTGATTGATAGGTGGCTAGAATGTAGAACAATGCCAAAAGTGAAGGTTCCATCACTGTGCCAGTTATGGTAGCTCATGGGTCCTTAACCTTTCTCATGCTTGATGCCCGGCAAGCGATAAAAGCATCTCAAAAAGATGCATATAGACCCTTATGAACTGTAGTTTATTTCCAATTATCAACCAGGGAAACATCCTCTGAGCATCTTCTCATAAACATTTTATACATTTCAATTTGACCACCTCACGTTCATTGAACATCTGGGGAATATAGGTCTAACCCACTCAAGCTTTTCTAGTAGGATAACCCTCTCATCTAGAAACCAGTCTAGAGAACTCCCTCAAGGACGGGTATGTCCTTCCTTAGGTAAGGATAACAGAACTGCACAGAGTACTCTTAGTTTGGCCTCACCTTACAATAAGAGCTTTGGTAAGACTACACCTACAATGGATTATTATGGGAAAACTACTTTCAAGTTAGTTCTCATCTCTCTCACCCCTTTCAAATAAAATCAAATGAAATATTTGTTTCCTAATTGCTTTCTGTACTGCAATTCAAAGTTCTTTGATACAAGGGCAAGTGTACCTGATGCCCTCTGAATGCAAGCATTTTTCCTAGCAGACAACAAAATTATGTTTTATTTTTATTTTTCCTTCTAAATTAGGACCTTACACTTCATTGCATTAAATTCCATTTGTCTTGGATAAAGTGAAGGCTATTCTGCCAATTAAGCCATATTCCTTTCATAAATAATATCCAGATCTTATCATTTATTCCATCTCCCGAGGAAAGTTGCTGCTACATCTACTCCTGTAGTGTAGCAGCAAATCAAGTAATATCTCAGATTCCAGTTCAAACCGACTTAACAGATTTAGTATCACACTTCCCTAATTGAGCAGCTATGGAAGTAGTCTGTTTCTAAAAGGATTCCATTGTTCCTACCTGGAATTATCTTACTACTCCCAATTCTCTCCTTAATCAGGTTATTATTGTTTAAGAAATAGTATTCATCACAACAAAGTCACAATGTTTTAGCTGAGGTTTATTCCTGATCCAGAACTCAAGAGTGAAAACTTCATTGTAATCATAACTCATAATTGAAGCTTTATTAGATTTGTCTATTTGCCCTGTAGTTAGCCCTCACATCTGCATAATTAATATTCATTATTTTAAAAGTCGACATAACCTGCCCTCTTAATTTTCTTTTAGTTAAGGAGATATACACTTATTGGTAAGTAGCTTGCATAGCAGATAGCCTGAAATTTGAAAACATGATTTTACGTAATGATGTTGATTAATTATTCACTAGGTATTAATAAATGAAAACGATTTCAGCAGAAGTGAAAACTAGAATTTATAGATACCTTATAGTCAGATTAAAATGCTGACTGGATTTAAAATAGATACATTTTGATACCAAAAATATGTTGAAATACTGTCAACAGCATCAAAAAATTTCACCACCATGAGTCGGTCTTGAATGCCTCAATGAATACATTCTGCATCCTTGCATGCTTTTGTTATGCTGGCTTCCTGTGACCCATATTCAGTTGTATCTGATATTCATGTGAATTTTTGCAAATGACGACATTGCCATGGTCTAGTGTAGTGGCCTCGATTGCAGGTGTTGGGGGGTTGTTGACATCTCACCTCCATACCACCCCATCCAGAAGAACCACAAACAGGATGCCAATTTTCCCATCTCCACCATGGTTGGAGCAAATGTCAGAACCATGCAGGCAGTTCA
Organism: Stegostoma tigrinum; assembly: GCF_030684315.1. Classification (NCBI taxonomy): domain Eukaryota; kingdom Metazoa; phylum Chordata; class Chondrichthyes; order Orectolobiformes; family Stegostomatidae; genus Stegostoma; species Stegostoma tigrinum. The sequence goes on from NC_081354.1 coordinate 156,493,532, forward strand.
AAATTAATAGTGCATATCTGGCTGCACAACAGCCTTTGGAAGATTGTGCTGGAACCAGGGATGCCTTCTGGGATATCCCAGGCATGGTGAGTTGTTTCAGACATGACAAACGACGGAATGGGGCTAGAATCAGGTGAGTGGGGATGCCATGGGGGGTGGGATGGCTATAAATAAGGGGAGTTTGGTGAGATGCAACAAGAAAACTCTATGGCCTCGCAGACAGAAACCCTTCATGAAAATCGATAAAACTGACACTGTCAAAAAAAAATCAATTTGAAACGTTTATCCAGAACATGACTTCTGTCATTTTCTACAAATATGAAAATATTGCACATTTTTTCCAAACAAGAACAATTTGGAGACCCTTTAACCTTACACAATGCCAAGCCACACAGCTTGTAGTCAGCAGAATTCAGAACTGGTCACGTAATTCTCTTCATCCCTCTCTAATAACCAAAATTAAAGAGACCGTCCTAAAATATAACAAACATATAACATTCAGTTTTTTAACAAATACATTGATCAGCTTGGCTGTTATCACATTATTCATGCCTCCTGTCTCTGACGCAGTGGGTGACTGCTGTAATCTTCCTTGAAGGACCCATGTAAATCTGCCCATGAATTCCATTCAAGCCTCAACTCATCCCACTTCCAATTCTCCTCCTTTCCACTGAGAAACTAGACTGTGTACATTTCCAAGAGGTGAAACAGAGCACCCACCTGGAGGCTATAACTCTCAGCACTGTTTCTGCTGAACACAATCACTGCATGGACCATGGTCACCCATCCCCCTCGACATTTTATCTACACAACTCTGGATCAGCAAATCACTGGCCTTGCCACATCATCAGGCCTATTTTCAGACCAACTCAGACACCATTTCAGGCTTTCAACGATTTATTTTGGAACCACGTACACATAAACATACAAATTAGGAACAGTGATCATTAGTCATTGATGCCGTCAAGCCCTGCTCCACCATTCAATAAGATCTTGGCTGATCTCATTGTAACCTCAAGTACACATTCCTGCCTATCCTCATAACCTTTCACTCTCTTGCTTAACAAGAATCTAACTCTGCCATAATAATATTTAAGGCCTCTGCTTCTACTGCGTTTTCAGGAAGAGCGATGACACTGTGACAGGAAAAGTTCTGTTTAATCTTTAATTTAAATGATGACCCCTAGTTTTTGAACAGCTGACAGAAACCACTCCTGTGCTTTTGCTGGGTTGGTCTGTAAGTAGGGACAGCCACACATCTCATGCATCTGTGGGCAGGCACACACATCATTGGAATATAAGAACAGTAGTAAGCCATTAGAGGTCTGTGCACTTTTTTATATTTTTGTAATCCCTTTCTTTTAGTTTTCTGTTGTCCCTTATTTCATCAGTTGTCTATGGCTGTTTTTCTTCTGTGAAGCAGAGCTTTTTGCTATCTCAAGTGTATAAACTGGTATGGTGCGTCATTAAATGTTTCTTAAAACGTCATCCACTTTTTTTCAATTGTTTTAGAATTTCCCTATTAATTGTGGACAGTCTCTATCTCATCTCATTAAAATGGGCTCTACCTAAATCTAATATTCACGCTTTTTGCTTTTAAACATTATATTGAACACAAGCATGTTATGATCACTATTTGTTAAATGTTAAATCAAGCTCATTACTCGTTACTAAATTCAATATTGCTTGCCCTTTGTTGCATCCAGGATATATTGCTGGAAGAAACTACCTTGGACACATTCTAAGTATTCACTATATTTCTGATATATGCTTGTATGCCTCTCCCAATCTGTGTTAATTAAAATCCCCATAAATATATCTGCTTTTGTAACGCACTTACCTAATTTCAGCATTTGGCATATATGTCGCAGTAATGGCTAATAATCTCATAATGTCATAACCTCCAAAATGAATTTGTATTTGCAGCTCAGTTAATTTATTTCTTACATTCCATGCATTCAAATGTATAACTCTTCTAACCTGTACTGAAACACTGATACCTTATTCACCTATTTGTTACTTCTCGTTTTCAGTTTAATCAATATACTTCTTACAGTTTTGCTGATATCCGCCGTACTTGAAGTAGGATTCCTGACTGTGTCATGTTACTTGTTTTTGAAACTGTATTGACATTCCCTTCAGGGAAAATCACTTCCCAAACTAAGGCAAGTGCATGTGCAATATGCTGTCAAATCTCTGTTGTGTAAAAGGCATAAACTCTATCCCTTAATTCTTCTTTGCACATTTAGCTTCTAATGGAATAAGCCTGGATGATGCTGACTCCAGGCAACAATCGAGGAACAAATCTACAAAGAAATTAGAAAGGATACCAGAGAGTCATAGGTCTTTACGAGCACAGAGAAAGGCCTTTTAACCCATCAGGTCCATGCCAGTTATCAAGCATCTATCTATTCCAGTCTGATTTTGGCAAGTAGACTTACATGTTATGGTATTTCAAGTTCTCTTCTAAATGCTCTTAAACATCTTGAGGGTTGCTGCCTTTACCACCTCTCCCTTATTAAAGGAATATGTTTCTTGTGTCTACCCTGTTTATGCTCCTCATAATTTTGTACACCACAATCCTGCTCAAGTCCCTGCTCCCTCCTCAGCTCCATGGAAAATAACTCAACCCTATCTGGTCTTTCTTCATAACTAAATCACTCCACCGTGGGGAATATGCTGGTGAATCTCTTCCGCACCCTATCAAGTGCAATGACCAGAATTGAACACTGTATGCCAGCTGTCACCAAACTAACATTAGACAGAATTATGCCAAAACCTCCTTGCTCTTGTATTCAATTCCTTGACCAATCAAGACAAGGATCTCATACAACATCTTAACAACCTTATCTAGCTGTCGTATTGCCTTCAAGGATCAATGGGCATGAACACTAAGATCCCTTTAATCCTACTTACTACCTAGAGTCTTACCATTCAGCATGTACTCCCTCGTAAATGCATCATTTCACATTTTTCAGGAAAAATTTCTATTTACTACTTTTCAGTCCATCTGGCCAGCTGCTTTATATAGTCATGTAATCTAAGGCTTTCCTTTCTGCTATTTACCATACCACCAACACAAAGGATAGTTATAAGGAAGATTTTATTAAACTTAATATGGATTCTGATAGTACAATGCAGGAGGCAGAGAGTCTCTGAAGTGTGAACAGGAGAATCTTTGTGATCAGTATACCATTTGTCCAATGAAGAAGAAGGCACGGATTGGGAGTTTAGGGGTCATTCCAGTGAAAATACATTTCTTGTGAAAACTAATGAAAATGCTCGTGATAGCCAGGCTAGCAGGGACTCCATGGCAATACTTTCTAATTGGGTAGGCATTATTAAAGCTGAACTCAACTGTGCAAATTGCTAAGTTCCTAAGTACAATCAACAACGATGCATCTCGATTCCTACAATATTGTAATGTACCACATAGGTCTCTGACTTCCTTGAGCAGCACATTCATGAAGGAAGATATGCATACATGGTGTCACTCTCTGTCTAACCATAGGTGACAAACATTCTTTCAAAGGGTGAAGGAATCTTTCACTAATTATGTGGAAAATTCACACAGAATTGGTTGTAACAACTCACTCAAACATTTGACAAATTCATACAATGCTGAGTCAGTATTGGGTAAGGTAAGAATGCTGAATGCCTGAAGGATTGGTAGATAAACAGGAGGGAGTGGGTTGGAATGAGATGTATTTACAACTTGATAGGACATATTAGACCCAGGAAGGCTGATTGGAGCAGGATCCTAAAACAGGACTTAATTCCCTGATCAGCTTACTTGAGGGATGTAGAAAATCCAATTTTCAAGTTTATTGCAATATGCACTTCCAAAGGGAAATCACACACAGGAGACTGCTACCAAAAATTCACACGCTGAAATATTTATTCAGCACCCGGACAAGAGCCAATTCTCTTTATTGCTAAATCTGATGGTTAAATCATTTTACACTTAATGATACTGTTGTCATAACATCATGGTGGTAATTCTTCTCTTCCACCTTGCTATCCTTGTGTTCTCATTCCTGGAGACATTCTCTTTCTTCAGTTTAGATCCCTCACCAAAAGCAAGCACTTATTCAAAAGTGAACATCATGAACATCATCTGCTTGGTTAGCTGTTATCAACTGAGTTGTTTCGTAGAATAGGGAGCGCCAGTTGGCATTGCATCCTTGAGCAAGGATGGGTAACAAGAAAAAGAGGCTAGATGATTTTGACATGCAAAACCCTGCTTTGATTAACACATTCAGTGCAGCTTAATGTTGTTTTGAAATACTGTCAACACTTCTATTGAAATTTGTAGTGCAAAACTTTCACAGCTGCAAGTGTGACTGGAAGAAGAGACATCTCAGAAAACTGCTACATTTATAACAACAACAACCACACATTTCATTTATGTTGAGAAGCAACAATAATTTGGCAAAATGTAAATTAATTTAATATTTATCACCTTGGACACTAATATTAAGAACATTTTTTGATGCAGGATGAATAACAAATTAAGCCTCCTTAATTGTAAATATCGTAATGAAGTTCTGAATAGCCAAATTGCATGATTTTGCTATTTATTCAAAGGAGAAAAGCATGAATGATTTCAGAATCTCTGTGAATAGGATCATCATAATTTATATTTAAATAACTCTCCAATTAGATTGCTGACTGCTTCAGGCAGAGTGGAGACTATTTTCTGGCCTCAAAAACTGAAACTAAATGAGTTCAGACCAGTGGCGCAAAAGTCTCATCTGACTTGCATGATAATGTCCTTTCTGACAGACATTTGGGGAATCTCAGTTCTATTGTATTTATTTATGACACAATATTGCTTCAAATATGCCATCAAAGTGCATTCAATTGGAATAGATTGGTTAGGTCCAATCCCGAAATGACAAACACTAGAAAGAGGTATGGGTTATCCTTTCAAAGGCAAGCAAATTAGGGGAAATTCATGTCAAATTGTCAAATTGTGACTCCCCTGACCATTACATGAAGCTGACATAGGGAAGGAAGTGTTTCAAAAGAAAGGTATCAATTTTGTTCTGTGATGAGAACAACATTCATAGAGATAGGAAAAGAGAATATTAACATTGAAAGTCAATAAGTTCTTGATTAAGTAACTGTACTTTAAAAAAAATACTTTATCCAGAGAGGATTATAATGCTGTCAAATACAACAGATTTCTTAGAATAAATTAAAGTTCCAGATTTTTGATGAAATTCTTGGATTTCTTTTTCTTCTCACTCACTCTAATTTGACAGCATACACCGTTCTTTCAGTTCCCATTATAATACATAACAACTGCATGTTCCTTGATTGAAATGTTGACCTGAAACACTCTGGAAGGCAATAGGATAGATTCCCCATGAGACCCATTGCTTGTCAGAATTAATAAAATGTCGGCATTTGTTGATTGGCTGGGAGCTATCCACTCTATCACCATCAATACTTTATTTATAAATTAGTTGTGCTCTTTCCACAATGAAGGCAGCGCCAGCATGAAGCATACTCATCAGACTAAACCCAAAATGGAAATTATTAAGAGGGTTGTTATGTAACCTTTGACAACACCACTATAATATTAGCATATCTGTACAACGTTAGATCTTGCTGCCTAGGTTTTGACCAACTCCACTGCAACTTTTGGGATTTTATTTCTTATTTGATCCCGTTCGCAAATAAAATTTAAGGGTAATTTTTTAGTTCCTCAGCAAAGTGCCAGCTTCTCCATGGTTTGGGGTTCACCGTCTTTCAGAGGATTCATGATCCACTGTCTACATTCAGGAATGTTTTGAATGGCGAATTCAAAAGGTCTTACCCATGTACCCTGTATTCCAACCTACTGCTAACTCATGGCTTTACACATCCGGGATCCTTATACGCTCCATGTTATCTATGCCAACTCATTGATAACACATGGTCTCAACCACTTTGTATGGCCCCTCGTACTGCCCCATATCTATTTTATGCCCATTCTTCAAGGAAGCATTATGCTCAGAACCAATGAGCCATATAAAGATAATGATAACAAGTGTGAAACAACAGATGGAAGGGAAACAAGAACGTATCCACAAATCTTCCTTTTAAAAAAACTTTCTAAATTGTCAGTCTGACAGACCATTTATGTCTCAACAGTGCAGAGGCTTCAGACTTCTTACATTACTGACTGAGACATTGGCAGAAGAGATTGCAGAAAGTTAGCTCACTTGGCTGAATTGCTAGTTTGTAATGCATAATGATGCCAGGAATGTAGGTATAATTCTCACACTGCATGAGATCACTATGAATGTCCTGCCTACTTGACATCACCCCCTACCTGAGGCATTGGTGACCCTCAAGACAATTTCACCACCAATTGTCTCTCAGTAATTAGAATGCAGCCTTATGGCCTTTGAGACTTTGGTGATGACTGCGATCAATCAAACAAAGTCAACAATTCATTGCAATTGTCTCAATAAGACAGAGATAAATGAGTTCTTGCTTGTCAAGGGGATCAAAGGTTATGGGGAGAAAGTGGAAGAATGGTTTTCAGAAACATATCAGCCATGACTGAATGGCAGAGCAGACTTGATGGACCAAATGGTCTAACTTCAGCTCCTGTGTCTTATGGTATTACGGTCTAATAGAACCATATCAAGCAATTGTTTATTAATCTGAGTATATAGGTAGGCAACAGCAGGTTGTATTCCCTAGAATTCAAAGGGTTTTATGGCTGTTTTTAAAATGTTATTCTGTACAAATAGAGTGGATTGGCAGTAGCTATTAATACGAATCGGGGAATTTAGGTCTAGGAAGCCAAAAACTAAAGCCTCACCTTCCAGGAGTGAAAGTAAGAGGCCCTTCTTTATATAAAGAGTGGCGGAATTTTGGGGATGTTCCACCACACATGGAAATTGATGTGAGGTCAATTGTCAATTTTGGATCTGAGATTGATAGATTTTTGTCAGCTAAAAGGTATTTCAGGGATATGGGGGTAAAGGTAGATAATATGCAGTTAGGTCGCTTACCAGCTATGGTCTCAATAAATGTCAAAACAGACTTGAAAGGTGGAATGTCCTATTCTAGATCCTGTATTCTTGACATTTTGCTCTGAGTTTATATTTGCTGTGTATCTGGAGTGTAGATTTCCACCCGATGAGAAATATTAAAAAGATCCCTTCTGATTGACAAAGAATTTTCTAATATCTAGTTTAAACTGCTGCTTTCATAAATTGCACCTTGCACCACTCCATCAGTTAGGTTTAAAGAAGAATCTGTATAACTGTGATTTGGCTTTTTAGCTCCTACGTCTTATCTTCCATATCATTAACCTTCTCCATGCCATCTTGGCCACGTTCTTAACTGAAGCAGTTTACGTGGAAGCTGTAGGCTTGAGATCCCATAAGGGGTACAGATACAGAGATGAGCTGGCCCAGCTTGTCACTGGCCAATGTGTCCTTTTCTATGTTTATTCCAGCCTGGGCCATTTCTGAGATACTGAATAAGTGAGATTGTGCAGCTACCTGATTTTTGAGCTATCTGCCCACAAAAGGCAGGTAAATAATTCATCTAGTTCAAGGCCTATTGTCAGAGATTTAACTGGAATTTGCCAATGAAGGTAGAGCACAACTGCCTGCAGATAATTTCCTGACAGTAGGAACAGCACTTCGGTCATCCTTGCTTGCCTGCCTCCAGTTCCGGGCTGCTCTGCAGGAGGAATGCCCCTTCATAATGCTACCCTGGCTTCTGAGTTCATTTTTAATTGAAAGTTTTAAAAGTTGAAGAGTGTTTTATCAGCTACATGGAGCGTGCTCTCTCTGTCTCATGCCTGAAAAGGCAGCTTGCAGCTGTTTCATTGTTGCATAACCTCTTATTGCCCCTCTAATGTTGAGAGCCCACCTGCTGCCTTTTGTTGGATAGTAAGCCTGCCCTCCAGCCATGGTCTGTCAAATTTGAGGATATTTACAGCCGGCATACTTGCCCACATGGAGTGGGCCTCTGACACCCATTTGAACATTGCCGTATGATTCTGGTGCCTGTAAGTAAACTCCCTCCACACAGAGTTTAACAAATACTCAAAGCCAGATTCCTCACTGTTACCAGCACATAATCTCAAATTAAAACATTCACAAAAAAAATCGAATAATTAAAAGGATGTAATCTCATGTCTGCCATGACTTCTGATAGTTGGTTTTGCTTTTAGACAATTGCAGAAACCAATTCTCCTAAATAAACATCTTCTTTCTGTCAATGCTTGATTGTACACACAGCTAGACAAATCCTAACTGATTAACCCTGGTACAGGCCAGTCACGAACTTGACATTGATAGTGACAGGTGCCTCCTGGCAATAGATGAATCCTATCACAACTTAATGACTGGCACATTAGTTTAACAGAACATTTGAACCATGCCAGCTGCATGCACGTGAGGACTCAGTTACCATCTGCACCAAGCTGCCTGTTAACATGCAAATAAACCAATTAAAATTCAAAATATGATTGGAAGGCATGTTAAGTCAAGTCTGATTCATCAACTTTTTTTTAATGTTGTAGAAGCATCAAGCAATGTTCTAATTTTGCTCTCAGCTATTTTATTGGTTGGCAGCTGCCCCTCAAATTTTAAGACGGCTTTGAGCTACCAACTCCACATGTGAAGACCTGAAAAGGTCTTCTGCATGATCAAAGGTACGTAAGTTAGAGTTACAGTTATTATACAGCCCATTGATAAATAATTAGTGGCACCTATATTTAACTGAGGGCTTTAATTGATTGTATGATATTGTTCCTGTTTCTGTGAAATACGATTATGAATCAACGGATCAGATCCCAGGCAACATAACTGATTGCAACATATTTATCAACACAATTGGACGCTGTCATTTGGATAAATGTGAGAGTATTGTGCCACTGATCTTAAATAATACTTTTAATCCAACTGCAGTCAAAAGTATATACAACCAGGCCTTCAGTGCACAGTGCTGACTCTGAATCATGCCCTCAAGTCAAACACAAAGACACGTCCAACTGAATATAAACAGTCATCCTAGAGATGGCAAGGACTGCAGACACTGGAGTCAGAGACAACACAGTATGGAGTTGGAGGAACACAGCAGATCAGGCAGCATCAGAGGAGCAGGAGCAGGAGGAGGAGGCGGAGATGCTACATCATGTTGATCCCTGATTGAATAGAAGGCTGAGGAAAGCAAAGGTAATGGGTACACAGCAGATGGAGGACCACCCATACACAAACATTTGATAATCCTACCATGGAGTATTTTTTTTGTTCATGGGATGAGGGCATCACTGGCTGGGACAGCATTTATTATCCATCTCTAATTTCCCCAAGTCAACCATATTGCTGTGAGTCTGAAGTCACATGTAAACCACTCCAATGGTTGGAGTCAAACCTGACTCAAAGGAAGATGCTTGTTGCTGTTGCTGTTGGAAATGAATCATCTCAGTCATGGGATTGTAAGGGCAGCAAATATATTGGAACATCACCATCTTCGAGTTGTCTTCCAAGCCTGTTCATCCTGGTTTTAACTTATATTGCTGTTCCTTTACATTCCTGGACTGTGGCAGTTCAGGAAAACAGTCACCATTAACTTTATGAGGACATTAAGGATGGGCAATAAATATCAGCCTACCCAGCATTGCCACATCCCATGAACAGATGACGTATAATAACTGGTAGTAGTATCATCATTTTGTTCTTTTGAAGACAGTGAGGATACTCTCCAGTGTGTGGTGTGAATTAATTGGATGCAAATTGGAACAGACTAGTTATAGATCTAGCATGTGACAACTCAGCAGTGAGCACTGTGGGCCATTCAACAAAACCAGCATGTTAGATCAGCACAGTCTATAATCTAATGACTCAGTATATTCTCACTTGACTACTATCACCAAGCTGGGTAAAACCATTCTGGGTCATTGGGGTATCACACTGTAACAGAGAATGCCAGAAGTAACATTTGGCAAACCTTTACAGTGAGGAAATTACAGGGAAGGTATAGCCTGGACATACATATGCCAGACACACGATTCCAGAAACCAGCTGGCTAAAAATTGAGCTAAAACAGTGACAATCGATGGACCAGGTCCTGGTCATCAATGCTTAAAAATAATCAGAGGAACTACCAGGAGATATTGTACAGTGATAATGGGAACTGCAGATGCTGGAGAATCCAAGGCAATAAAATGTGAGGCTGGATAAACACAGCAGGCCCAGCAGCATCTCAGGAGCACAAAAGCTGACGTTTCGGGCCTAGACCCTTCTCTAGGCCTGAAACGTCAGCTTTTGTGCTCCTGAGGTGCTGCTGGGCCTGCTGTGTTCATCCAGCCTCATATTTTATTGTCTTGAACTACCAGGAGAGCCTACATAGATATTCCCATCCCAGTTATGATGCAAACCAACAGGTGAATGCAGAAGGCAAGGCGGTACATTTTGGAAGTATCTTCAGCCAAATGGGAAAATCAATATCTAATTCTCACTCCTCCTAAAATCCCTACCATCCTAACTACCAGAGCTCAGCCAATTCAATTTGTTTTAGATAACAAGTAGTAGGGTGGTCGAGATAATTGAAAGTTTCAAGCAATCAACTGTGACCACATCCTGGTTATAGTAGCATAAAATGAATGTTAACACTGGTAGATCCTGAAATCTCACATAATCAATTAAAGATTTGTCAACTTCCTCCCTTTCCTTCATAAAATGGTGGAAGGGAGTCAATCAAATTATATAACACGTTCTTACATGTCAATACAATGGCAGGTCTGGTCATTACTTTGATCCAAGCCTGTACATGAGGATATAGGCCAAAAGGACAGATGAGGCTAATTGCCTTTAACATTGAGACAGCATCAAAGACATTTGGCAGAATACAATTGAATGGAATCAAGGGCTTCCAGTGGCTGGTGTAATACCTGACAAAGGCAAGATTGTCATAATATTTGAGGTACAAACATCAAAGTCCTAAGATTATTGCCAGTTATTCTTCAGGTCAACTATCTGCTGTGGCACCAGTGATCTTTCCTGCATTCCTCATGAATTAGCATTAGGGTCATTGATTGATGATTCTATAGCACTCAGCCTCCTCCAACAACTGCTCCAATAATGACAATCAGTTGCGTAGTTTATGACAAGAACAGGTTACGATATGGAATTTGGGAATGGTAGTAAATAGGATTTTAAATTCGTTTTAAGGGAGAAAATAATCATAGGAATCTAGGACTCATTTTTTAAAGCAAATTGCATTGGATAATGAAATGTGAGGCTGGATGAACACAGCAGACCCAGCAGCATCTCAAGAGCACAAAAGCTGATGTTTCGGGCCTAGACCCTTCATCTGATGAAGGGTCTAGGCCTGAAACATCAGCTTTTGTGCTCCTGAGATGCTGCTGGGCCTGCTGTGTTCATCCAGCCTCACACTTTATTATCTTTGCATTGGATAATGGTGATCCCACTGGAAACTATTGCTGAACATATAGCCTTTACGGCTAGATGAGTTGTAGCTACTTGCAAGCAAGGGGAAAAAAGCAATTGAATTTTCCCCTGAACGTTGCAGTGGCAATGATGGTGGTAATTTACTGGTCATTGTTCCTCTAAAACTGACAGCAACTTCTGACGACGGTACATTCACAGTTAAACACAGAAATCACAAAGTTTCCTTTGGTGAATCTATACTCTCCAGAAGGATGCTCTATTCCTGATATTGGGAATCATGGAACTGATAGGAATATAAGCACTTACATTCTTTGTATCATTGTTTAATCCCTTGATAAAGTCATGCCTTGCTTATTAAGATGGTAACTGCGTTATCATGGAGTACCAAGTTCATAATTTTTGAAGATTTTGATTGGTCCTGGAAGCTTATATTTGCAGCATATCAGATTTCTCGATTATGACAAGAATTTCACTTGTTTATATTTATTTATTTGTGGGATGTGGGTATCGCTGGCTGGCCAGCATTTCTTGGCCATCCCTGGTTGCCCTTGAGAAGGTGGTGATGAGCTACTTTCTTGAACTGCTGCAGTTCACCTGCTGTGGGTTGACCCACAATGCCATTAGGAAGAGAATTCCAGAATTTTGACCCAGCGACAGTGAAGAAACAGTGACATCTTTCCACATCAGAATGGTGAGTGCTTGGAGAAGAACCCGAAGGTGCTGCCTTTGTCCTTCCAGATAGAAGGGGTCTTGGGTTTGGAAGGTGCTGTTTGAGAATCTTTGGTGAATTTCTGCAGCGCACCTTGTAGATAGTGTGCACTGCTGCGACTGAATGTTGGAGGTATGACTCCAACCACAGGACTGTTTGTCCCTGATACCCATTGATTCTAGTTGTGCCAGTGCTCCTCGATGTCACACTCCATCGAATGCAGCCTTGATATCAAGGACTGTTGCCCTCACCTCATCTCTAGAATTCAGCTCTTTTGACTATATTTGAACCAAGGCTGTAATGAGGTCAGGAGCTGAGTGGCCCAGGCAGAACACAGACTGGGCATCACTGAGCAGGTGCTGCTTGATAGCACAGTTGATGACACCTCCCATCACTTTATTGATGATCGACAGTTGACTGAAAGGACAGTAACTAGTCAGATTGGAATTATCCTGCTTTTTAGGTATACAACATAGTAAGGCAATTTTCCACATTGGTGAGTTGATACTAATATTGTAATGGTACTGGAACAACTAGGCTAGAGAAGCAGCAAGTCCTGGAGCTCAAGTCTTGAGTACTATTGCCTGAATGATATCAGGGCCTGTAGCCTTTGCAGTATCCAATGTCTCCAACCATTTCTTGATATCACATGGAGTGAATCGAATTGGCTAAAGACTTATCTATAATGTTGGGGAGCACTGGTGGATGCCGAGATGGATCATCCACTCAGCACTTCTGGCTTAAGATTGCTGCAAAATCTTCAGCCTTATATTTTGCAGTGATGTGTTACGCTCTTTCATCATTGAGGATGGGGATATTTGTGGAATCTCCTTCTCCAGGGAGTTGTTTCATTGCACGCTACCATTCATGACTAGATGTGGCAGGACTGCAGAGCTTAGATCTAATCCTTTGGTTGTGGGATCATTTAGCTCTGTCTATCACATGGTCCTAATGCTGTTTGGTGTGCAAGTCATCCTGTTTGGTGGTTTCACCAGGTTGACACCTTATCTTCAGGTATGCCTAGTGCTGCTCCTGGCATGCTCTCTTGCACTCTCCATTGAACCAGGGTTGATCCCAGTGGCTTGATGGCAATGGTTGAGTGGGGGATACGCCGGCCTATGAGGCTACAGATTGTGCTGGAACATGAATATACTGCTGTTGATGGCCCACCGCACCTCATGGATGCCCAGTCTTGAGTAGCTAGATCTGTGCTAAGTCTGTCCCAGTTAGGAGGGCGATAGTGCCATACAACACAATGGAGGTTATTCTCAATGTAACGGCAGAACCTTGCCTCCACAAGCTCTGTGCGATGGTCACTCTTATCGATACTATCACAGACAGATGCATCCACAGTTGACAGATTGGTAATGATGAGATCAAGTAAATTTTCCCTCTTGTTGGTTCCCTCACCATCTGCCGCAGACCCAGTCTAGCAACTATGTCCTTTAGGACCTAACCAGCTCGGTCAGTAGTACTGCTGCTAAAAGCCACACTGGAGGTGGGCATTGAAATCACCCACCCAGACCACATTTTGTGCCCTTACCATTCCTCTAAGTGTTGCTCAACATGGAGAAGTACTGATTCATTAGCTGAGGGAGGAAGGTATGTGGTAATCAGCAGGAGGTTTCCTTGCCCATGTTTAACATGAAGCCATGAGACTTCATGGAGTCTGGAGTCAACGTTGAGGACTCCCAGGGCAATACCATCCTGACTAATTGAGGTATACAAGATAATGAGAGGCATAGATAGAGTCGATAGCCAGAGACTATTTCCCAGGGCAGAAATGGCTAGCATGAGGGGTCATAGTTTTAAGCTGGTTGGTGGAAAGTATAGAGGGGATGTCAGAGGCAGGTTCTTTACGCAGAGAGTTGTGAGAGCATGGAATGCGTTGCCAGCAGCAGTTGTGGAAGCAAGGTCATTGGGGTCATTTAAGAGACTGCTGGACATGCATATGGTCACAGAAATTTGAGGGTGCATCCATGAGGATCAATGGTCGGCACAACATTGTGGGCTGAAGGGCCTGTTCTGTGCTGTACTGTTCTATGTTCTATGTTCTATGTTCTATGACTGTATATCACTGTGCCGCACCGTGCCCCCAACCCCAACCCTGCTGGGTCTGTCCTGCCAGTGGAACAGGACATGTCCAGGGATAGTGATGGTGTTGTCTGGGACATGGTCTGTAAGGTATGATTCTGTGAGTGCGACTATATCAGGCTGTTGCTTAACGAGTCGATGAGACAGCTCTCCCAATTTTGGCACTAACATCCAGATGTTAATGAAGAGGATTTTGCAGTGTCAGCAGAGTGTTTCTGCTTCATCTTTTCCAGTGCCTCAGAAGAAGCCAGGTGATCCATCTGGTTTCATTTCTTTGAGAATTTGTCGCAATTGGTGCTGCTGAATGGCTTGCTAGGCCATTGCAGAGGGGAACCGAGAGTCAACCACATTACTGTGGGTCTGGAGTCACATGTAGCCCAGACCAGGTAAGGATGGCAGTGTCATTCCCTGAAGGGCATGAGTGAACCAGATGGGTTTTCACAACACTAGACAATGACTTCATGGTCATTAGTACATTTTTAATTCCAGATTTATTTTAACATTGAATTCAAATTCCACCATCTGCCATGGTGGGATTTGAATGCCTCCCCAGAACATTATCTGAGTCTCTCGATTAGGAGTCTAATCATTATATGACTAGGCCATCACTTTACTTTTGTTTTTAAATTGTAATGTGATACACTGTTAGTCTTAAATCAGTGGTGGACAAATTATTAGAAAGGGCTCTGAGGAAAGGATTTATGATCACTTGGAAAGGCACAGTTTGATTTGTGATAGTCAGCATGGATTTGTGAGGGGTAGATCATGCCTCATAAACCTTATTGAATTCTTTGAAGAGGTGCCCATGCTCATGGATGAAGGTAGAGTAGTGGATGTGGTATACATGGATTTAGGTAAAGCGTTTGATAAGGTTCCCCATGGTAGGCTCATGCAGAAGGTAAGGAGGCATGGGATCGGGGGAAATGTGACAGATTGGGTTTGGAATTGGCTGACCCTTAGAAGACAAAGAGTGGTATGGACAGAAAATATTCAACATGGTGCTCAGTTATGAGTAGTGTACCACAAGGATCTGTCCTGGGTCCTCTTCTATTTGTGGTTTTTGTAAATGATTTGGTTGAAGGAGTGGAAGGGTGGATTACCAAGTTTGCAGATGATACAAAGGTGGGTCACATTGTGGACAGTGCGGGGGGCTGTTCTAGGTTACAAAGGGACATTGATAGGATGCAGAGCTGGGGTGAGAAGTTGTAGATGGAGTTTAACCCTGAAAAGTGTGAGGTGATTCATATTGCAAGGACAAACTTGAAAGCAGAATACAGGGTTATCAGAAAGATTCTTGGCAGTGTGGAGGAGCAGAGGGATCTTGGAGTTCATGTTCACAGTTCCCTGAAACCTGCCACCCAGGTGGATAGAGTTGTTAAGAAGGCGTATGGTGTGTTAGCTTTCATTAATAGAGGGATTGAGTTCAAGAGCCGTGAAGTTATGCACTAGCTATACAAAACCCTGGTTTGGCCACATCTGGAGTATTATGTCCAGTTCTGGTCACCTCATTACAGGAAAGCTATGGAAGTGTTAGAAAATGTGCAGAGGAGATTTACCAGGATGTTGCCTGGAACGGAAGGAAGGTCTTACGAGGAAAGATAATAAAGTGTGAAGCTGAATGAACACAGCAGGCCAAGCAGCATCTCAGGAGCACAAAAGCTGATGTTTCGGGCCTAGGCCCTTCATCTGATGAAGACAAAGAGTGGTATGGATAGAAAATATTCAACATGGTTCTCAGTTATGAGTAGTGTCTCAGGGACACAAAAGCTGACGAAGGGTCAGCTGATGAAGGGTCTAGGCCCGAAACGTCAGCTTTTGTGCTCCTGAGATGCTGCTTGGCCTGCTGTGTTCATCCAGTTTCACACTTTATTATCTTGGATTCTCCAGCATCTGCAGTTGCCATTATTACTCTTACGAGGAAAGGTTGAGAGAGCTGGGGCTTTTCTCTTTAGAACGAAAAAGGATGAGAGGTGACTTGATAGAGGTGTACAAAATGATCAGAGGTATAGATAGAGTGAACAGCCAGAGACATTTTCCTAGGGTGGAGTTAGCTATTACGAGGGAGCACAGTTTTAAAGTGAGTGGAGGTAGATACAGTGGAGACATCAGAGGTAGGTTCTTTATTCAGAGAGTGGTCAGGGTGTGGAACATATTGCCAGAGAGGGTAGTGGACTCGCCCCCATTAGGGGCATTTAAGCAGCTATTAGATAGGCACATGGATGATAGTATAAGGGGGGGGGGGTGGAGGTTAGATAGACCTTAGGATTAGGGTAAATGTTTGGCACAACATTGTGGACCAAAGGGCCTGCACTGTGCTGTACTGTTCTATGTTCTATGATACTTGCTTATGATATTTTACCTTCTTACTAAATCCTAATATATGTCCTAATCATTCACAATCTGCAAAATTTATATTCAAAGGCATTGGATTGTTTTTATTTCACTTATCCTGTTTGGTGACATCATCGTTGTTGGACACTTGGAGATCCATTTGACTTGGCACCAAATTCAAAGTGTGAAGATACTAGGTGTTAAGAGATATACATTATCCTGTTTTTTTTAAGAGAAAGGATGAGACTGACGTACAGAGCTGTCTGCTCCAAAACCAATAAAGTAAAGAGCTTGTGAAGCCTTAGAATTTTTTGTTAAGTTGTCGTGATAGAAGAAGCCTGAATGCGTTGGGTCAAGCTCCAACAGAACCAGATTTTTTTTAGTTTTAGCCTTCACTGGCAGTTGCTGAGGTCTTGAAGGTGGATATAGAAACTCTTATTCCTCCCTCTGTTACAGCTAAAAGCTGGATTCTCTTCTTGCTGCTCGTGTTGCACAAGATGAGCTATGCTTTTGAATTTGTCTTTGACAAGGTTGTGTTTATGGGATGTTACTATATTGGAACAGTTAATTAGTAGTATCTAAAATATCTATTATTTTGTGGAGCATTTTGATTGAGTTATAGTTAAGCCAAATTTGTTATTCGATTTTTTGTTTTGTCTGTAATTTAGTAAAGTGTGTTTTGCTAATCATCGAATAATTTGACCAATTGAATTGCATCTGGAATGCAACACCTTACACTTACCTTTAAGATAGAAAATGTTAGTGTCTAGACCATCTTCTTTAAATATTTTGAAGAGGTTTGGTCTGGTCCATAACTAAATAATATTTAAGGTTAGATTTGAAATCCTACCCGCAGTACTATAGCTGTCAGTAATGCTTCACTGAAGCTTCATATCAATTTATGCCAGCCCTTTTCAATGCAAACAGTACCAAACATGCTGACTAAATCCATTGAAATCACTCAGAGGGCAGAAAATAGCAGGAAGTATCCATGCGGTAATTTCTCCATGTTGGGAAGTCACATCATGTCAATGACAGTTCTCAAATCTGCTAAAGTAGAAAGTTTGACACATTGAAATTCAGCAGACAATGGTACCACAATTAGCATAAGAGATGTGCATTAAGTCAGAATTAGTGGAGCACAGAGGGTTTTTAAGCTGGAGGCGATTGCAAAGATAGGCTGAAGCTATTGAGAGATTTGAAATCAAGGTTGATGATATTAACATCTAATCAAGATCTACCTCAGTGCTCTAATAATAAAATCAAGTCAAAAGGAAAGATATGACTATTAAAAGAGAAAAGACAAAAAGATAAAATAATCACAATTCAATACAACAACTTGACTTGTTGGAAAAAGCATAGCAATAATGGATTCATTGATTTAAAAAGCATCTTCAGTCTAAGTGTATAAGATAATAAAATGTGAGGCTGGATGAACACAGCAGGCCCGCTGTGTTCATCCAGCTTCACACTTTATTATCTTGGATTCTCCAGCATCTGCAGTTCCCATTATCTCTGATACAATTTCAGTCTAAGTGTGTTTAAGTCAAAGAAGAGAGCGGCAAACTAGTTTAGCATAGCCAGGACCAAGAAACAGCAATGGTATAACTGACCAACTAATCTGTTCCACTTGTTCTGAGTTGAGGAATGACTGCTGACAAAGATGTCAGGGTAAAGTTTAACACTTCTTCAAATTGTGGCAAGGGTTTATTTATCTGAACAAGCCTTCATTTAATGTCAGATCAAAGTCATGACCTTTACCACTGAGAAAGACAATGGCAATAGCACATGGTATCCCCGCCACCTGCAAGTTCCCTATCCTGACTTTGAATATATCACCATTCGCTCCTTAACAGAAAGTCAAAATCCTAGAACTCCCAACTTAATGTAGTTGTTGGCACAGCTGGAGCAAAAGGACTGCAGCTGTTCAAGAAGGCAGCTCACCACCATCTGCCTGAGGGCCGCTAGGGATAGGCAATAAAAGTTGGCCCAGTCAGCAACACTCATATCCATGAATGAATAGAAACAAACGACGACAACGGGAAAAGAAGACCAAGGCAAGTTTTTTGTGGTCAGAGATAGCAGGAACTGCAGATGCTGGAGTCAGAGTCAATACAGTGTGGAGATCAAGGAACAATAGCCCAGTCCTGATGAAGGGTGTAAACCCAAAACTTCGACTTTCCTGCTCCTCTGATGCTGCCTGATCTGCTGTGTTCCGCCAACTCCACACTGTGTTGAACCTTTTTGTGGTTCTGGAAGGGACAGGGAAGGTTGAATGCCAAAACACGGGAAATGGGTCAAGCAAGGCTGGGTTACTTTCTGTCACAGTGGGGAGTAGCAGTCCTCAGTTGAGGAAAAAGAAAGGCATGTCGGACATTTTATGATGGAAGGTCTTGAATCCCTCTTGCATGACATCGTTATAGTCCGGTACTTGAATTGTGTCAATATTATTTGACATCTGAAAGCCAAAATTGAATATTATTTTGCTGTGTTTGGACATGAACTTCAGTGCCTGAGCAGTCGTGAATGGTGATGAATGTTGTGCAATCATCGATGAACATCATACTTCTGATTTTATGATGGAAGGAAGATCACTGATGAAGCAGCTGAAGATGGTTAGGCCGAGGACATTACCCTCAGGAACTCCTGCAGAGATATCCTGAAGCTGAGATGACTGGCCTCCCACACCCATATTGAGAGAGATTAACATAGAGAGAAGGGACTAATGAAGGCACGATCAAGAAGGTTATGCTATAATTGCATAACATGCTGTTTAGGCCACAACTGGAGAACTGTGTGTATTTTTGAATATGATTGCATTAGAGAGGATACACAGGGGATTTCCCAGAATGCTGCCTGCGGTGTGCTGGGTTATTTTCCCTGAAGCAGTAAAGGTTATAATGGGATCTGATATAGGAATAAAAGATTATGAAAGGCCCATATGGGAGAGATAGGAAGGCGCGTTTTTCTTCCATCAACAGGGCAATAACCAGGGGGTACAGATTTAATGTAAGGGGTAGAAGGCTAAGACAGAAGGTGAGCAGAATTGTTTTCGCACAGAGGTTGGAGGAGTCTGGAACTCACAGCCTAAAAAGGTGGTCTAGCCAGAAACCCTCGTTACATCGAGGCAGCATTTAGATATTCACTTGTGTTGCCATGGCCTTCAAGGATATGGGACAAAAGCTGGAAAACAGGATTAGTGTATTCAGTTTTTGTAGATTGCTATGGACATGATGGGCCAAATGGTCTCTTTCTGTGCTGCAAATATCTATGAAACCACAATCATCTTCATTTCAGCCATGTATGACCCCAACCAACAGATGGTTTACCCCATTCGTACTTACTCAAAATTGATGCCACATTCAGTCGCATAACGACATAATGATTTTGCTTTCAGTCATATCTCTATTCTGCTATTACCACCTACTCTGGATGATTGCTTTGTTGCTTCTCTATAATCATTGCTACTCCCTTTCATTTCGGCCTCCCTCTGCTTCTAACCTTTCCTGTTGTTCCTCTTCTCTCTTGCCATTTCTTTAGCATGAAACATTTTCCTTTCTTCAGTTCTAAGGAAGAGTCATATTGGACTCCAAACATTAAACCTGCTTCTCTGTCCACAAATGCTACCCGACCTGTTCAGATTTTACAGCACATTCTGTTTTCCTTCGGATTTTTCGTATCTGTAGTATCTTGTTTTTATTAAGTTGGAGGAATGTCCAGTCATTGCCGTCCAAAGGGTGGATAGTGACTACAAACTTGTACTGTAGCATCAGTAAGCAAATTTAGGAAGGGAGGAGAAAAATGGTTAAGCTTAGGAACATTTTCAAAAATGGCTATAATTTTAGAACATAGAACATTACAGCACAGTACAGGCCCTTCGGCCCTCGATATTGTGCCGACCTGTCATACCGATCTCAAGCCCATCTAACCTACACTATTCCATGTACGTCCATATGCTTGTCCAATGACGACTTAAATGCACCTAAAGTTGGCAAATCTACTACCGTTGCAGGCAAAGCGTTCCATTTCCTTACTACTCTCTGAGTAAAGAAACTACCTTTGACATCTGTCCTATATCTTTCACCCCTCATTTTAAAGCTGTGCCCCCTTGTGCTTGCCATCACCATCCTAGGAAAAAGGCTCTCCCTATCCACCCTATCTAACCCTCTGATTATTTTATATGTTTCAATTAAGTCACCTCTCAACCTTCTTCTCTCCAACGAAAACAGCCTCAAGTCCCTCAGCCTTTCCTCGTAAGACCTTTCCTCCATACCAGGCAACATCCTAGTATATCTCCTCTGCACCCTTTCCAAAGTTTCCACATCCTACTTATAATGCAGTGACCAGAACTGTACGCAATACTCCAAGTGCGGCCGCACCAGACTTTTGTACAGCTTCACCATAACCTCTTGGTTCCAGAATTCGATCCCTCTATTAATAAAAGTTAAAACACTGCATGCCTTCTTAACAGCTCTGTCAATCTGGGTGGCAACTTTCAAGGATCTGTGTACATGGACACCGAGATCTCTCTGCTCATCTACACTACCAAGAATCTTACCATTAGCCCTGTACTTTTCCTTCCGGTTACTCCTACCAAAGTGCATCACCTCACACTTGTCTGCATTAAACTCCATTTGCCACCTCTCAGCCCAGCTCTGCAGCTTATCTACGTCTCTCTGCAACCTACAGCATCCTTCGTCACTATCCACAACTCCACCGACCTTAGTGTCGTCTGCAACTTTACTAACCCATCCTTCTATGCCCTCATCCAGGTCATTTATAAAAATGACAAACAGCAGTGGACCCAACACCGACCTTTGCGTACACCACTAGTAACTGGTCTCCAGGATGAATATTTCCCGTCAACTACCACCCTCTGTCTTCTTTCAGCAAGCCAATTTCTGATCCAAACTGCTATATCTCCCACAATTCCATTCCTCCACATTTTGTCCATATTTTTAGCAAAAAATTAGACATAGTAATAAATCAGGTAACCCTGACTATTTACACGTGGCTTTTTAAAATTACCAGAGGAAATCTCTCAAAAAACTTCCTGTTTCCACATGTCTTTCATTTAACATTGCTGTAGCATTCAGAATTAAATGTATAAGGCACCCATTTGCACGTGCTTTCTTACTTCTTTTTAAGCACGGATCAAATGGAATTTTTGTTGGTCTTTTTGACATTGAGCTCCAGCATTATTCACAAATGATTTCAAAAGATAGACGTTTTTTTTAGTTCCATATGTTTTTTGACAAAGCAACTGAAATCTCCAAGCCCAATTTCACACCAGGCACAGCATGATGTGTATCATTCTGTTCGGCTCCAGCTGCTCCACTGTTGACGATATCCAGTGTCTTCATAGATGATGGAAAAGATTGAAAATAAACTAAACTGTTTTCATTTTGTTTTAAGCTGAAACACAAATGCTATTTTGTGCTCAAAAGGTTTCTCTTTCTAACTTGAATCCAAGTGACTGGGGATGAATGGAGTTGCAATTGCATCGTCACATTGAAGGTATACTCCCAGGTAAAACATTGTGTCAGATTTAAACAGCCATAATAATGGAAGGGAACGAGGAAATCTAAGTGTAACATTTCTGTAACTTAAACAGGACAGATATATGGCACAAATTGTTGATATGGGTGGTGAACCAATAAAGCCAAGCAATTCTCCAAAAGGGAACGAGGCAAGTTATTGTCAACCTAACAAAGTGTGGAGCTGGATGAACACAGCAGGCCACGCAGCATCTCAGGAGCACAAAAGCTGACATTTCGGGACTAGAACTTCATCTTTTCTGATAGATTTGGGGAGGACAATCAAGCCAAAACTTTATACATTGAATAGGAGAACACTGAAGGGTGTCAACGAAGTGAGGGATTCTGGAATGAATTGCAGTCCATGTGCCGAAAGGTAAATCCATAGTGCCACAATTCTAAACTAAAAAATTAATCCTCATCTCTAACCATATCTATTCTGTCCTTGATAATAAAATGTGAGGCTGGATGAACACAGCAGGCCAAGCAGCATCTCAGGTGCACAAAAGCTGACGTTTCGGGCCTAGACCCTTCATCAGAGAGGGGGATGGGGAGAGGGTTCTGAAATAAATAAGAGAGGGGGGAGGCAGACCGAAGATGGATAGAGGAGAAGATAGGTGGAGAGGGGAGTATAGGTGGGGATGTGGGGAGGGGATCGGTCAGTCCAGGGAGGATGGACAGGTCAAGGAGGCGGGATGAGGTTAGTAGCTGGGAAGTGGAGGTGCAGCTTGAGGTGGGAGGAGGGGATAGGTGAGAGGAAGAACAGGCTCGGGAGGCGGGGATGAGCTGGACTGGTTTTGGGATGCAGTGGGGGAAGGGGTATTTTGAAGCTTGTGAACTCCACATTGATACCATTGGGCTGCAGGGTGCACCATGGACGTCCAGTCCCTATACACCTGCATTCCTCATGCAGATAGCCTCCAGGCCCTCCGTTCTTCCTGTCCCGCAGGCCTGACCAGTCCCGCTCCACCGACACCCTCACCTGCGTAGCCGAACTCGTCCTCACCCTCAACAACTTCTCTTTCAATTCCTCCCACTTCCTACAGACAAAGGGGGTGGCCATGGGTACACGCATGGGCCCGAGCTATGCCCGCCTCTTTGTAGGGTACATGGAAGAGCCCCTCTTCCACACCTACACAGGCCCAAAACCCTATCTCTTCCTCCGTTACATTGATGACTGTATCGGCGCCGCCTCTTGCTCCCAAGACGAGCTCAAACAGTTCATCCACTTCACCAACATCTTCCACCCCAACTGCAAGTTCGCCTGGGCCATCTCCAACACATCCCTTACCTTCCTGGACCTTTCTGTCTCCATCTCAAGCCACCAGCTAGAAACTGATGTCCATTTCAAGACCACCGACTCCCACAGCTACCTAGAATACACCTCCTCCCACCCACCCGCCTGCAAAAATTCTATCCCTTATTCCCAATTCCTTCACCTCTGCCGCATCTGCTCCCAGGATGAGGCATTCCACTCCCACACATCCCAGATGTCCGCGTTCTTCAAGGACCGCAACTTTCCCCCCAACAGTAGTTGAGAACGCCCTCGACCGTGTCTCCCACATTTCCCGCAACACATCCCTCACACCCCGCCCCACAATAACCGCCCTAAGAGAATCCCCCTCATCCTTACATACCACCCCACAAACCTCCGCATACAACGCATCATCCTCCGACACGTCCGCCATCTACAATCCGACCCCACCAACCAAGACATTTTTCCATCCCCACCCTTGTCTACCTTCTGGAGAGGCCCCTCTCTCCGTGATTCCCTTGTCTGCTCCACTATCCCCTCCAACCCCACCACACCCAGCACCTTCCCCTGCAACCGTAGGAAGTGCTACACTTGCCCCCGCTCCTCCTCCCTCACCCCCATCCCAGGCCCCAAGAAGACTTTCCATATTAAACCGATGTTCACCTGCACATCTGCCAATGTGGTATACTGTATCCACTGTACCCGTTGTGGCTTCCTCTACATTGGGGAAACCAAGCGGAGGCTTGGGGACCACTTTGCAGAACACCTCCGCTCGGTTCGCAATAAACAACTGCTCCTCCCAGTCGCAAACCATTTTAACTCCCCCTCCCATTCCTCAGACGACGTGTCCATCATGGGCCTCCTGCTGTGCCACAATGATGCCACCCGAAGGTTGCAGGAACAGCAACTCATATTCCGCCTGGGAACCCTGCAGCCCAATGGTATCAACATGGATTTCACAAGCGTCAAAATCTCTCCTTCCGCCACTGCATCCCAAAACCAGCCCAGCTCGTCCTCTCCCCCCACTGCATCCCACAACCAGCCCAGCTTGCCTTGCCTCCCTCACCTGTTCTTCCTCTCACCTATCCCCTCCTCCCACCTCAAGCCGCACCTCCATTTCCCACCTACTAACCTCCTACCGCCTCCTTGACCCATCCGAGCTCCCCGGACTGACCTATCCCCTCCCCACCTCCCCACTTATACTCTCCTCTCCATCTATCTTCGCCTCTATCCATCTTCGGTCCGCCTCCCCCTCTCTCCCTATTTATTTCAGAACCCTCTCCCATCCCCCTCTCTGATGAAGGGTCCAGGCCCGAAATGTCAGCTTTTGTGCTCCTAAGATACTGCTTGGCCTGCTGTGTTCATCCAGCTTCACACTTTGTTATCTTGGACTCTCCAGCATCTGCAGTTCCCATTATCTCTGAAAGCTATTGTCAAAAAATCAGATTCAAGCTTAATTGAGGTAATCCTGCCTTTCCTTAACTAAGGGGCCAAAACAGTTCACAGCATTCCAGCCTTGTTTGGTTTGACTAGTGCCTTGTATGGACTTAGCAAAACCCCCTTGCTTTTATACTTCATTCCCTTTGAAATAATAGTCCATACTCCATTTTCTTCCCTATTAATCACTGAACTTGGATGCTAGCATAACAAATTGTAGAGCTGGATGAACACAGCAGGCCAAACAGCATCTCACTTTGTTATCTTAGATTGTCCAGCATCTGCTAGCATTTTGTGATTCATGAAAGTGGACTCACAAATCCCTCTGTTCTGCAGCTTTCTGCAGTCTTTCTGTCTTTAAATAATATTCAGCCCTTCTATATTGCTTATCAAAGTGCATAACCTCACATTTTCCCACTGTGTTATGTCCGCAAAGTTTTTGCCTACTCACTTACACAATCTTTCTGTAATCTCTCTGCTATCCACACCACTTATTCCCACCTAACTTTATATTATTCACAAACTTGATTAGAGTACATTTGCTTTCCTCATCTAAGTTATTAATATATAGTGTAAATAGTTGTGGCCCCAGGTTTGATACCTCTGGCACTTCAATCGTTAGAGATTGCCATCCTGAAAATGCATTCCCCATCCTAATCCCAACTCTCTGCTTCCAATTATTTGGCTAATTCTCTATCCATGCCAATATACTACATCCAACATTATGAGCTCTTATCTTATTATGTAACTTAATGTGTAATACCTCATCAAATGCCTTCCCAAAATCCAAATATATTACATCTATTGATTTCCCCTTATCTACTCTGCTTGCTTTATCTTCAAATAATTCTAGGAGGCTTGTCAGGTATGATTTCTTTTTCATGAAGCCATGCTGACCTTACTTGAGCAATTTTTTAAAAAATGCATTGCTATTCCATCAATTATAAAAGACTAACAATTACCCAAAAATGGACATTAAGTTAAGTGGCCTATAATTAACTGTACTGTGTCTCCTTTCATTTTTAAATAAATGTGTTATATTAGCAGTTTTCCAATCATCTGCGACTTTACCAGAATCTAAAGAGTCTGTTTCCAAGTTCCGCCCTCTCAAATTTAATGCTAAGTTCTACTGTGTTCGGCTATTTTTCTGACAGGATCTTTTTCACCTTTGACACTATTTATTGCTGTTTTTCTATGTCTGTATCCTCTATGCTTTCCTGACTCATTCTGGATATTGTTAGCCTATTAGCTGCCCTTTAATTTTGCCATATCCTTTTGATTGTAAGCTTACATTCCTCCTTTCCCAAACTGTGTCACACTAATTTATTTAAAGCCATCTCTATAGCCTTAGTTATTGGATTCACCAGGACATGGTTCACATGAAGCCCATCCTACTAGAACAGCTCCCTTCTACCCCAGTCCTAGTGCTTGTGCCCCAAGAACTGAAAGCCATTCCACTGACAGCCCTTATATGATGAGGAGGAATTTCTTCCTTCAGAGGGTACTGAATCTGTGAATTCTTTACTGCAGAGGGCTCGAGAGGCTGGGTCATTAAGTATATTCAAGGCTGAGATAGATATATTTTTAATAAGTGAAGGAACCAAGAGTTATAGGGAAAAGACAGGAAAGTGGAGTTGGTGTTTTATCAGTTCATCCATGGTCATATTGAATGAAGGAGCAGACTCGATGGACTGAAGTGTCTTCTTCTGCACCTACATCCCATCGTTCTATGGCTTCTTCCCAGTTGGTCGCAACTATTACTTCCTTCCAGTTCAATCTACATAAGCATGTGACTGTGCCATCATTAGTGCAGCATCGTCATCTTGTCTGCCTCTGATGTTGATCCTTTCCTCTATAAAAGTAGATTAACAACAATGCGGACAATCTTTTTTGAACTCTTTCTGTGCTCAAGGGTTTTCCTGTAATGAATGAGAGATGTTCCATTCTTCAGCAATAACTCAGTAAGCACAAAAGAAAATGAATCATTCGCGACCAAAGTTTCAAATTATACACTAAATTGTGATTTTGAGTAAAATTTGACCTTCTCTGTTGTAACTCTTGTGAGGATTATATTGGTTTGTTATTCTGACAGCATTTTTCATTTTGTGTCTAATTTAGACTTGGTTTATATTGAAGTATTTGTGCCACTGAGGAGGAAGAACAGGAAAACTATGAGGAAGATTTCAAATCAATATCCTGGTGAAATACTGGAATTCCAAATGATCACATGCCACAAGCAGTCAATTTACATCGCTGAAGGTACCAGTGGTAACAAAAACTGTAGCAGCTGAACCACAAAGCTGGTTTTATAACCGGGTGCAAAAACAAAGTTACTGAAAAAGCTCAGCATGTCTGGCAGCTTCTGTGAAGGCAAAAAACAGAGTTAGTGTTTCGGGTCCGGTGACCCTTCCTCAGAACCTCCCCAGACAGTATGCTTTCAATGGTGCATCTGTAGAAGTTGGTGAGGGATGTTTCGGACATGCCAAATTTCCTGAGCCAGCTGAGGAACAAGCGGCATTGTTGTGCCTTCTTGACCGTCGCATCTATGTGGGAAGTCCAGGACAGGTCATTGGTTATTGACAATAGCTGCAACCATTAGCTCTGGAATCATTGATACTGTAGTTCCAACCAAAATGTTAACCCTGTTTTTGCTCCTGATTTACAGCATCCACAGCTCTTTCAGTTTATAACCCAGTGGTTCGTCAAACATTTACCCTTCAGTATCTTTGTCATGTTAGGAGCGATGGCTATTTGAAACATAAAGCCAACCTGAATTCCCCCAAATAATATTGCTTGATTGATTGTCACCTGTACCGAAATACAGTGAAAAGTTTTGTTTACGAGCGGTACAGGCAGATTGTAGCAAGCAAAAGATGTAAAGATCAAAAAGACTTAGAGTCCTACAGGTTACATTATTTGAAGCTAGAGTCCATTCAACAGTCTGATAATGGCCTGAAGAAAGCTGTTCCCGAACTTGCTGATGCTTTTGTTCAGGCTTCTGTATCTTCTGCCTGACGGAAGAGGTTGTAGGGGGGCATTGCCAGGATGCGATGGGTCTTTGATGATGTTGGCCACCTTTCCGCGACAGTGAGCCATGTAAATAGAGTCCATGGATGGAAGGTTGGCTTCTGTGATGGTCTGGGCTGTGCTCATCATCTTCTGTAGTTTCTTACAGTCCTGGACAGAGCAGTTGCCGCACCAGGCCGTTATGCACCCGGACAGTACACTTACATTGGCGCATCTGGAGGGGACCTTATGCCCAATTTCCTGAGCTGCCTGAAGAAGAAGAGGCATTATTGTGCCTTCTTGATGGTCAAATCTACGTGGGAAGTCCAGGACAGATCATTGGTTATTGACAATAGCTGCAACCATTGGCTCTGGATTTATTGATACTGCAGTTCCCATTGCAACAATCTGGAAGTTAAAATGTCATGATCTGGCAAAGGATAAACATTAGTTATCAGGAGATAAAATGTGAGGCTGGATGAACACAGCAGGCCAAGCAGCATCTCAGGAGCACAAAAGCTGACGTTTCGGGCCTAGACCCTTCATCAGAGCTCACAAAAGCTGACGTTTCGGGCCTAGACCCTTAGGGGTCAGCTTTTGTGCTCCTGAGATGCTGCTTGGCCTGCTGTGTTCATCCAGCCTCACATTTTATTATCTATTAATTATCAGGAACAGTGCCACCATTATTATGGTGAGGACACTATTTTGTTGTCAGGTTTGAGGGCTGTGGATTACAACTTACCTAGAACTTGAAATGCAGAATCCCAGAACGGACAAGGGACAGCAGCAGACATACCTGGCAGTTTGTCCAAACTGTTTAAGAGAATGCCAGATTGCACATGCTCCCCTAGCAGCAGGTAACACAACCCATGCTCTGACACCTTGTCTCGGAGCAGCACAAATTAAGCCTGTCACAGGAAATCAGGATGCTCTCAGGTGTACTTCCAAGCACTTCTCTACATCTGTCACTCTAAATGAAGTGGAAGGAGGCTGGTCTATTTCAACTGGGGCAATTTCACACTCAAAATGATAAAGGGAAAGCAAAGTCTCCCTAGAGCTGAGAATATTTTTGCTCCTCGGTAGCTTCAAAATAAATAAATAACTTTCTGCATTCCATGAAAGCAGCCTCCACTGAATCGAAGAGATTTGTAGCAGTTAGAGAACAGAAAAAGCACAGCTTCAGGAGCTGCTGCAGGTGGTGCTCAGGGACATGATATTAAACCTTGATTTGCATTTCGATGAAAAAACAAAGAGACCCAGAAATTTGCATTAGTGACCTTAAACATTTTGCGTCTTTAGTTATGCATTAGCAGTGTGTTTTCACATGAAGATGGGAAGGGGTAAGAAAAGGAAAAGACTTGCTGGCAACAGCTCAGAGACCAAATTCTCCCTGTTCTCACATCTCAAAATCACCAGATGGTAGAGTATGCTCCAGAGCCCAGATGTTCAGTGCAGAATGATAATTCCTCATTGTCCATATGGTAGCAAGCAGAGGGAATGCAGTCAGCTGGACTTAATAGTTTGTCATTTCTTTCCCTTTTGCTGCCATTATAAACACTGGTTTAACACCAGTAGCTGTTATTGAGCAGCCCAGCCCCTTATTACTCAGGATTTTTGCACTATCTGAATGCTCGTTACACACAAAAAAATTAGGTTTAACACATGCACACATAAATCATCCAGCATCCAGAGATATTTTGTAAGACGTTTCATAAACTCATTTCATAATCTTGAAAATCCTTAGCAAGGTGTCAGATAACAACTGCTGAGATCATTCACGGACAAGGGGCTTTGTTTATTTGGAGAAACTAGAACAGCTGCGATTGTTCTCCACAGTGAAGGTTAAAGGAAGACTGAGTAGATGAATCCAAAATTCTGTGAGCTTAATAGAGTAATTAAGGAGAAATTATCTCCTCAGTGAAGAGGATCAAACATGATAGGATGTTGGCTTAAGACAATCGGTGAAACAAGGAGAATTCCTTTCATACAGGAAGTTGTTATGATGAGAAATGCACTGACTGA